>NC_092166.1:7093072-7421822 GCF_045791955.1 Oncorhynchus clarkii lewisi | reverse complement strand
TACACTCCAGGAAGTTGCTCCTAACCCACCAAATCCTTTGTTTGTTCACCTGATATTTTATAAACGCCCCACAGATGGTTTGTTTCATTTGTCTTTTATTGAATTATTTTTTTAAAAGATTTTTATAGTCCCAACTCCCAAATCATGTTTTTTTTTTGTTGTCAGTTTTTACTATTTTGCTTTTCGGAAGGTGGATATATATACTTCGAAATTATTTTAGTCATTGTTACAATGTTGAATCGTGTTTTTCTGTATCTTTGGGTTATTGTTGGGGGTATGTTTTAATTTCAGGTGGGAGTTGGATTTGCTATGTGTCAAAGTAAAAGATTGTTGTCCACATAAAAGCTGCTGTTTGCTATTGTAGTGTAACCCCCCCCCCCCCCTGAGAAGCCTATATTCAGCACCTATTCAAGACTTCTGGTGATAGCAGATATTAATTATTTCTGGTCTACAGTGTCTTCTGTTTGCTTCTGTGGTGGCGTTATCACATATGCTATGTGGCTATGCAAGTTGGTTGTGATGATATACGGTCTGTTACAGTGTAATCAAGCACGCCAAAGAGTTCTGGTTGTGTCTCAGTAAGTTTGTTTTAGAATCGGGTACAGTGGGTAAGTGATTGAACGTTGTTCAGGTGTTGGGGGGGGGGGGTTACAGGGGTATGATACATTAAGAATAGGGGTGCCTACATCCGTTATAATGTTGTTTAAAGAGCTGCCCCTAAAAACCAACTTCTCATTTAGAAAACTTCCAATGTGGCATCAGTATGAGTCAGAAACATTTATTCTACTGTCAAGATTTACTACAAAGTGTAAATAGGATAATTTTGGTCATGAAGTCAGTCTCGTGGAAAACTGAGTTTTGCGAGACTTGTGGTCATGACTCCATCACAACGTAAATGAATGTTGGGTTTGTTTCAATCCTGCTGGCAGCCCACAAGCAATCATCAATTCCGAGAGCAGCTGCACATGACCCGATCTTAATGCCTGTGGTAAATTTGGGCTGACTTTGGATATTCCTATGGGGCTAGTTAGGGACCATGGTAAATGACACAATGTATATGGGACATTATGTTAAAATTCCAATAGTTCCACATTTCAATGACTTAAAAATCACAAACCAACTATAAATTGTAGAAATTCATATACAAATATTGAAAGCATTTAATGAGAAAACTAAAAGGTGTGCAACATGAAAATATTGTCTCATTTACATGGTGTAATTTATTGACGGCCCCTAACTAGCCCTGGAGATAGGCTATCCAAAGTCAAACCAATTTTGTCACTGTCGCACACCAGCTAGCTGAAGCTAATTTGCTAAATAATGCTTCCTACCTGTGAACACACACACACACACACGAGACATCCACATCAGACCACACCCCAAAACCAACTTGAGGTTTAAATTCAGTCTTGGCAGCTAGTATTTCTTACAGAACCAAATGTAAAATGAGGCCAAATCAGGAAGTGCAGTCACCCTTTAAAAGCAGCCCTGAATACAGGCCTAGCACTACAGTAGCACTACAGTACCCTTGGTGTATATTTGGGATGGTACACGGCGGAAGTCTTCATTTGGCAATCTTAGCCTCAGGAAGTAAACGTGTCAAAATGTTTCCCCCTATCCTGTAGGACTGACAAACACTGTATAATTTTTGAAGAGCACATTACTGAAAATGACTTTCGACCGACCCTTTGCTGCTTAGATCTCACCGCTGTGCTTTTTTCCCCCCAAACGTGTTAAAGATGTTTGGTCCCATTACACAAATAATCCATCATACCTGAATACACTACATACCACTTTTAAAGTGAGTCACTTGATTCTCACTGCCATGCACTCCTACCGTGGTTGTGTAGTCTTTGTTTGACTGTCTGAACAACATCTCCACCCATTTCTCTGGACTCCATTTAACTGTAGTAAATGCCTATTGTGTATTTTGTATATGGGGCCTTGTCTTGTTCTAGAGTATGACTATGGCCTTCCATGCTTGATCTACATATGAGGACCAGCTATGTGGTTGTGCCTGAAAGAGTTAAAGCGACATCAATTGAAAGCACCAATGTGAAAATGCAATCCGTTTAGCCAACTGAGCTTTCCATCATCTTCGGGAGGGAAATTACATTACATTTCAATTGTGTACTACAGTTTAAGTATGATTATGGCTTTAATGTACAGTCACCAAAAAGTCGGGAGACATTCTATTCCATACAAATTAAGGCATTTGTAAGTATGCTAATCTATTTACTTAGGGCCCAGTAGTTACTCATGTCTATAAACCCAATAACACATGCAGCCATAATCAAAGTTATTGATATTATGTTTACTTTCTACCACATTAAAGTTAAACCACATGCAATGCAGTTGTTTGCAAGTATTCCAAAAGTAATGCAGTAGGAATACTGTGTCTCGTTGAATCACTGCAAATGAAGAGCACTGGATTCCTTGAATGTGTTTGCTATCGTGTGGTCCCCCTCCCAATTTTTTTTTGCCTCTGTTGCAGATTTGCTAGCATCCAGAAATATGCTAAAATATTAACTCATGTTCTCTCACATTGTATTACTCTTTTTTTAAACTGCAAATATTATAGCATTTTATATTTCAAATCTATTGTTGACATGCAGGGATGTAGAAATGAGAGTGAGAAATAAAGAAGAAATAAAATATATTATACAAATATATCCATATATTTTCTTAGGAACCAATCATGGTTCATGTGCTTTCGGGCTTTAGCTACATTGCAATATGTTAAAATAGACAATCTTCCTTGCTCTAGCCATGCCAAGTTTGTAGAATTAGAGCTTTGGCTGATTTTAAATGTTTTATTTTATTTTATATATATATATATATGTACAAATAAATGAAGCTTAATGAACTGAAGCAGATGTGTAAAAGTTGTTTTTCCATTTTCAAGGCAGGCAGCAGGTATCCTAGTGGTTAGAGCATTGGTCCAGTAACCAGCAGGTAGCCTAGTGGTTAGAGCGTTGGGCCTGTAACTGAACGGTTGTTGGATTGAATCCCTGAGCTGACAAGGCCAAGAGAAGTTCATGGAAATCGAAATTGCTTCAGTTTTAAGTCTTTTGTAAGGAACATTTGTATGAACAATATTTTCCAGTTCTGTTCTGTTACTGTTCCCTGATAGGCTGTCTTAACTGACTTGCCTAATAAAAATAATAAAGAAGACTGTGTCTGTATAAAAGTGTTAAGGCAGATACCTGAACATTTAAAGTGGAATATGTATTTTATATTTATTTAACTAGGCAAGTCAGTTGAGAACAAACTCTTAATTTACAATGGGGACAGCCTACACTGGCCAAACCCGGACGACGCTGGGCCAATTGTGCGCCGCCCTATGGGACTCCCAATCACTGCCGGTTGTGATACAGCCTGTATTTACAGGCTATACATTATGTATTGTACACATTCTACTTGTCATAAACATACATGATGTGTAACCTAAACTCCCATAAAGGAAATGTATTAGTCACTGCCTGCATGTGAAAAAAAAAAGTGAAAAAAAAAAAAAAGTTAAAAGTACAATGAGTGCATGGCAAATGAAACAGGGTGAAATAATAGGTTCATCACCTTTAATTATATTGCCTACTGCTGGGTACCGCTACATGTAAGGCCTATACATTGCTCAACAGTCACAGCTCAGCTTTTTCACGTGACACACCACAGCCTATCCTGATAGGTCTACAGTTGTGCCGCGTTCATATAATGTCGGAAACTCGGAAATGTCTGAATTGCATACTCGTTGTATAAATATGATACAGGTACCTGCGTTTCCCACTTGGGAAGTATCAGAACCGACCAATTGGAAGCTCTGCGCTAATAACTGACTTTAATTTGAACTCGTAAAGTCCCGTGTTTCCAACAGGACGTGAACGCGGCATTATTATTACATTCCAGTCTCAAATAGATGAGGGATTGCAGTGAAGGGCCGTCTCCTCCTTTCCCCGTCTATTGGCCAGTTTCACTTAATTCCACAGCAGTGAAATGTGCGTGACGGCTGTGTTAGCCCACATGAAAGGGAGACTGAGGAAAAAAGTAAAGTATATCCGCGGCCTGTTGTCATTTCAGATTATGGATAGGCATTAGCAAACACAGAGTTGAGATATTTGCAGGACACATTGCTTGCTAGTGCTACACTACTTGAACGTTTCATTTATTTCCTCATGCCTTTCGATTCCGAGCCTTGGATGAAACTGTAGTTATTGTCCATCCCTGGATCTCTCAAATCCCACTGTAGTTCGTTTTCTGAGGCCCTGTAATTCCTGGAAACCTGTGGATAGGGTAGGCTAATCGGTTTAGCACTTCATGGACACTGCTAAAATGAAGGGGGTGGCGGATAAATGTCTAGCTAGAATTAAGTATATTATTTAATAATCTCTATAAGAATGAAATACTCATGAATTGTCTACAAATATCTAAATTATTTTAAATTGATAAAATGTGTAAACTAAATGCGCTATTCATTAAAGATAAATTACAGCATCACGATCAAGCTATTTCTTATGGAATACTGCCTCCGCCTTTGTCTCCTTCTTTCTCGCATGTTTTTACTTGGGAGTTCCTCCCCCTGCGGCGCTGGGCGGAGTTTCATACCGAACAAGACGCTCCTTTTGTCGGATCCGTTCCGACCTGACTCCCCGGGGTTTACGGCTGAAAAAACGACACTTAAAACAGCCCTAAAATAATTAAAACACTAATACCTTGATTTGTAGTAACAACGCTGGTTTCTAACTGCCACGAAAGGTGAGTGAAAAGTTGTGTTTTGATGGCGTTAAAAGCGATTTTTAAGTCGTGTCTCCCCGAGTCTTTATAACATTCATGGCGGCTCTGCAGTGAGAGCTTTGGGGCGAAAGCAAGCAGATGCGTTCGCTCGCGTATCTGTTTTTCAGCAAGTTCTAGCTTTATAAGCATTTCTGAACTTTTCACTTACTGCTTTGGTAGTTAGAGGACCACATTGACAGTTAAATGCAATCTCCAAATTATAACATTTAAAAAGGCGACTTTTCACAAATTGACGATTTAGACTATGCTACAAAATGCACTATGCACATCCAGTCTGCTAATAGGGCATTGAGTATACATACAGTGGTTCTCTTGTCAATGTACTTAGTGTAAAATATAGAAATTGGTTTGGTAGCAAGTTTTCATGCCAGCGGAAGCTGCGTTTTGACTCCTGCCTGAATAAGGGCGCCATTACTGGGGTAGCAAGCAAAGAACGGTCGGTGTTCCCAAAACAAACTTAAAAGGCTGTAGCCTTGATTTAAAATAGAAAGACATTTAAAATAGTAATGCCACGGCCCCTCGAAATATGTGAATGCAGCGTAGCGCTCTGAGCGTAGCATTTTATGTTTTCATAGTTTTAGGCTGTGAAATACTCACAGGATTGTTATCGGTAGATGTATAGATGGATGCGACAATTTAAAAAAAAATGCAATGTAACGTTTAGGCCTATTCTTTAAGTTTGCAGTATATGTTTTCCCGAAGTTTGACCTTGTGAGCGGGCCACGATGACACTACACCGAGAAAGCGACGCCTCGGTCGGGTGCACAGCTGCGCCACAGCTTGGGGGAAGCGGGCGGGGGTAGGCGCGCACTTTCTGGCAGTTCGATTCAGCCCTCCGCCACGGAATGTTAAAGCATTCTATTCCCTTGTCTAGAACGCTCCCTTCATCCTATAAATTTAGGCCTATTATCTAGCCTAGGCTATTTAAGGGATATCGTATCACCCCATGTGGGAAAATATCTTAATTTAAAAACGTACGTAGGCTACATTTGTTGTTTGAGACAGTTGTGGATGTATTTATGTAGCCTAGGCTAAGACTATTTGGATAAGGCACAACTGTCAGAGGGTTCAGCGGCAGGAGTGGTGTTTTGACCGGCACCTGGTGACGTTTTACGGCTGAGCGGTCCCCATTGTTGACAGTATCACAAATATGCACTCAAACCTGAAAACAAAATGTTTGATTTAGGTCTATCGTGTAACTTAATCATTGGGCTATGCCTTGAAACTATACGTAGGGTTTTAAAAGTTGCCTGGTGCAATATCTATCGACCGACCGACACAGTCGCGGTTAGTTAGCCTATCTAGGCTATGCAGTTCAGGGGTATAGGCCTGATGAAAAGAAGGTGAAAAGACCAACGGCGGCCGCGGAACTATGCGCCCCCGAGATGACTGCCCCTTTGCGTCTCACTTGGTACAGGGACCGTGCGTTTCTCAAATTCTGCATTATACATTTTTTCAGAACATACCGCAAAAATGAATAAAGAACGGTTGCATATTGCGCTCATTTGTACTATATTAGCCTACAGGCCTAGGCTATTATAAGCGCCTTGACGCGCTTCTGTCTACCGGGTGACAGGCGAGGAGGTTGGCAGGCACACAGCACTTGCGTCTCACGTCCGGAGTCGAGACCGAGGCTTCGAATTTGGAAACGCCCGTGTTTGGAGTGCTGGGCTCAGCACTAACTCCATTTTTAAAAGATACTCTGTTCTACGGTATTTCAACGCTTATTTTAAGCTGTAGCATTTTATAAATTACTCAGTTGACAAGCAAAAACTTCAGTTTGCTCTCACCGCGCCATCACTTCGGTAAGCTATCCACCACAGTGAAAGGTCAGCTGAGCGCTTTGATAACGTTCCGAAAAGCAGCAATCTCCAAACGAATTAATATGATGTATCCATTCGGCTGTCGTTGAAAAACAACACGATGAAACAATAAATTGATCGATCCTCTCGGTAAATCGTATTGTGTGCCACTCTTTCCAGAAGAACACGATGTACCCTCATATGGGAAAGGATGGGTAGACTTGGGCGGAGCATCCGCATGACCGACTTTTCCTGTATCAGAAATACACGTGTCGCTATTTTGTGTTAAAAGTGTAGCTTTTGAAAACTTATTTGTGCATTTCCTATTGGTTACTCTACTTGTAGTAAAGACGTTTGACCTTGAGCATAAAGGTGCTTTGTCAGCTGAATAATTGTCAAGTCGCGCAACTTCTCCATATCAACTAATTTAGTCGTGGATGGAACCATAAAATTACATTAGAACACCTGGATGGAACGTCATGAGTCAGTTCTTGAACTGTAGATACATTCTCGTGTAGATGCATATCTTTACGCCTATATTGGAATTGGTGAGTTTTTAGCATAGGCTGTAGCTCACAGACAATTCTCTCCTTGCTATTTCCACTTTTAGCCATAGTTAATTAGTTTATAATAGGAGTTTTTTTTTTCTTCTAAAGTTGGACCCAGACAGGACCCTAAATATTTGAATAATTTGTGGTTCTCCAGAATCTGTAGAAGCCGGGTCAGTTGAGCTGCCCACAGAAGCTGCACCATGAACGGCAGCAGCAGTGTGTCCTCTGCGTCACAGACCATCCAGATAAAAACAGAACCAGGTAGGGTACATAACCAAAACCACCCCTTCATCAACCACAAGATGTAGTATTTCTTCTAATTCTAGTTCTGTAGTTTTGTGGATCCTTCCATCATGTGTGTCCCAATTGGATGTAAATGTATGATTTCTTGGTGTATTCTTGCCTTTAAAGTTGTATAGTGGTAGCCTAGGGTCTCTCACAGTCAGGATAAGTGATGTGTTAAATTTTGGTTGACTATTGAAAGATTAGTGTTTAAAAAAAAAAATTTGTTGACATTTTACTTAGATTTGTCTGACAGTTGTTTATCTATTCTGGGGTCAGCTTGAGGTTTATTGTGTCTAATAAAAAAAGGCAAGACAAAACAAAACACACCTGCTCTTTGATGTTGCTTGATGGATGTGTGTGCGGTTGTGTGATTGTCTATGCTCCAGTTGTGGATGCTTGGAGTAAGGAGGACTGCCTCACTCTTTTGGAGAGAATTCGGAGCCTGTTGCCTGATGGTGATGCCATGAAATACAAAACCACAGAGTCCCACTTTGACTGGGAGAAGGTCTGCTTCGGAGGCTTCACCGGTGACATGTGCAAACAGAAGTGGGCGAAGGTGTCCACCGAGGTTAGCCAATTACAAGTCACAATTTTAGCCAATCACAACAGCAGAAAAATCTATTTTCTGTTTTTAATCTGTGGAGGGAAGTGTCACAAATTACAGAAAGCAATGTCTGTAGCGTCTTTTTCTACTGGAAAAATCTTACTGTTGCAAAATGAAACACGGCACCATGAAAAAAATGTTTACAACAATTTCAGGTTACACCTTAATCCATTTGATACTATGTGTTCAGGTGCGGAAGTTTAGGACTATGACCGAGCTCATAGTTGATGCAATTGAGTTTGTGAAGAACCCTTACAAAGGCAAGAAATTGAAGGTAAGCAAATCAGGTTTTACTTTGTACCCATGAAATGTCACAAAATGCTAAGGTTATACTTTTCAATATCATATCTTCTACCATACAAATGACCATTGTTCTGTTTTCCACCCTTTCAGACACATCCAGACTTTCCAAAGAAACCCCTTACACCGTATTTCCGGTTCTTCATGGAGAAGCGAGCCAAGTATGCCAAGATCCACCCGGAGATGAGCAACCTTGACCTCACCAAGATTCTGTCCAAGAAATACAAGGAGCTCCCAGACAAAAAAAAGGTGATGGTCAAGTCTACCATGCCGTTTCATTATGCCTTCGGGATCATCTTTATTTAATTCAAAGGCAGATCCCAAATCTGTACATAACATAACTGTATAAAAAAAACAGAGTGGTTTGTGACTGGACAACTACCTGAACCAATTACTTACTTTTCTTGCCTCTGAATTGATAGCTTTCTATACAGCCTCTCTTCTTCAATAAAAAAAAAGAAGAAGAATTGAACCTTTATTTAACTAGGTAAGTCAGTTAAGAACAAATTCTTATGTACAATGACGGCCTACTCCGGCCAAACCCGGATGACGCTGGGCCAATTGTGCGCCGCCCTATGGGACTCCCAATCACGGCCTGGATGTGATACGGCCTGGATGTATCACATGGGAGTAACTCTGTTAGTTTTTCAGTTAATAACTAATTGAGTGAGGGTTATTCTCTATTCTCCCAACAGCAAAAGTACATCACAGAGTTTCAGCGAGAGAAGGAGTCCTTTGAGAAGAATATGGCCCGATTCAAGTGAGTGGCGTTTTTTTTTGTCGTTGAAGCCAGCCGTCAGTGGCCAAATTAGCTTCCTCTGCTGAATAATAAGCAACACTTTTCAAAACTGATGCATTTTCCTTGAAAAGAACCCAAGTGATCACTTTCCTCTATCTGTTGGTTGAAAGGGTATACCACCCATATACAGCTGCCTTAACGTCTTTGCTCTTGTTCCCCAGAGAGGACTACCCGGAGTTGATAGAGGAGAGAAAGAAGTCGGACCTCCCTGAGAAGCCCAAGACACCCCAGCAGCTGTGGTACAACCATGAGAAGAAGACCTACATGAAGCTCCACCCTGATGTGAGTGTGTGCCGTGCAACCCGCCCAACTAAGTCCGGGATTTCACGAAATTAAACTGTCAAGTGTTGTGCTTCCTTGAATTTACCCTAAAAAGAAAATGTCCCTTTTGGAATTCTTAGTGGTGAATGATGAATGCCATTCCTTTCTCTGGGGTTACCAGGTGAGCCAGAAGGAGCTGAAGGAAGCTCTGAGGAGACAGTGGTCCCAACTGTCAGACAAGAAGAGACTTAAGTGGATCAGCAAGGCCCTGGAGCTGCAGAAAGACTATGCGGTAAGAGGGTTTGGTGTGAAGGGGTGCCGGAGTTCAGAGGATTCGTACATTTTCAAAAGGATAGCGCCTCAAGACACAATTTGGTAATCCTCTACTATTCTTTATTCCTGGTAGAAGAAACAAGCAAATTTGCCATTTTCTATGTGATATACACTGCATAGAGAGTAAGGCTGTGTTTACACGAATCATGAATTGGTCTTTTGTTCAATCAGATCAGCTCTGAAAAGGATCTGATGTGATTGGTCAAAATACCAATTATTGGTATTTAGATCAGTAGATCAGAATTGGTCTGCCTGTGTAAACGCAGCCTTGCAAGCACATTCTAAATAATTAGTATTTCATCCCCTTTTTGTGGAAATACAGCACAATCAATGACAATTTCAGTGACTTAAAAAAAAAAAAAAAATTAAAGGCTTGATGAGCAATTGTCTCCATTTTTTTTTGTCACCCGAAAAGTTTGAATCCATGGTTATCTCTCCAGGGTTGTATGAGAGTCTACCAAGAGGCCCATCCAGACGCTGAAGAGCACGTCAAGTCCGTCCTCACCAAAGCCGAGCGGCAGCTCAAGGACAAGTTCGACGGCAGGCCAACCAAACCACCGCCGTAAGTTGCTTGATCGGAGTCGCACAATGTTCTTTCAATAAAATAATATAAGTGGAGAGGGGGGTAGCAGAATGGGGAAGGGACTGAGGTGGGCCTCACACCCCCATGGTCAGGATGTGATCTAGTATCAGCAGCGATACCAGACTCTGGCACAGCCTCTTGACAGTTCTGAAAAGACCAAAGGGATTTTTACCCTGAGCCATTTTTCCCCCCAGAGATTTATGGATTGGAGATCCTTATGCAAACAGTAGCTCTTGGTTTCTCAGTGAAAACATCTGTTGAGTTAAAAAGACCTTTGTCGTCAAATTCTATAGCGCTGAACTAGGTTCTTGGCTTTTCGGGTCTTCAGGAACGGTTACTCCCTATACTGTGCCGAGCTGATGGTGAACATGAAGGATGTTCCCAGTACGGAGCGTATGGTGCTGTGCAGTAAGCAGTGGAAGGTGATGACGCAGAAGGAGAAGGACATGTTTCAGAAACGCTGCGAGCAGGTCAGTCTTGTTCAGTTCCGTTCAAGGGGGGAAATGCAATGAATCACCAGTATTTTGTCTTTATGTCTCATAGACCGGCCCAGCACAGCATCCTTAATAGATACTTTAATTATTTTGGCCTCTATAGGTTTCAATATGTAATGTGAAGGTTTGAAAGGGTTTGGTGAGCCATGATGAAAGTTTTGTATTCTTGTCATTCACCAGTCGTATCAATGCTCTTTCACCCCTGTGTGTCCCACTACAGAAAAAGAAGCAGTACGAAATTGACCTACAGAGGTTTCTCGAGGTAAGTAGAACTGAATATACCCATAGTACTGTAGTACATATCACACTACACATTCTTGGCTGACCTGAGTTTTAGCAGTGGAAGTCTGGCAGGCTACATGTCGGTTCTCTTTCTCCAGAGCCTCCCGGAGGAGGAGAGAGACCGGGTGATGACGGAGGAGAAGCTGGGGGGCTCGCGGCTGGGCATGGGGGGTGTTGGCAGCCCTCACAGATCCAAGTCCCCGTCCGCCAAGGTGGGTCTCACAAAACTACAACAGGTATGTCACCACCTTTTTAGCCACAAGGTGGGCTTTCTGTTAGGTTACAGTGAAGGTGGGCTATGGCTTTCTGTTAGGTTACAGTGAAGGTGGGCTATGGCTTTCTGTTAGGTTACAGTGAAGGTGGGCTATGGCTTTCTGTTAGGTTACAGTGAAGGTGGGCTATGGCTTTCTGTTAGGTTACAGTGAAGCTGGGCTATGGCTTTTTGTTAGGTTACAGTGAAGGTGGGCTATGGCTTTCTGTTAGGTTACAGTGAAGGTGGGCTATGGCTTTCTGTTAGGTTACAGTGAAGGTGGGCTATGACTTTCTGTTAGGTTACAGTGAAGGTGGGCTATGACTTTCTGTTAGGTTACAGTGAAGGTGGGCTATGGCTTTCTGTTAGGTTACAGCGAAGGTGGGCTATGGCTTTCTGTTAGGTTACAGTGAAGGTGGGCTATGGCTTTTTGTTAGGTTACAGTGAAGGTGGGCTATGGCTTTCTGTTAGGTTACAGTGAAGGTGGGCTATGGCTTTCTGTTAGGTTACAGTGAAGGTGGGCTATGGCTTTTTGTTAGGTTACAGTGAAGGTGGGCTATGGCTTTCTGTTAGGTTACAGTGAAGGTGGGCTATGGCTTTCTGTTAGGTTACAGTGAAGGTGGGCTATGGCTTTCTGTTAGGTTACAGTGAAGGTGGGCTATGGCTTTCTGTTAGGTTACAGTGAAGGTGGGCTATGGCTTTTTGTTAGGTTACAGTGAAGGTGGGCTATGGCTTTCTGTTAGGTTACAGTGAAGGTGGGCTATGGCTTTCTGTTAGGTTACAGTGAAGGTGGGCTATGGCTTTTTGTTAGGTTACAGTGAAGGTGGGCTATGGCTTTCTGTTAGATTACAGTGAAGGTGGGCTATGGCTTTCTGTTAGGTTACAGTGAAGCTGTAACCTATGTCTTGCTACAGTGAAAGTTTGGCACCTGGTCAGTCACTGGGAAGGTTTACTAACTATTTCATATGTTGGGTCAACATCAAATCAAATTTTATTGGTCACATTTAGCAGATGCTATTGTGGGTGTAGTAGATGTTTTGAACTATGTCACCTGTTAATATTTTCCATTTAAAGGTATACTAGGTACACAATGTATATGCCACCTGCGTTGACACCAGGTCTGTCTCTGTATGGGATTCCTTCAGGAGCGCTGTCGTGAAGCTGAGCAGGGGCACTGGGTACACTCCGGCCTGACGACGAAAGAGAAGCGCGACGGCAAGAAGAGGACCAAACTCCCTGAGACGCCCAAGACTGCCGAGGAGATGTGGCAACAAGGCGTCGTAGGAGACTACCTGGCCAAGTACAGGGTGAGAAAGAGGGAATATTATGATTTTATCTTAATTAATATCCCTATATTCATTTTTATAGTTCTATCTGGTTTTATTGTTTCACATTTAGATTGAAGTAGTTGTTTTCCAACAACTCAACAAAACCATATATTCTTTTACAAACACTGTATACTGTGGCGGGTCAAATTAAATTAGCTCGTGGGCCAGTTGTGGGGTGCAGACCACCAGTTGAAGTCCCATGCTGTACAGCATCTAGGAATGCGCTTTTAATCCTTACAGTCCTAAAGTGAAAAAACAACAACTTCTGTGTTCCATGTCTTCTGGTTACAGAGTGACCGTAAGAAGACCCAGAGTGCCATGGAGTCAGCCTGGAAGGCCATGGAGAAGAAGGAGAAGATCCCTTGGATCAAGAAGGCGGCTGAAGACCAGAAGCGATACGAGGTTCAGTACCGGCCCGTGGTCAGTGACCAGACGTTTTGACCGCTGTCTTCTCCAGTTGTGCTGAAGAAATGTCAAAATGTTGGTCGCCCTCCCCAACTTCTGCTCCTCCCCATTCCTGTTTCTCCCACCCTCCTCCAAGCCACCTCCTCCCCATTCCTTCCTGCCCCCTACCCTCCTCCAAGTCCCCTCTCCTTCCCCACCCCTCCTCCCCCAAGCCACCCCCCTTCCCCATCCCTCCACGTAAAAATTGTCTGTCCTTGTTTGCAACACTCACTACTGAGTTCCAAACTGCCTCTGGAAGCAACGTCGGCACAAGAACTGTTCATTGGGAGCTTCATGAAATGGGTTTCCATGGCGAAGCAGCCGCACGCACACAAGCCTAAGATCACCATGTGCAATGCCAAGAGTCGGCTGGAGTGGTGTAAAGCTCGCTGCCATTGGACTCTGGAGCAGTGGAAACGCCTTCTCTGGAGTGATGAATCATGCTTCACCATCTGGCAGTCTAGCGGACAAATCTGTGTTTGGCAGATGCCAGGAGAACGCTACCTGCCCCAATGCATAGTGCCAACTGTAAAGTTTGGTGAAGGAGGAATAATGTTTTTCATGGTTCGGGCTAGGCCCCTTAGTTCCAGTGAAGAGAAATCGTAACGCTACAGCATACAATGACATTCTAGATGATTCTGTGCATCCAACTTTTTTGGCAACAGTTTGGGGAAGGCCCTTTCCTGTTTCAGCATGACAATGCCCCTGTGCACAAACGAGGTCCATACAGAAATGGCTTGTCGAGATCGGTGTGGCCTGCACAGAGCCCTGACCTCAACCCCATCGAACACCTTTGGGATGAATTGGAAATCCGACTGCGTGCCAAGCCTAATCGCCTGACCTCACTAATGCTCTTGTGGCTGAATGGAAGCAAGTCCCCACAGCAATGTTCCAACATCTAGTGGAAAGCCTTCCCAGAAGAGTGGAGGCTGTTATAGCAGCAAAGAGAGGGGGGGGCAACTCCATATTAATGCCCATGATTTTGGAATGAGATGTTTGAGCAGGTGTCCACATACTTTCGGTCATGTAGTGTGTGTTTGTTCGGTGTTGGAATATGTAATGTGTGTGTATATAATGAGGATCCAATCAACAGTCCCTGTGTTTTGATGGGTGTAATTTTCATGAGCCATATTTTTTTGACATGGGTTAAATAATGGCAAGTACTTCCAAATACTTGATCGTCACTTGATTTAAGCGCGTGTGTGTGTGTGGTGAACTGTACTTGTCCTGCAGAGGGAATTGTTGGAGATGAGAACAGCCCAGGCAGGAGCAGGCCAGAGGAAACCCAAGTTTGAAGGGGAGCCCAGGAAGCCACCAGTGTGAGTAACTACACACTGACCCTGGAGTGTTATTGAGTCATATGGCATCCTTGCTTATCCTTGCCCAAATTATTTATTTATCTTTTCACTTTGCTCCATCCCATTTTTCTATGTCTCTGCCCCCCCCCCCCCCCCCAAATGTCCTCTGCTTTCCACCCCCCTAAATGTCCTCTGCTTCCCACCCCCCTAAATGTCCTCTGCTTCCCACCCCCCTAAATGTCCTCTGCTTCCCACCCCCCCCCCTAAATGTCCTCTGCTTTCCACCCCCCCCTAAATGTCCTCTGCTTTCCACCCCCCCCTAAATGTCCTCTGCTTTCCACCCCCCTAAATGTCCTCTGCTTTCCTTTGCCCATTTTTCATGTATTTGTTCACCACCTTAATCGGACACGTCAAGCCTAGAAAGATCCTAGGCTATTTACTACTACCGTTTGTGTTGCTACCTGTTAGTATGAATGTATACATTTTATTGAGATGGGCCTATGCCATTAGTTTGCTCATGGCTTGCAGTTTATATTGACTGCTATGTGGGTATAATTAAACCTGTGTGTGTGTGTGTGCAGGAGTGGCTACCAGATGTTCTCCCAGGAGTTGCTGACCAACGGCGAGCTGAACCACTTCAGCCTGAAGGAGCGGATGGTGGAGATCGGCAAGCGCTGGCACAAGCTCAGCCAGAGTCACAAGGACAAGTACAAGAAGCTGGTGGAGGAACTGCAGATTGAGTACAAGGCCGAGCTGGAGGCCTGGGTCAAGGTAAGGGTCATAGGTAAAAAAAAATATATATATTTCTTAGGCACCTTTCTGAAATGTGGACCCCCAAGGTCGTCACAGAAGGAGACATTGGTACACAAGGCATGTACTCGGAACCTATGCATTGTATTCTTTAAAAAAATTGTTAAATACAATGTTAGCGACAGCACCTTTTTGGGAGAAATCAGTCTTGTCATTTCTTCCCCCTTTCTTTCTGTCGTCCCCTTCAGTCTCTCTCTCCCCAGGAGCGAGCGGTTTATAAAGAGTTCTCCACCACGGTGAGTTTCACGCTGTCAAATACGCATGTTGTCGTGTTCTTGACACCTCAACGCAGCACTTCATATACAATGCCCTAAACACTCCTGCTATAACCCTTCACTCTAATGCAATATGGTTATTCTACATTCATATTCCATGGCTATAGGTACTATTTTTCTCTGTAGCTGGGAGTTCTTATAACCTGATACATTTTGTCAATTTTAAATGGACTTTGTAGCCTGATATGACTCTGTATTCACAAGCTGGCATCCAGCATAACTGCATATAAACTCAGCAAAAAAAGAAATGTCCTCTCACTGTCAACTGCGTTTTATTTTCAGCAAACATAACAAGATTCAACAACTGAGACAAACTGAACAAATTCCACAGACATGTGACTAACAGAAACTGAATAATGTGTCCCTGAACAAAGGTGAGGGGGGGGTCAAAATCAAAAGTAACACCAGCTGCATTAAGTACTGCAGTGCATCTCCTCCTCATGGACTACACCAGATTTGCCAGTTCTTGCTGTGAGATGTTACTCCACTCTTCCACCAAGGCACCTGAGAGTTCTTGGACATTTCTGGGGGGAATGGCCCCTAGCCCTCACTCTCTGATCCAATAGGTCCCAGACGTGTTCAATGGGATTGAGATCCGAACTCTTCGCTGGCCATGGCAGAACACTGACATTCCTGTCTTGCAGGAAATGACGCACAGAACGAGCAGTATGGCTGGTGGCATTGTCATGCTGGAGGGTCATGTCAGGATGAGCCTGCAGGAAGGGTACCACATGAGAGAGGAGGATGTAACACACAGCATTGAGATTGCCTGCAATGACAAGCTCAGTTCGATGACGCACCTCCCCAGACCATGACGGACCCTCCACCTCCACATCGATCCCGCTCCAGAGTACAGGCCTCAGTGTAATGCTCATTCTTTCGACGATAAACGCAAATCCGAACATCACCCCTGGTGAAACAAAACCGCGACTCAGTGAAGAGCACTTTCTGTGTCCATAGGTAACGTTGTCGCCGGTGATGTCTGGTGAGGACCTACCATACAACAAACCCACAAGCCCTCAGTCCAGCCTCTCTCAGCCTATTGCGGACAGTCTGAGCACTGATGGAAGGACTGTGCGTTCCTGGTGTAACTCGGGCAGTTGTTGCTGCCATCCTGTACCTGTCCCGCAGGTGTGATGTTCGGATGTACCGATCCTGTGCAGGTGTTACACGTGGCTGCCACTGCGAGGACGATCAGCTGTCCGTCCTGTCTCCCTGTATTACTGTCTTAGGCGTCTCACAGTACGGACATTGCAATTTCTTGCCCTGGCCTCATCTGCAGTCCTCATGCCTCCTTGCAGCATGCCTAAGGCACGTTCACGCAGATGAGCAGGGACCCTGGGCATCTTTCCTTTGGTGTTTTTCAGAGTCAGTAGAAAGGCCTCTTTAGTGTCCTAAGTTTCCATAACTGTGACCTTAATTGCCTAACGCCTGTAAGCTGTTAGTGTCTTAACGACCGTTCCACAGGTGCATGTTCATTAATTGCTTATGGTTCATTGAACAAGCATGGGAAACAGTGTTTAAACCCTTTACAATTAAGATACGTGAAGTTATTTGGATTTTTTCAAATCCTGAAAAGGGGATGTTTCTTTTTTTGCTGCATTTACATGGAAACAGAACATCATCCTATTAACATCTAGCTACTAATCATCAATGCTTTGAGCTTGAAACTTGTGTGCTGGTCTTATACCGCCATCTTTCCATCCCCCTGCCCATTATCCCTCCCTCATTCTCTCTCCCTCTCCACCCCCCCCCTTTTCATGCAGAAACGGCGGAGCACCACCAAGGCGCGGGGGGGCCCGGGGGCAAAGGTTCGCGTGACTGCAGTGAAGGGGAAGGCGGTAGGTGCCAGAGCCGCAGCAGCAGGGGTCGGGGGGGGCAAGCGGGCCATGGCGTACCGGGCCAAGGTAACCGTGCCGTTCTCGTCGGACTGCTTCCCGCAAACAGACGGAGACACACAGGCAGGCACTCAATCCAGACACACACAGGCAGGCACTCAATCCATACACACACAGGCAGGCACTCAATCCAGACACACACAGGCAGGCACTCAAACCAGACACACACAGGCAGGCACTCAAACCAGACACACACAGGCAGGCACTCAAACCAGACACACACAGGCAGGCACTCAAACCAGACACACACAGGCAGGCACTCAAACCAGACACACACAGGCAGGCACTCAAACCAGACACACACAGGCAGGCACTCAAACCAGACACACACAGGCAGGCACACACAGGCAGGCACTCAAACCAGACACACACAGGCAGGCACTCAAACCAGACACACACAGGCAGGCACTCAAACCAGACACACACAGGCAGGCACTCAATCCAGACACACACAGGCAGGCACTCAATCCAGACACACACAGGCAGGCACTCAATCCAGACACACACAGGCAGGCACTCAATCCAGACACACACAGGCAGGCACTCAATCCAGACACACACAGGCAGGCACTCAATCCAGACACACACAGGCAGGCACTCAATCCAGACACACACAGGCAGGCACTCAATCCAGACACACACAGGCAGGCACTCAATCCAGACACACACAGGCAGGCACTCAATCCAGACACACACAGGCAGGCACTCAATCCAGACACAACAGGCACGCACTCAATCCAGATACACACAGGCACGCACTCAAGCCAGATACACACACTAATGCACTCTGATTTTGAAGTGGTGGCATGGGTGTGGGCGCTGTGTGACATTTTTGTGATTTTTATGTCTAACGTGCTTATGTTTGTTTTAACCTGTTATGTCTGGGTGGTTGTCCTATGTGTGTCCTATAATTGTGTATTCCATGTGCTGTTGTAAACAAGGGTTGGAACCGGTTCAAGGAAAATAACGAAATGATTTGAGGAACAGACCTGGAAGTAATCTATCCTGTTCCGGGAACAAAACTGTTATTTTAAAAGCATGGGAACCAGTTAATAACGTTAGTTGACGTTCCAGGAGAAGAATGGATTCACTTTTTCAATGCCAGTTAAGGAGACTATAGTTATCACATTTCACATTGGATTTATTCACTACAAAAAAAAGTAAGATGCTTTTAATTCTAGTGCTGCTCTGCGCACACACACAAGCTTGTTAGTTAGCTAATGTTTGCTCTGGTCCAACGTTAAACCAACGTTAAACCAACATCAAAGACATTCAAAGTTCCTCCATAGAAGCCGCTCCTCCCTAGATATAATACTGTGACCCTAATTCGGATAACGCACGTCATAACAAAATGCCCAGCGCTTCAAGGCAGCACAATGTGCTTGTCTTTCATTGTGATTAAACCATGCTGTTTCCCAACTTTCCTATACCGATTTTTTTTTTTTTTTTTAAATAACTTACCCGCTCCGCAGCAAGCAGCTCTGTCCGCACTGATTGGTGAAGTAATTAAATGTCATATCTATCTATACATACAGTACCAGTCAAAGGTTTGGACACCTACTCATTCCAGGGGTTTTCTTATTTTTTACTATTTTCTACATTGTAAAATAATAGTGAAGACATCAACTATGAAATAACACACATGGAATCATGTCGTAACCAAAAGTGTTAAACAAATCCAAATATACTTGAGACTCTTCAAAGTAGCCACCATTTGCCTTGACGACAGCTTTGCACACTCTTGGCATTCTCTCAACCACCTTCACCTGGAATGCTTTTCCAACAGTCTTGAAGGACTTCCCACATATGCTGAGCACTTGTTGGCTGCTTTTCCTTCACTCTGCGGTCCAAACCATCTTTATTGGGTTGAGGTCGGGTGATTGTGGAGGCCAGGTCATCTGATGCAGCACTCCATCACTGTCCTTCTCAGTCAAATAGCCCTTACAAAGCCTGGATGTCTGTTGGGTCATTATCCTGTTGAAAAACAAATGATAGTCCCACTAAGCACAAACGAGATGGGATGGCGTATCGCTGCAGAATGCTGTGGTAGCCATGCTGGTTAAGTGTGCCTTGAATTCTAAATAAATCACAGACAGTGTCACCAGCAAAGCACCAACACACCACCACCTCCATGCTTCACGTGGGAACCACACATGCTGGGATCATCTGTTCACCTCCTCAATGCTTCACGTGGGAACCACACATGTTGGGATCATCTGTTCACCTCCTCAATGCTTCACGTGGGAACCACACATGTTGGGATCATCTGTTCACCTCCTCAATGCTTCACGTGGGAACCACACATGTTGGGATCATCTGTTCACCTCCTCAATGCTTCACGTGGGAACCACACATGCTGGGATCATCTGTTCACCTACTCTGCGTCTCACAAAGACACAGCAGTTGGAACCAAGAATCTAAAATTGACAGATTTTCCACCGGTCTGTTCATTGATCAAGACACAGCAGTTGGAACCAAGAATCTAAAATTGACAGATTTTCCACCGGTCTGTTCATTGATCGTGTTTCTTGGCCCAAGGGAGTCTCTTCTTCTTATTGGTGTCCTTTAGTGGTGGTTTATTTGCAGCAATTTGACCATAATATGGACTGTTCTTGTTGTAATATGGTGACCCTCTCATGAAGCTGGTTGAGAGAATACCAAGCGTGTGCAAAGCTGTCAAAGGCAAAGGGTGGCTACTTCAAAGAATCTCAAATATATTTTGATTTATTTAACACTTTTTTTGTTTTGGTTACTACATGATTCCTTCCATATGTGTTATTTCATAGTTTTGATTGTCTTCACTATTATTCTACAATGTAGACAATAGTCAACATAAAGGAAACTTTGACAGGTACTGTATGTACATTCACATTTGCCAATTCCGAACGGGTTCAGAGCCTTATTTTGCTGGTTGGAAGAGTGGAACGGAATGAGAAAAATAATGGTTCTCGTTCAGAACAAAACTATTTGGAAAATGTTGGTTCCAACCTCTGGTTATACAGGGCATTCAGAAAGTATTCAGACCCCTTGACTTTATCCACGTTTTGTTACTTTACAGCCATATTCTAAAATGTATTGAGTAGTTGTTTTCCTCTCAGTCTACACAGTTATGACAAAGCAAGTTTTTAACCACCCTGGAAATATGACATTTTACATAAGTATTCAGACCCTTTAGTCAGTACTTTATTGACGCAGCGAGTCTTCTTGGGTATGACGCTACAAGCTTGGCACACCTGTATTTGGGGAGTTTCTCCCATTCTTCTCTGCAGATCCTCTCAAGCTCTGTCAGGTTGAATGGGAAGCGTTGTTGCTCAGCTATTTTCAGGTCTCTCCAGAGATGTTTGATCGGGTTCAAGTCCTGGCTCTGGCTGGGCCACTCAAGGACATTCGGCCACTCCTGCGTTGTCTTGACTGTGTGCTTAGGGTTGTCCTGTTGGAAGGTGAATCTTTGCCCCAGAGGTCCTGAGTGCTCGGGATCCCTCTGTATCCCATCTTTCCCTCGATCCTGTCTCCCAGTCGATGCCGCTGAAAAACATCCCCACAGCACGATACTGCCACCACCATGCTTTACCGTAGGGATGGTGCCAAGTTTACTTCAGACGTGATGCTTGCATTCAGGCCAAAATGTTGAATCTTGTTCCTCATTGTCTGATAGTCTTTAGGTGTCTTTTGGCAAACTCCAAGTGGGCTGACATGTGCCTTTTACTGAGGAGGCCTGATTGGCGGAGTGCTGCAGAGATGGTCATTCTGAAAGGGTCTCCCTTCTCCACAGAGGAACTCTAGAGCTCTGTCAGCGTGATCATCAGATTCCCCTCCCTGACCAAGGCCCTTCTCCCACGATTGCTCAGTTTGGCGGCCAGCTTTAGGAAGAGTCTTGGTGGTTCCTGACTTATTCCTTTTAATAATGATGGTCGTTCTATTCTTAGGGACCTTCTATTCTGCAAAACAATTTCGGTACCCTTCACTAAATCTGTGACTCGACACAATCCTGTCTCGGAGCTCTATGGACAATTCCTTCGACCTCATGGCTTGGTTTTGCTCTGAGATGCACTGTCAACTGTAGACAGGTGTGTCTTTCCAAATCATGTTTAATCAATTGAATTGACCACAGGTGGACTCCAATCAAGTTGTAGAAACATCTCAAGGATGATGAATGGAAACGGGATACACCTGAGCTCAATTTCAAGTCTCATAGCAAAGCGACTGAATACTTATGTAAATAAGGTATGTTTTTTATATTTTATTTAATACATTTGCCAACATTTCTAAATTCCTGTTTTCGCTTTGTCATCATTGGGTATTGTGTGAAAATTGAGGGGATTTAAAAAAAAAAAAGCAATATTAGAAAAGGCTGTAACAATGTAGGGAAGGGGTCTGAATACTTTCCGAACGCACAACGTTCTGTAAACGGGTGAGTCTGCAGTAGAGCCGTGACCTTGTGCTCTACAGCAGGATACGTCCGACTCAGATGACGATGACAAGACGGACTCGTCAGACTCCGACGACGAATCATCCGGCAGCTCCGACAGCGAAGATGATGTGAGTTTTCCAAGCCAGGGGTCATCCGCACTATGCTTTAGTGTAGACTTGGGTCAAATACATTAAAGCTAAAAATATTCAAAAGTATTTGAGGTCTGCTTAATTTACCTTCGTACATCTGATCAGTTCCATTGTACTGGGCAAACCACATCAAAAGCTGCAGAAGTATTTGATCCAGCTGTTGTCCTGTCTGTCCTATTGAATGACCCAGCTGTTGTCCTGTCTCTGTCCTCTAGAATGACGATGATGACGACGACCAATCTGAGGGCTCCAGCAGCTCTTCCTCAGAGGACAGCAGTGACTCAGACACAGACTAGCCCCCACCCCCCCATCCTCCCCCCCAAAAGAGGAGGGTCTGTGCGGGACACGCTTCCTCATGAGTCAGGAGCAGTCATGGTGGCGTCATCAAAATGCTTGCACGTTGGCTCCTCCCACCTCTTTCTCGCAAGAAGAAATGAGAGACTGAATAAACGGAGGAGTTTTGCTCCACCTCCAGTTGTTGACCTGGAGAACTTTTACTCAAAACGGGACAAGTTCTCATTTACAGAGCTTTGTTACGTGTTCAATATTATTATTATTTTTGCCTTTATATATTAGGTGTTATTACGAACATTTTCATTATTTTTTAAACTTTGAGAAAGACATTTTAAACTTTTAGCCGATTTGAGGGGTTTTTGAACAAGTCTGACTTGGAGGGGTATATTGAGGAGTTTGCCGTTTTTTGTCCATGAGTCTCTGACAGCCCGTGCAGAGGGAGGACCGTAGCTGCTTTCCCTCCATTGAAACATCTGATCAAACCCTCCAATAAAATGCACTTTTTTCCTCTTGTATTCTGTGTGATTTCTTTTGTACTGGATATAATTTATTAATGTAAGAGAGGTATGCTCAGCAACCAAAATGGCCGCCTATTTCATATTTTTATGAAGGGATGATCCACTCAGAATACAGCCATTTTTTTTCTTCTCCCACTGACCTTGGCTGTAATCAATTCACCAATACCTGTATGTATTTTGCTTAAAGTTGAACAACTATTTAGATAAGTATCCCTTTCTGAAGAATGTCTGCGTAAGATTTGAGGTCTATTGCAGGTAAAGCCACTTTTGAATTCTGTCAGTGATTTCACTCAAATCACTGACAGCTTTCCATTTCAAGACTTGATACAGATCATTTTGTTGTCTGTGAATTAAACTTACATAAATATTTCCCGACAGACGTTGCTTTTTTTTTTTTTTCATTCTTTTAATATTTTTCCATACATTTCAATAAAATATTTTCCCATCCTTCTTTCCCCAAACACACACACATCCTCTGTACCAGCGGCATTATACCAATAAATAAATACTAACTCAACCACCTGTGCATAATACATTTATACAACCTATGGATCCTTACAAATGATAATGCATTCATTAATATATTACACACAGGTGACTCAGTTACCCTGGTCTCTATCTGGAAGGCTCCATAAACAGAACAAAGAGACAACGCTCCCAGTAATACTGGGGTAGATTAACATCACATAAGCCATTTCTGCTTTACCTTACACAGTTCAAGTGTTTGGGGTCATTCATGTACAAAGCTGATGGGAGTCATATTTGTGTGGTATTGTGAAATGTTTCACTGTATGACACAATCACCTCATTCAAACGGAAATTAGGTCAGGGTACGATTTCAAATACCACTGATAGGACAAACAGAAGGTTTTCAGAGACACTATCCCCTTGTCTTTTTCATAGCAATACCCAGACCTTCCAATCAAATTCTCTCATTTAAACTAACCTGGGGCCTCTTATCAAATGTGTGTATGCACACAAATACGCATGCGCCACTTTCTCCCCCTTAAAGATATCTTTTTATTTTTTAATACATTTGAATTTGCGGGAAAGTGTGAGTATCTCCCAAGTACAGCTCAGGCCATGTGTACTTGATCAACTGTATTGCACACATTGTTCTTATGGGGGTAAATGGAGATGGTTTTGAGGCACAATAATTATAATGGTATATTAAAACAAAACACAGGTGCATTTAGTAAGGAGATCTCAGAGAAGCATATGTAGCCTAATATGTTAATTTACTTTTATTATATTAGGCCTACAGCTCTCCTTTTGACTTAACTGGTTCATTCCTGCTGCATAACTAATGAGGATACCATTTATCCATCACTCATTCAATAGCAGAGCATGCTCAAAAGTAAATAAACCGGTAGCCTATTTAAAATATTTGACAGTATGGGTAGGCTACAGTAATGCTGTGCAGTAGGAGCACAACATCTTAGCCTATTAAATCTCAGAGCCACCGAGGCAGAAGATATAAAGCGCTATGTATTGATAAAATAAAATATTGAACAACAATTCATCTTCTGCATTAAAGTGTGGGCTGAAACATTGACTTTTTAAAATGACTCAAAATAGACAATGTTGCATAGTGCACGGCCACAGCATTTAAAGTTTGAAAAAGTCACTGCAAGAGATGAACAGATTTGGTCTACATCTCTACAGAAATGTGATGCAACTTGCCATTGCGTTTTTCTTTCAGGAACTATCACGGCCCAGTTCCTACATCTCCAAATTATACCGTTTTTGTTACCGTGAATGAGGGCATTTTCCAAGCGGGTTTGCAAAGCTCGTTCACGAGCACAAATATAGTATGGCTCTAGTTTATCAATGAAAACATATGTATATGATGCATGTGACAGTTTGTAGGATTTGCATGGGCAACTATTTATCTCCACGTACGCCAAAATTGAGTGAGATAAATGAGGGCCTGGGTATCTAGCAATTCCCTCCTGGAAAACCTGTTTCATTGTCAATGCAGTTGGTGGAAACTCACTTGAGGAATCAAACTCCTCTCTGAATACAGTCATTCATTAAAATGTCACAAGTGAAGTGCCAAAGACAAAACAAAGAGGGAGACTAAGTTGATGTTGGACTTCCACCACGCGTTGCTTTGTTCTGGACACAGGAAAAGCCGTTCCAGCATTCAAAAATATATAAACACATTAAACTAGGTTTATAAAATGTTCATCCCTCATTAACATCCTACAGTCCATTAGTCTACATACGGTGCACCAGTATTAGAAAACACTATGAAGAAAGCCCCGTTTGTTCGTCCTGTATGAACAGTCATGCGTTACAACTGGAGTTAAACAATAGAAAATTACCCCTCCCCTCCCCAAACACCAGAACATTGTCATCTCTGTTTGACTCTATAATAATTATAATAAACCTCTTATTCCCCCACACAAAGCCATGATTAAAACTACAACTATAGAAAAGAAAAACCCAACTGTTTTGTCATGCTACTGTGATACACTAAGAACAGTCCGTAGGCAAGATGGTCAAGAACGGTTGTGAAGTGACAATAACAAGATACCAAGCGTGGCAACATGATACTACACATGTCATCAACTGGGTATATGGCTCGTTGCAAATAGCGTGGCGCCATTTTGATGAATGCAAGAGCAAAATTGCAACAACAACAAAAAAAAACTATTGTTTTAGACTTTGACCAGGGTTTGTTCTCTACCCCAAACCACCCCCTTTTCCCAATCCCACCAACAACCCCCTGTCCTGTCGCAATGGCGCACACACACACACACGCACACTCAAGTCTTTTGTTGTCATAAGGGGACCTCCAGGATCTTTTTGTGGAGGTACTGCTTCACCTCCTCTATGCCATTCAGCTTCTCCAGCTCGTGATAGGGCAGCTGTGGAAGAGGAAACAAGAGGATAAGAGAAAACCCAGAGAGAGATAAAGTTAAACTACACAGTGGTACGTACTACCTTATTTTGGCACAGTGCACCGTTAGTTGTCCCTGGTGCCAATTACCGCTTAAATGGATGATTGTAATGGAGTTTAAGGGAAGACTGAAATGTGGTTGTAAGATGGTTGAAATGAGGGTTGTTAGCAATGGAGGCAGTTGAGGGGAGGACGGCTCATAATAATGTCTGGAACGGAGCGAACGGAATGGCATCAAACCATGCGTTTCATGTATTGGATACCATTCCACTGATCCCGCTCCAGCCATTACCACAAGTCCGTCCTCCCCAATTAAAAGGTGCCGCCAACCTCTTGTGGTTGTATGATGGTAATGGCTCACCTGCAGAATGACATATCCCAGGAGCAACAGATGACGGTCCCTCATGGCTCGGGAGCCCACCAGCACCTCAGAGTTGTGACAGTAGTGCCACTTGTCATTCACCGACATGACCACTCTGAAAGAAGAAAATTGTATTTCGCAATTAAATAGTTATTTCTCTCATTTTGAAATAAATGACTTATGCCGCGATCACACGAAAGATGGTAGACAAATACCGGTGTCTGCCATGAAGACGAGTCACGATTTTCCCAGCAAAACCATCTTTCTGAAAGTGATTTGCTAGCTAGCATTGCTCCACCAAAGAAGCATAATCAAGCGCTTCGTAGTTGGGTAGTATGTATAAAAATGACTAACTACAAATCCTTGGTTCTCTATAGAACTTTCAGATCCCATCAGCACTGACCTCTTAACTTGTCGCTGGTCCCCCACTGCCCTCTCTGTGTCGGTTCGATCGGCCGGGTGCAGCCCCACGTCCCCGGCCAACCCCTCATAGAAGACAGGGAGCTCGCAGTCGGGCCCATGATTACCTGGCCCCACCTGCACCCCTCCCTCGTCCTCCAGGATCTTCCCAATAGAGAACTGGAAAAGAGAAACCGGGGCAGCTGTGGTGGATCCCCCTACCCCGGAGGCCATTGGCTGGGCTAGGCTGTCAGAGGGAGGGCTGCTGAGCGTGGAGCTGTCCTGGCTCTCCAGAGAGTGCTCCTTGGCCAGGCTGGAGTAGTAGTCAGCAGGCGTGTAGTACGTGTTGTAGTCAAGTGGGCCCCCGCCGTTAGGGCCGGCCCTCTGGGCCAGGGCAGGGTTTTCCCCGCGCTGCATGTGGTGTGACAGGAGGGTCACCGACTCGTCCACTCCGACGGGTCGCTGGTCCCCCCCTTCCTCTAGTGGGGCGAAGGGGGAGAACTTTTGAAAGTCTGAGGCGAGGGCCGTCACAGCCACGGATCCCTCTGGGGCTTTGTGGGAAACACCTAGGGAGGCCCCTGCCTGGATAGGGAGAACCTGGCCAGAGCTGTCAATCCACAGCAGGAAGTCTACAAAGGATTGTGAATATACAGAGGTTTAGGGTTGCAACATTTTCATTTATTTAACCTTTATTTAACTAGGCAAGTCTGTTAGGAAACAAATTCTTATTTACAATGACGGCCACCAGCCAAACCCAGACGACGGTGAGCCTATTGTACACCGCACCCTATGGTACTCCCAATCACGGCCGGTTGTGATACAGCCTGTATTTGAACCAGGGTGCCTGTAGTGACACCTCAAGCACTGAGATGCAGTGTCTTAGACCGCTGCGCCACTCAGGAGATCCATTTGACAGTAATCGTATAATTATGAAGAGAAGTCAAATAAAAAAATACCCACAAGCTTTTTTTCCTCCATCCTCTGTATGCCTGACCCAGAATTAGCTCTAGAACAGTTCAAATCTATTTTTCATAATCTCTCTGGCAGACAAACACACTCCTTTTAAAAACAACTTAAGAGTAAAAAAATAAAATAAAAAAAAATAACTAATCCTTGGTTCTCTATAGAACTGTCAGATCTTATGAGAAATTAGGCCTGGGCCAAGGCTTGAAAAACACTGTTGCTGGTTGGCAGCTTGTCAGGCAATTGAGAAATGGATGTACTTCCTCAATCATGATGTAAGTTTCGTCAACATCCAGTAAATCTTTGTTAAAAAAATTTTTTAAAAAATAAAAAGAAGAGAAGAAATCTAAATCCTTCAGACAACATTAATTCTGGTTATTGACTATGGCGATATCGTCTATATGAATGTAGCTACTACTCTATTGAAGCCATTGGACACATTGTTCTTTATTGCAGCCGATAGGCTGAGTACACATCATTACATATTTAATCAGAAAGTAGGCTGGGCCTCTTTGAAGTCTTTTTTTAATCAATAAAGCCATCTTGGAGAAACTTCCGCCATACCGTACCTGTCTGAAGGTTAACAATGAGGTAAGTTACCAGACCCGAACTCAGGGATGGCGAACCCTGGAGATAGATCCCTTCAATCTCAACCGAATTAGGTCAATCTGCTTTTCGCTTTTTTTTTTTTTTTTGCTCGTCTCATGTAGAATGATCTGGAAAACTCCTTAAAAGCTGGTGGAGTTGGTGCCTCTTGGGTAATTCAGGCAGATGTTTGAGGTCCTTTTACTGAACAATGCGTTTCATATGATTGTTTAGCTTTTCCTGTTTCGTGTGTAGTGTGTATAGATATTATTTTATTGAACTAGGGAAGTCGGTTATCAAATTCTTATTTACAATGATGGCCTACCCCGGCCAAACCTGAACGACGCTGGTCCAATTGTGCGCTGCCCTATGGGACTGTGATACAGCCTGGATTCAAACCAGGGACTGTAGTGACGCTTCTTGCACTAAGATGCAGTGCCTTAGACCGCTGCGCCACTCGGGAGCCCATAGACATGTAGAGTGTTGCCGTGTGTATAGATATGTAGAGCGTAATTGTTGTTCATCGATGTGTTCACACAAGCCTCATCTGCGAAAGATCGTGGTCTCAGCATTGACTGCCTGCTTAAATAAAAATGTTTCCCCTAATAGTCCTCAGGTTTCTGTAATTGTACAACCCCAAAGGAGGTTACAGTACTACAGAATTTAAAAAAAATACACCATTGTGTTCAGTAACAGTCTTAAGAGTGGCCTTTGAACAAACACCAGAGCGTGTGTTAAATTCAGTGTACCTGTGTAATAACCAGGGGCCAGAACCTCGTCTTGTTTGTATCCATGCTCTCCAACCAACTGTCTGAGGGCTTCAGCAACAAGACCCCTGTAGCTGTGAAACAGACTTTGAGATTCACTGGAATTCGCAATGAAAAAAGGCAGACATAAATGGAAACTTTCAAAAATAGAATGACAACTAACAGTTAGTCAACCAATCACCGTACCTGTATTTGCGGTTGACCTCGTCAGCGGTCAGCGCGTGGTCAAACATGAGCACCTTGTGCGTGTCCTGGAGCCGTGGACCGGTGTAGTCCCTGAATTCCAGCTCCACCGCCGCGTCCAACAGAGACAGGTAGCGACGCACGATCAGAGCGTAAGGGCTGTCTACAAATGGGGGGGGGGGGGACAATAAAAAAAAATCGACGGAAACAAGGACATGAGCAACGGTCTAAAATCGCCAAACGTGAAAATGAAGCACATCGGAGTGAGTTGAGGTATGTGGGGGTAATATTCAACTTCATGCATCAAATGTGTGTGTGTGTATAATATATATTATATACACACATATGTATGTATGCATGTATGTGTGTGTACATATGTAGCACAGTCCACCTGACTGTGCTGCTGCTCCAGTTTCAACTATTCTGCCTTATTATTATTCGACCATGCTGGTCATCTATGAACATTTGAACATCTTGACCATGTTTTGTTATAATCTCCACCCGGCACAGCCAGAAGAGGACTGGCCAACCCACATAGCCTGGTTCCTCTCTAGGTTTCTTCCTAGGTTTTGGCCTTTCTAGGGAGTTTTTCCTAGCCGCCGTGCTTCTACACCTGCATTGCTTGCTGTTTGGGGTTTTAGGCTGGGTTTATGTACAGCACTTTGAGATATCAGCCGATGTACGAAGGGCTATATAAAATAAATTTGATTGATTGATTGATTGATATATACATTTAGACCTAGACTTTTTCCATATTTAGTTACGTTACAGCCTTATTCTAAATTGATTCCATTGTTCCCCCCCCTCAATCTACACACAATACCCCATAATGACAAATCAAAAACTAAAATATCACATTTACATAAGTATTCAGACCCTTTACGCAGTATTTTGTTGAAGCACCTTTGGCAGCGATTACAAGCCTCGAGTCTTCTTGGGTATGACACTACAAGCTTGGCACAACACCTGTATTTGGGGAGTTTCTCCCATTCTTCTCTGCAGACCCTCTCAAGCCCTGTCAGGTTGGATTGGGAGCGTCGCTGCACAGCTATTTTCAGGTCTCTCCAGAGATGTTCGATTGGGTTAAAGTCTGGGCCACACAAGGACACTCAGAAACTTGTCCCAAAGCCACTCCTGCATTGTCTTGGCTGTGTGGAGCAGGTTTTCATCAAGGATCTCGCTGTACTTTGCTCCGTTCATCTTTGCCTCGATCCTGACTAGTCTCCCTGCTACTGTAAAACATCCCCCACAGCATGATGCCACCAGGTTTCCTCCGGTTGTGACGCTGGCATTAAGGCCAAAGAGTTCAATCTTGGTTTCATCAGACCAGAGCATCTCGTTTCACATGGTCTGATAGTCTTTAGGTGCCTTTTGGCAAACTTCAAGTGGGCTGTCATGTGCCTTTTACTGAGGAGTGGCTTCTGTCTGGCCACGCCACCATAAAGGCCTGGAGTGCTGGTGGAGTGCCAAAGAGATGGTTGTCCTTCTGGAAGGTTCTCCCATCTACACAGAGGAACTCTAGAGCTCTGTCAGTGACCATCGGGATCTTGGTCACATCCCTGACCAAGGCACTTCTCCCCAATTGCTCAGTTTGGATGGAAGGCCAGCTCTCAAACTTCTTCCATTTCAGAATGATGGAGGCCACTGTGGTCTTGGGGACCTTCAATGCTGCAGAAATGTTTTGGTACCCCTTCCCCAGATCTGTGCCTCAACACAATCCTGTCTTGGAGTGCTACGAACAATTCCTTCGACCTCATGGTTTGGTTTTTACTCTGAAATGCAATGTCAACTGTGGGACTTCATATAGACAGGTATGTGCCTTTCCAAATCATGTCCAATCAATTGAATTTACCACCGGTGGACTCCAATCAACTTGTAGACACAGCTCAAGGATGATCAATGGAAACAGGATGCACATGAGCTCAATTTCAAGTCTCATTGCACTACTTATGTAAATAAGGTATGTTCATTTTTTTTATTCCATTTGCTAAAATTAAAAATGGGGTATTGTGTGTTGATTGCTGAGGAATTGTTTTTATTCAATCCATTTTAGGCTGTAACGTAACAAAATGTGGAAAAAGTCAAGGGGTCTGAATACTTTCTGAAGGCACTGTATACATACATTTATATCAGCAGATGTCACCAAGTGATATACAGAAACCCAGCCTAAAAACGCAAACAGTAAGCAAAGCAGATGTAGAAGCACCGTGGCTAGGGAAAAAAACTCCCTAGAAAGGCAAACACCTAGATAAGACTCAGGCTCTGAGGGAGATTCTAAGAGTACATAGCCAAAGGCCAGACTGTTCTTTAATTAGTCATGTAAACAGTACTCTGCTTATCTTAAATCGGCGTACGGTCATAATCGAAGTAAGCATACATCGATTAAAACATCTAGATATTAGATTTTTTGTTGTTGATGAAGTATTGTAAAAAAATAAATATATTTAAAATCAGAGTACCAGCTGTGTATTTGTTCTGTTCATAAGCTAGCGGGACCAGCACGAGGCTCCATCTTTTGCGCTAGTGAAGCGAGTATGGAAAATGTCAAAGTTTGCACATTAGAAATTGTTCACATACAAATGCTGTGTCCCAACTCATAACCAAATATACTTCCCAAACGTTTATTTTGATTGGTGATTTTCTGCATTCATCAGAGTGCCATTAGGTAGCCTGATCTCAGATGGGTCCATGGAAACTTTTAGGGAAATCATTTTCTTGAAAAGCATGAAAACATATTAAATCAAACTATTATTATCTTAATCTGAATATTCAAAATAATCGTATTATTGAACACATGTAAACATACTCCTTAGTTATTTATTTGGCTTGAGGTTTTATTGTGTCTACTGAAAGGGGCCAGTCGAAAAAAACTAATGAAACATAGCTGCTCTTTGATGTTGCTTGATCGCTGTGTGCGTCTCCCCACTTACTGGTGACGTTGCTGATGAAGGCGGTGGAGAAGACCTTGTGCAGCACCAGGCCAGGGAAGTGGCCCAGCTGGAACAGGGACATGAGGATGTTGACTGTGGCTAGCGGGGAGCTCAGGGCCTTTAGCTCCAGCACCACTTCCAGCTTGGAGAAGAACTGGACCTCGTTGGACGGCCGGTAGCTCATCCGGCTGAAGGGGAACACAAGCTTTTGGATTACCTTGTGGAGAAAAAAAAAAGAGAGAAACCCATTATCGTGATATTACCAAGCATTATGATACTAACTACTAAGTATCGCGCGCGATAACTGCTTCAATCAAACCCATATAATTTTCCCACCAGAGATGCGTTTCCACCAAATTGACATGATGCAGATAATAAGCTGTGCGTGACAACGTAGTGCACATAAAAAATTCCCACCTGCTGGGGGGTTTCTGTTGCATTGGCAACTCTACTGATTGTTTTGGCACCCCAAAAAAAAATGCTGCCGTATAAATTTTAAAGACTCAAATCGTGGACACTCTTACTGACAGTTGTGGCTGCGTTGCATGATGTATTGTTGTCTCTACCTTCTTGCCCTTTGTGCTGTTGTCTGGGCCCAATAATGTTTGTACCCTGATTTGTGCTGCTGCCATGTTGTAGTCACGTGGTGTCGCTACCATGCTGTGTTGTCATGTGTCGCTACCATGCTGTGTTGTCATGTGTCGCTACCATGCTGTGTTGTCATGTGTCGCTACCATGTTGTGTTGCTACCATGCTGTGTTGTCATGTGTCGCTACCATGCTGTGTTGCTACCATGCTGTGTTGTCATGTGTCGCTACCATGTTGTGTTGCTACCATGCTGTGTTGTCATGTGTCGCTACCATGCTGTGTTGCTACCGTGCTGTGTTGTCATGTGTTGCTACCATGTTGTGTTGCTACCGTGCTGTGTTGTCATGTGTCGCTACCATGCTGTGTTGTCATGTGTCGCTACCGTGTTGTGTTGCTACCGTGCTGTGTTGTCATGTGTCGCTACCATGCTGTGTTGTCATGTGTCGCTACCATGTTGTGTTGCTACCATGCTGTGTTGTCATGTGTCGCTACCATGCTGTGTTGTCATGTGTCGCTACCATGTTGTGTTGCTACCATGATGTGTTGTCATGTGTCGCTACCATGCTGTGTTGTCGTGTGTCGCTACCATGCTGTGTTGTCATGTGTCGCTACCATGCTGTGTTGTCATGTGTCGCTACCATGTTGTGTTGCTACCGTGCTGTGTTGTCATGTGTCGCTACCATGTTGTGTTGCTACCATGCTGTGTTGTCATGTGTCGCTACCATGTTGTGTTGTCATGTGTCGCTACCATGCTGTGTTGTCATGTGTCGCTACCATGCTGTGTTGTCATGTGTCGCTACCATGCTGTGTTGTCATGTGTCGCTACCATGTTGTGTTGCTACCATGCTGTGTTGTCATGTGTCGCTACCATGTTGTGTTGCTACCGTGCTGTGTTGTCATGTGTCGCTACCATGCTGTGTTGCTACCATGCTGTGTTGTCATGTGTCGCTACCATGTTGTGTTGCTACCATGCTGTGTTGTCATGTGTCGCTACCATGCTGTGTTGCTACCGTGCTGTGTTGTCATGTGTTGCTACCATGTTGTGTTGCTACCGTGCTGTGTTGTCATGTGTCGCTACCATGCTGTGTTGTCATGTGTCGCTACCATGTTGTGTTGCTACCGTGTTGTGTTGCTACCGTGCTGTGTTGTCATGTGTCGCTACCATGCTGTGTTGTCATGTGTCGCTACCATGTTGTGTTGCTACCATGCTGTGTTGTCATGTGTCGCTACCATGCTGTGTTGTCATGTGTCGCTACCATGTTGTGTTGCTACCATGATGTGTTGTCATGTGTCGCTACCATGCTGTGTTGTCGTGTGTCGCTACCATGCTGTGTTGTCATGTGTCGCTACCATGCTGTGTTGTCATGTGTCGCTACCATGTTGTGTTGCTACCGTGCTGTGTTGTCATGTGTCGCTACCATGTTGTGTTGCTACCATGCTGTGTTGTCATGTGTCGCTACCATGTTGTGTTGTCATGTGTCGCTACCATGCTGTGTTGTCATGTGTCGCTACCATGCTGTGTTGTCATGTGTCGCTACCATGCTGTGTTGTCATGTGTCGCTACCATGTTGTGTTGCTACCATGCTGTGTTGTCATGTGTCGCTACCATGTTGTGTTGCTACCGTGCTGTGTTGTCATGTGTCGCTACCATGTTGTGTTGCTACCATGCTGTGTTGTCATGTGCCGCTACCATGTTGTGTTGCTACCGTGCTGTGTTGTCGTCTTAGGTTTCTCTCTATGTAGTGTTGTCTCTCGTCGTGATGCGTTTTGTCCAATATTTTTATTTAATTTATTTTTAATACCAGCCCCCATCCCTGCAGGATTCCTTTTGCCTTTTTGTAGGCCGTCATTGTAAATAAGAATAGGTTCTTAACTGACTTGCCTAGTTAAATAAAGGTGAAATTAAAAAATGTATGGGCCCACTCTGGTCTTTGTACCAGTGGAGGATCCTCAGAGGAGGAAAGGGAGGACCATCCTCCTCAGTGAACTTCAGAAACATAGTGAAAGTTTAGATAAAACTATACTAAATACATTCACGTCACCCAATAATATATTAAAACACACTGTTTTGCAATGAAGGTCTACAGTAGCCTCAACAGCACTCTGTGGGGTAGCACCATGGTGCAGCCCGAGAACAGCTAGCTTCCATCCTCCTCTGGGTACACAGACTACAATACAAAACCTTGGAGGCTCATGGTTCTCACCCCCTTCAATAGACTTACACAGTAATTATGACAACTTCCGGAGGATGTCCTCTAACCTATCAGAGCTCTTGCATCATGAACTGACATGTCCACCCAATCAAAGGATTAGAGAATAAATCTAGTACTAGAAGCATAGGCTACAGCTAGCTAACTGCATGCTTTCCCGAGTCGTAGGGGGAGGGCCACACAGCATATCATCACATAACTCCCAAGTTGACTTCGATATGATGGTAGTATATCAATATTTGTGCATACAGTTTACACCACAATTAATTTTATCGATACAAAAAGACCGCCGTGTCTAACATATTTTGTTTTGTTTCAATCAGGTCTTTAGTGACATTTTTTTTATCCAACATGTACTTTCTCGCATAAAAAAAGGTTGGATGGAAACCTGGTTAGTGATAGCTTCTACTATGGAGTAGTGGCCACCCTTTACACTCTAGAATGCCTTTCAAACCAATCAGAAACAAGAATTCAACAATGCCATGGTATAAGAACCCATAACGTGTGTAAATAAACAACACTTTATTTCAGGTGTAATAAGCCCTCATACAGCCCAATAATAACCAACAAACAGTGTACCTGAGTCGCTCAACAGCTGTTTAAACATAAGACAGAGATTTTTTTCACCTTACCTTGCTATCCAGGTATTCTCCCTTCTTGACCAGGAAATCAGCGATGGTGTCGAGGAGTCGAGTCTCTCTGAGCCGGTGGCGGGCGATGTATTTGGCAATGAGGGCCATGGTGTATGGGGTTATGCTGTCCACTTTTTTAGGCAGCTCCTCTATTAGTAAAAGACCAGGTTATCTTGGGAATGATAGAAAGATGGAGAAATCGACAGATTAAAACAGCTGTCAGAGAATGGCAGAGGAGAGGAAAACTCACCAGCCAGGCTGCACACAAACCTCTCCTGTCTGTTCTGGTAGAATAGGTGGGAGCTGAAGATGATCTCCAGGCTCTTGTTACTAGCCTCGCGTACGCAAGTAGCCAGCATCTCGTCCAGCAGCGCCATCTCCTGGTCGCGCACTCCACTTACGCTAGCCAGTGTGTGCTTGACCAGTCGGAGGATCTTCCTGTTGGTAGGTTGTGCGATATTACCAAGTATCGTGATACTAATTATACTAAACAAAAATATAAACGCAACATGTAAAGTGTTGGTCCCATGTTTCATGAGCTGAAATACAAGATCCCTGAAATGTTACATACGCACAGAAAGCTAATTTCTCTACATTTTTTGGCACAAATGTGTTCATGTCCCTGTGAGCATTTCTCATTTACCAAAGGCACATGACAGTCCACTTTGAGTTCACCAAAAGGCACCTAAAGACTATCAGACCATGAGAAACCAAATTCTCTGGTCTGATGAAACCAAGATGGAATGCATTAGCCTGAATGCCAAGCGTCACGTCTGGAGGAAACCCCTGGCAAGATCCCTACTGTGAAGCATGGTGGTGGCAGTATCATGCTGTGGGGATGTTTTTCAGCGGCAGGGACTGGGAGATGTCAGGATCGAGGCAAAGATGAACGGAGCAAAGTACAGAGATCCTAGATGAAAACCTGCTCCACACAGCAAAGACAATGCAGGAGTGGCTTTGGGACAACTCTCTGAATGTTCTTGAGTGGCCCAGCCAGAACCCGGACTTGAACCCAATCGAACATCTCTGGAGACCTGAAAATAGCTGTGCAGCGACACTCCCCATTCAACCTGACAGAGATTGAGGATCTGCAGAGAAGAATATGAGAAACTCCCCAAATACAGGTGTGCCAAGCTTGTAGCGACAGACCCAAGAAGACACAAGGCTGTAATCGCTGCCAAAGGTGCTTCAACAAAGTACTGAGTAAAAGGTCTGAATACTTGTGTAAATGTGATATCAGTTTATGATTTGTAAAAAATTAGCAAACTTTTTTTTTAAACAGTTTTTGCTTCGTCATTATGGGGTATTGTGATGTCATTATGGGGTAATGTGATGTCATTATGGGGTAATGTGTGTAGATTGATGAGGGAAAAAACAATGTAATCAATTTTAGAATAAACGTAACGTAACAAAATGTGGAAAAAGCGTTGTGGTCTGAATACTTTCCGAAGGCACTGTAGTTTGAGAACTTGGCAGTACGTCAAACCGGCTTCACAACTGCACACAGGAACTGATGAAACTGTGGGTTTTGCACAACTGAAGAGGTTCTGTACAAAGTGTCAGAAACCGTCTCAGGGAAGCTCATCTGCGTGCACGTCGTCCTCACCAGGGTCTTGACCTGACTGCAGTTTGGCGTCGTAACGAACTTCAGTGGGCAAATGCTCACCTTTGATGGCCACAGGCACGCTGGAGAAATATGTTCTTCACAGATGAATCCCCGTTTCAATTGTACCGGGCAAGTGGTTCTGATGTCAACGTTGTGAACAGAGTGCTCCATGGTGGCGGTGGGGTTATGGTATGGGCAGGCATAAACTACAGACAATGAACAAATTACATTTTATTTTATCGATGGCAATTTGAATGGGCTGATATTTTGACGAGATCCTGAGGCCCATTGTCGTGCCATTCATTCGCATTTATCACGTCACTTTTCAGCATGATAACGCACAGCCCCATGACGCAAAGATCTGTACCCAATCCCTTGAGGCTGAAAATGTCCCAGTTTTTCCATGGCCTGCACACTCAGACATGTCACAACATTGAGCATGTTTTGGATGCTCTTGATCGACAGCGTGTTCCAGTTCCCGCTAATATCCAGCAACTACGCACAGTCATTGAAGAGGAGCGGGAAAACATTCCACAGGCCACAATCAACAGCATGAGAATGAGATGCGTCACGCTGCATGAGGTAAAAATGGTAAAAATCACACCAGATATTGACTGTTTTTTTTGCTCCACACCCCTACTTTTTTTAAATTTATTTTTTAAAGGGTATCTGCGACCAACAGATTAATATCTATATTCCCAGTTATGTGAAATCCATAGGGCCTAATAAAATGTATTTTCAATTTGACTGATTTCCTTAATGAAATGTAACTCACTCAATTCTTTGAAATCGTTGCATTTATATTTTTGTTCAGTGTACTAAAGTATCGCCATCACTGCTTTCATCATAATAACTGACATTTAAAATTACACTCAGGAACAGATCACACCTAGATTGTGTTCAGTAAACAAACATGGGATAAAAGGTTTTAAAACAGAGGTAGTACCTCTAAGGCATGTGGCAATAAGAATACTAATGTTATTTTTGAAAACATTTCCTCTACTTGGATGGCCTCTTACAAACAAGAAAACATTTGTCTATTTTACCATGAATGGGTAATCAACCGTCATCCCAACCGTACCTGTTGGCCAGGAGCTGTTCCGGGTTGGGTGGTATATTGGCCACGATCTCGGCCGTTGCAGCGTCGCTGGATTGCAGCGAGCGCCACTTGAGGCGGTAGTAGGAGAGCAGCAGGAAGAGGGTCTGCGGGTGACGCTCCCGCTCCAGGTTCTTCTCCAAGCCCGCCAGGCAGGCCTCGGTGAGCGGGTGCTGGCTGCTGGGGTGCAGCTTCATGCTGGAGCTGAACACCATGGACACGTCCTTCTGGTTAAACTGGCCCAGTCGTGATTGGGACTCAGCCTCCAGCACCTGCACTACCCGCGAGTCGCTGGGAAGGCCTGGGGGAGGAGGCGGGAGGTTTAGGGTTTATTTGACTTCATTTATTTATTTTTCAAGTAATGTAAGTCTGTTTAATATTCCAGACAAGTGCATTCAGTTTTTTTTTTATATGTACACAAATTATTTTCATATCTATATTCGATACCAAGTGAATACACGTATAAAGAAGTAGATGCCATTTCACAATGTTCACATATCTTACATAATATAAAATACATTGTACTAAAAACACCTGCTGATCATACACTAGCAATATGAAAAAGATCGCTTTCACACTCCCAACAAATCCAAGTATGGGAAACAGAGCTGCCTCCATGCGATCACCTAGACTCACCTAGCTCAGCCATAGATCACTTAGTGCAGCCACATATCACAGAGACTCACCTAATGCTGCCACTGATCACCTAGACTCACCTAATGCTGCCACAGCGTACAGGCAGTTGACAATGCTGAAGTTGTCAAACTTGGCACAGTCCCTCACGATGGAGTCGCACAGCGTCTGGAAGTCCTGGTGCTCCAAGATCTGTCGACCTTCATTCTCCACTCTTTCACCTCCACCGACTCCGGGAGAGGGAACCAGGGCTGCATCCGAGCCACCTCCGCCGCCCCCTCCTCCTCCAACCCCAGCCCCGGCCTGTAGTAGCTGGCCGATCTTCTGCAGTGCGATGGGGTAATGGTTGTGTGAAATCTTGCCTGGGTTCTGCGTCACCCAGCGCAGCACCTCGTCCGCTCTCCGCGAGCGTTCGATCAGCCTCTTCATGGTGAAGAAGGTGTCGTAGCTCATCTTCTCATGGATGAAGTTCCACGTCTTCTTCTTGTTGTTGCCGGCGGCGCCAACAGTGCTGTGGTGGTGCAGGTGGGCGTGTGTCTGGTAGTGGGGATGCGGGGGGAGGGGTGGAGGCAGGGCCAGGTGTGGGTGGGGATGGTAGTGTTGGTGGTGGTGGTGACTGTGAAAGTGGGGCCCCCGGTGAGGGTCAGGGCGCCCCTGGTAGATGGGCGGGTAGCTGGGAGGTGGAGGAGGCACGTGGTGGGGATGTTGGTGTGGTGGGAGAGGGTGGTGGTGGGGGTGGTTATCCAGCATGGGCAGACCTCCACCCCCCAGGCCCGGCCGGCGTCCAGGCTTTCCTCCTCCACCACCACCTACTGCGCTGTACAGGCGGGTTGTGTACATGCCGGCGAGGGCGAGAGCGAAGGCGCTAAGGCGGCAGGCGTGTCGCTGGCAGAGGGGCGAAGGGATTATGCTTTCGCAGCTCAGGAGGCCTGGGCTGGAGGACAGCCACAGCATACTACACAGGCTAGTACACCGCTGAGGCAATGCAGACTACACCTACAGGGAGAGAGGAAGGGAGGAAAGGGAAAGAATTTACTAAACAAAACACACATTCCAAATGAGAATCTGTGTGAGAATCCCTGGAGATTCCCATTGTGCGCACACACACACACACACACACACACACACACACACACACACACACACACACAAGTGCAAAGCAGTACAGTGACATCACGTAAATTATTCAAACACAGCACAGGAAACAAGACATTAATGAAAACAAATAGGCTACATTGAGATGAAAACCTTCCTTGAAGGCTGTTCACACCAAGATCAAACTCAGTTGAGCGTGTCAGGATGGCCTGACTGGATTCATAGATCTGGAAGAACTCGGTCTCTTCATCAGATGGCATGTTCACGTTCTTCATGTTTGGCTGCACACTCATCTTGTCTTTCCCTGTTGCTCCCATTTTGCCTTTACTTTACGGGATTCACCCCACTTAACAAAGGTAGCGCCCTTTTCCATCAGCCTCTCTCGCTCTGTCCGGGAAGGATTTCCTCCTCCTCCAAAGCAGTACCGATCAAGTCTGACTACTGCATTCGGATGGCCAGATGTCATAATGCTTTGCAATGACGAGCGGATTTGCTTTTGTACATTAAATCTAGCATCTCACACAAGTAGGGTTTTCCACAAATGCTTCCAACGTAAAGTCCACGGCTTTATTTGTATTAGCCTGTGTGTTCATGCAACTTTCAAAACTATTCCACAAAATCTAATAACCTCTCAGGGTGGATGTCAGTGACTACCACAAAAGTGTATTTTGAATATCTTGGCACAGCAGAGCTTCAGATTAGGTGACTAGAGCAACTACCATACTCATGGAAAACTAAATCCCGGACGAACACACATTTCCCAGCAAGAAAAACAAATAATGTCGCAAACAGTCACTGACAACAATCAAAACGGGTGGGTTTTTAGGAGGGGTTCTGAGACACTCGTGAGGGTGTCCACTGAAAGCAACAAGTGGAACTGAATTAGATCCTTTGTTCGTACCCCCCCGCAGGGCAATTGAACTTAACCCAGAGGCTGCTCCAAGACACCGCCAGCGGAGAAGAGGTAATCGGAGTGGACATTAGTCCATCTCAGGAGGCGTGCACAACATCCACCGCTTCAGAGTAATTTACTCGCAAATGTTCAGTCCCATTAAAGTAGAGCTCAGGGTAAGGATCTCCTTCCACAGAGACATCAGGGACAGTAACATTCTCCGTTTCACGGAATCGTGGCTCTCTCTGGATATACTGTCCCCGGCCATGCAACCAGCTGGGTTCAGTAAATAGTGCAGACAAGAATAAAGAACTCTCCGGGAAGAAGAAGAAGAAAGGCGATGGTGTACGTTTCATGATTAACTACTCATGGTGTGAATGTGATAATGTACAGGAACTAGAGACCTTTTGTTCACCCGACCTAGAATACCTCACAATCAAATGCCGACCGTATGACCTCCCCAAGATAATTCTCTCGACTAGATTATTCACGTCATTCTTTAGTGCGTTCTCAAATGGACGTTGTTAATTCTGGCTAACTACTTCTATTTCAGAGTGCAGAGTAACTTGTGAATTTACAAACGCTCAACACCTGTTGAATATGGCCTGTGTCAGTATACACTCCCCCCCCCCAAAAAGACTTCATTAAATTGTTGCCAGCAGCACAGTTAGTCACCAACGATCTGAAAAACATGAAAACAGCCTAACCAGCTCTGCTAGGGTGAGTAGAATGGTCAGAGTGAGGTGTTCTCTCATGTGTCCGGAAGTAACTAGCCGACGTTAGCCAGTTGGCAGTCAAGCACCCAAGCTGTTGTAAGGTCAGAACACCTCGGATCAACCCTACTCCTCAGCCAGAGTGCGTTCTGAACTCGCCGAGAGCGAAGCGATCAGAATTTACGAACACAACGAAAATCGTAAAATGTGTAGCTAGTCATTTGTTATGCTAACAAACTAGCAAGAGGTTGCATAGCAACAACATCAACTTCCAGTAGACAGGTAAAGCTCTGGTACGCGCAAATAAAACGATACCGTTCGTTTACAGTTTACTAAAATGAACTAATAGTATATACACTCATTAAGTATGTAGTATACAGTATGGGTTATCAAAAAGAAAGGTGGCCCAAGGCACTTCATATAATTAATAAAAATAAAAATGACTTTATTCAATGAAAAAAAATGTCCAATGAACATGCCATAGAAATAAAGGCATTTAAATGTATTATACGAAGAGTGCCTTGGTCCTTCTTTTTGATAACCAATTTACTTACCCCTTTTTTTTTTTTTAAAAGAGCACCTTCTGTCTACCAAAATCTACTATTGTGTACCTTAGCAACGCTTCCCTTCCTCTTTTGTTCTACATGTTAGTATGGGTTTTTGAACACAGCTATGGAATCACTGGTCACTTTAATAAATGTGTACATACCGTTTTACGGTTGAGCCTCACGAGCCAGACGAAGCTAGCTGGCTGCTTATAACGTTTGGGCAACAGGGTTAAATTGCTGACTAGCTATATTCATGAACTGAAGTTAAAATTTCAATAGGCGAACAACAAGTGGCAACTTAGCTAATTACTTACAAGGATTCTTAAATCATTGCTAAAAAATAATGAAAATGACTGCAGGTTTACTGGTCATTGTTTTCAGGCTGGTTGTATTGGTGCTAGCTAAGTACCAAGCTAAAGCTAGCTAGCTACCCCAGAAGTTGCAGTCAAACAAATTATACTTTATTACCAACGCGGTATTGTAAACACATCGTTCGTGGCCGGTGTTTGTTTGTTTTCAGACTTTTTTGTACAACTTTGACAGTGTTACTCTATCTTTTTTGACATGCAAAGACAAACGGCGTTCCATAGTATGTATGTGGTGAAGCTAATAGCAGTGACGCTATTACTGTGCAACTATGGTAGGGAAACATCTGAAAAATAACGCACTTGGTAGTGTGTACCGGTGCTCGACCAGTCGGGCGAAAGCCAACGTCACCCACAACAGAGAACAGTTGATTGTCAAGGGCAATGAATTCAATTATATGGTCTTTAATGGATTTCACCTTTGAGTCGTCTCGCTGAAATATTGTTACTCTTTCAAATGACTGTTCGATCCACACAGCAGACATTGGGGGCTAGTTTGAGAACGCTGTTGCACGTATAGAGCAAAATGTTACGTGGCGTCATTGTATAATGTACCTGCGTTATATAGGTATGCACGTCAGCCTTAACATCGGTTTTGCACATCGGGGCGTTAAACTAGACATCGGCTGATACCAATGTTGGCATTTTTTTAGCTAATTTCAGCTGATTCCAATATGTTAACCGATATATCGTGCATCCCTAGTGTGTATTGTTGTAAATTGTTAGATTTCGCTACACCCGTAATAACATCTGATAAATATGGGTATGTGACCAATTTGCTTTGAAAAGACACCCACAACATTTTCCCAAGAGGCAAAACAAAAGAAAACACACCAAAATTAGACAGGAAGAAAATCAAAAAGTTGAGCAAAACAAAAACAGGGATGAGCAGACAAAGGAATGTTTTTTTTTCCTAGAACTCAAATAGGGCACACCAACTAAAAAGGTGTTGACCCTCCACATCTCTCAATACAACTGGAGCACTTGGCCAGCCACTTAAATAGCACCTGGGCCAGCTCAGGTGAAACACCTTCCGACTAATGAGATGGACAAGCCAGCACAGGTGTAACACATACTGACTAACGAGATGACTGCCCATGTGCTATACATGATAAAGGTCCAACCTCAACATAAACAGAAAAAAACTAAACCTGTAACATCTACCATTTTTCCATTGCAATAATGAGGTCAGACTGAGTTTAGTCTGATATGGGAAGCTTCACTGATAAAATTAGGTGAGTTATGGGATCTGTCCCAAATGGCCCCCCTTTTCTTTATGTAGTGTACTTCTTTTGACCAGGGAAACACAGAATAGGGTGCCATTTGGGATTCACACATGGGAGTACAACGATAAACCGTCCAACTCAGACAGTGAAGGACTAGGCTGTGGGCTAAGACTAATTCTATTGACCATAGACTAGTCTGCAGACTCTGCACTCACAACAGGTCACAGGTAGCCTGCAGCTAGAGGGGGAGAGGGTGAATCCCTCTAAAACAAAGAATGGGGATAAGGGAGGGGAGACCTCAAGAACCATTCTGAAAATGTGTTTGTGTACACCTGATTGGTGTAACCACCACACCAACTAGACATGTTTGTTAAATGTTTCGTAGCGTGAAAATGTAGGCCACAGTCAATAAAATCTCAATGTTATGTCACATGCGCCGAATACATCAGATGTAGACCTTACCGTGAAATGCTTACTTATAAGCCCTTAACCAAGAAGGCTAAATAGTACCAAGTCAATGTAAGGGGATATAGGTTAGTTGAGGTGATATGTACAAGTAGGTAGGGGTAAAGTGATTTATGCATAAATACACAGCAAGTAGCAGCAGTGTAAAAACAGAGGGGGTGGGTCAACAGTCAAGTTAGCCATTTGATTAGCTGTTCAGCAGTCTTGTGTTCACTCATTGGTCAACGAGAGACAAACTGTCAGCTTTATAATCTGTCATAGGCAAGCACTACTAATATTTCTGGAGGTAGCCTTAATCCTAAAAGTATGCCACGTCCAAATACACAGATTTTATAGCTGATCATTAAACATGTTGACAGGGCAGTCTCTTTAGTTGGGCCTAGAATAGAGTATTCAGTTACATTGCAGTAATGTTGAGTACACATACTGAGTCAGTAAAAAAAAAAAAATCCCATTCGTATACCCAACCTCCCCCTGAAGTAAATTTGAACAGGTAACTAACCAAATTTGCCCTACAGCATAAGGAACGTTCCCACTCAACCTTTGACGATTTTCCTCAACTAACTACTAATGCCATTGTTAGTTGAGCTATCCTGAAAAACACCCTATCCAGAAATCAAAGCATAAATGTCCGCAAAAAATCTAAGCGTAGGATATCTAGCATGTTTTAGTCAACTTGTTAGCTACAGTATATGTAGCTAACTAGTTAGCAGTAGGACGCTAAATGTCTAAGGCTGCAAATCTAACAAATCAGAGTCAAATTGCATTTATCACATGCGGCGACTAGAACGGGTTACACCAGTGAAATGTGTAAATCATTCAAATTTAGTTAGCTACATCACATTTCCACTGATACTTGCAACACTAACTACTACTAACAGGGAAAATCTGCCATTGGCAACAAGTGTCTAAGGGCCGGGGGACATTTCAGATAGTAAGGATAGTTAACTAGGACGGCTACAAGGCGTCAGCTGGCCCTGCTACCTAACCATCATATAAAAAAAAGCAATGGTATTAATATGGTAAACAAGTTAGCTACAATGACAATCACGAACATGTACTTACATGTTTGTCAACGCAAGAGGAATATCCAGATGGGTGTTGCCGTTGAGTATCTCACTGGGAGCAATGACAGTCAGTCTGTCATCTGACCGTGACACTCCCAAGAAGTTAAGCGAAACATAGGAGTGACAGCCAGCCCGTCAATTAAAACGTTCACTATATCGGTTGACCATTTTAACTAATTTACCAAATTTAAATTAGCTAGTTAATCGTGGAATACTGTAATTTTTTGGTCATGGACGTCCATTGCAATGACACCGTTTTTTGCAAACTGTCTTGACCTAGGTTTCAATTCGCCTCGCTCTGTCCTCTCTATCCAGGAGCGGATATGGGTTGGTGTTATTGACAATGCGTTTGACTTATTCACACTGACACAATATATTATTTTCCCTGGTAGCTCGGACGCACCTACACCGGAAATCGTTCTAAAACGATTGATGACATTTGCCGCAAGAACTGTATTCGGTTTCTCGTCCTCTCATTCTTCACTAGCCGCACTGGTGTCGGCCATCTTCCCAGCATGCAACTTTGTTGGTCTTCTTCTTCTGTTGACGGCTAATGCCAACATTTGGTTCATTACAGCAAAGATAATGGAAATACTGACAAGATGTGCATGTCTCTCCGCCCTAACAATGGGAGTCGTTGTCCACAAAGTTGCCCAGTGGGCTGTCTAGCTCCCGCCTATCCTTTATTTGGATTGGTGGATCTCTTATTATTGTCACCCTCTTTTGAATATTCGAGGATTATTGACGTCAACCACATGTATTCAAGGGAGAGATGCAATCCTACTAGCCTCATCTAATCCATAGCCATCTCGAGACAATGCTGATATGTGTTTTTCTCATCGTTACCAGGATGTCACGTGTCCTAATTATATCAGTACACTCGTAACAATTTAAGCATTAAGACATTTATATTCGATTAAATAAACCTCACGTAGCAAATAAGCAATTCATGTTTTTGTTGCTCAAATTCGACACTCATTGACCTCCTTGTTTGACAACACAACGAGAGGCCGAGTTGGGCCTCTCTTCCACTGATCACAGCCACCTACTGGGTTGGAGGGTGTACTTCTTGTGCTTTTCTGGCAGACTTGAGGCAAAGATTTTCAAAACTACCTCAAGATTGACCCAGAGCATGTCGTTTCCATTGGGAGCAGAACAAACAAGGTGGGCAGAGCCAACCGAGGTAGTGAAATCCAATTGGCCGCTCTAGCATTTATTTGCATATTTCCATTAGGGCACACCTACTTGCCCTTGCACTACTAAACCATTTTTTTTAGACTTTGTCAAAGGGTAGTCCACTCTGTTACATTATAGTTTTGGAAACAGAACTGTATGGAGACCAAATGTCTGTCAATCGATCTTGCTCCATCTTCTCCCCTTGCCGGCCACTGGGCTTCCTCTCATCACCATATTTCGTAGTGAGTGGAAATGCCACATTTATACATCTGGTGAAATATCTGTCTCATTGTGCAACAGGCGCTTCTTTGGTATATAATGGAAGATGAGGGATCAGCCCAGAACTACACGGCAGGACCTGGTAAATGACCTGAAGAGAGCTGGGACCACAGTCTCAAAGAAAACCATTAGTAACACACTACGCCGTCATGGATTAAAATCCTGCAGCGCATGCAAGGTCCCCCAGCTCAAGCCAGCGCATGTCCAGGCCTGTCTGAAGTTTGCCAATGACCATCTGGATGATCCAGAGGAGGAATGGGAGAAGGTCATGTGGTCTGATGAGACAGAAATAGAGCTTTTTGGTCCAAACATACCGATGCTATATCTGACCAGAGCACCTTCTTCCAGTCATAATTTAAATGACGTTTGGAAACTCCAAGAGCTTGTGTCTTGGGGTCATTAAGGGCTTTCTTCTGGCAACCCTTCCAAAGAGCCTGTGGTTGTGGAAGTGGCATCTGATGGTGTTTTTTTTAATTATTTTTTTCAAACCTGGTGACCAAGACGCCACCAAGGCCTGCAATTCTTTCACAGTGATTCTTGGGAATTTTGTTGCTTCACTCACCATCCTCCTCCCTCTCCTGGGGGGCAAAATACATTTGCGTCCTCTACCCGTGAGGTTAAACTGTTCCATATCTTTCGATTTAAAAAAACAAAATTGCCCCGCAGTGCTCAGTGGTATATTCAATCGTTTGTGGATCTTCTTGTAGCCATTACCAGATTTATGAAGATCTACGACCATCTGTCCCTTTTGAACTGCCAGTTCTATTCTTTTCTTCATGGTGTTGGATGACAAAGGGATATTGCATGCGTGTTCTGATTTTTATAGCCGAGTGAAAAAGGAAGTGATGTAATGGCTCAATATAGTTCCTTAAGTGGAATTTAATTCCTGGTTTAATTTTGGTAGATGTTACTTACAATAATATTTAAGGGTGCCATTAATTGTGAAACCTTGATTTGCAGGACAACAATTTTGTTTATTTACCGGACATATATCCGGCCAGTTGCCCAACTAATTCCTCTCCCTGAGATGACAGAGGACGGGGAGCAATGAGCCTTTTTTGAGGAGTGTGGAATTTAACAAATTTCCGGGGTGGCTGTAGAAAAGGCCCATGGAGTTGGTGGAATACTCCTTTAATTCATTGCCATTTACTCAGCTGGACCAGGGGCACTCTAATTAGGTCAGGTGGAAATGTCCGACAGATCTCAACTCCATAAAAGTAGGAAATTGCCATCGCCTGATCTCGCTGCTTTCTCTTCCTTAACTCCATCTGATCCAGAAGTTCTGTGCGTCCATGAATCCACGCTACAGATTCTGGGGTGAAGCTGGAATGGAGGACCTGCGGCACAGCAGAGACATCCAGACTGGAGAGGCCGGCGCGACCCCTGTAGCCACAGAGGAACCCACCACCACCCCAGTGCAGCCCAGGACCCGCCGATCGCCGTCTTCAAGTCAGAGACAGACACCCAAGGCTTTAACTGTAACACACAGGCTTTTACACAGGATCTGACCACAGATCAGACCCACAGAGACTGGGTCTGGGGAGACTAGGCTGTCCACCTGGTATATATCACCAGAGCCAGAGGACGGTCCGTAACCATTGGTGATGGTGACACGTTAGACACTGAAGTTGATGATCCGTCTTGTTTTCGCCACAGAGATGGACCCTGACAACATGCCCCTGGGTTTAGAGACACAGACTACTCAGTAAATATACCACTTTATGGTTAAAGGAATTCCTGCCTCAGTCTCATCCATTCCTCTGTCACCTGACACGTGACCACCTGTTCACCTTCACTGTCAGTCATCCTACCTGTCCAGCTACTCACACAGATTCCACTAATCTTTCAACCAGATTTATGAAGATCTACGATCATCTGTCCCTTTTGAACTGCCAGTTCTATTCTTTTCTTCATGGTGTTGGATGACAAAGGGATATTGCATGCGTGTTCTGATTTTTATAGCCGAGTGAAAAAGGAAGTGATGTAATGGCTCAATATAGTTCCTTAAGTGGAATTTAGGTAGATGTTACTTACAATAATATTTAAGGGTGCCATTAATTGTGAAACCTTGATTTGCAGGACAACAATTTTGTTGGGTTCCATTGAAACATTAATAAAGTACAGTATTTTGAGTTTCTCCATAATTAGATTGCTTATATTTTTTGTGCATTGCCAGTCAGGGGTGCCAGTAATTGGAGCCCACTGTGTGTGTGTATATATATAATCCACCTGCACAAGTATACTGAACAAAAATATAAACGCAACACGCAACAAATCAGGCCATAATCTATGGATTTCACGTCAGGGCAGAGGCACAGCCATGGGTGGGCATAGATCCACCCACTGGGGAGCAAGGACCAGCCAATCAAAATGCCTTTTATTACAGACACAAATAATCCCCAGAACCACCCCTCCCCTCTCTGACAATCCTGCAGGTGAAGAAGCCGGATGTGGAGGTCCTGGGCTGGTGTGATTACACATGGTCTGTGTTTGTGAGGCCGGGATCCCGAGTGGCGCAGTGATCTAAGGCACTGCATCTCCATGCTAGAGGCGCCACTACAGTCTTTGTCACAAACGGCTGTGATTAGGAGTCCCATAGGGCAGCACACAATTGGCCCAGCGTTGTCTGGGTTATGGTTTGGCCGGGGTAGGCCGTCATTGTAAATATGAATTTGTTCTTCACCGACTTGCCTACTTAAATACATTTTAAAAAATACAGAAGAAAGCCCAATTTGGTAAAATACCAATTAAAATAAGCAAGGAGAAAGGATAGTCCATCATTAAGATATGAAGGTCAGTCAATGCGGAAAGTGCAGACACAAAAACCAAGCTCTATGATGAAACTGGCTCTCATAAGGACCGCCACAGGACAGGACGACTCAGTTACCTCTGCTGCAGAGGATACATTCATTAGAGTTACCAGCCTCAGAAATTGCAGCCCAAATAAATGCTTTAAAGTTCAAGTAACAGACACATCAACATCAACAGTTCAGAGGAGACTGGGTGAATCAGGCCTTCATGGTTGAAATGCTGCAAAGAAGCCACTACTAAAGGACACCAATAATAATAATAATAAGAATTGCTTGGGCCAAGAAACACAACCAATGGACATTAGACCGGTGGAAATCTGTCCTTTGGTCTGATGACTCAAATTTGAGATTTTTCGTTCCAACCGCCGTGTCTTTGTGTAGGTGAACGGATGTTCTTCGCATGTGTGGTTCCCACCATGAAGTTGTAACATTTTACATTCAGACTATTCAATAACATATTCCTTCGTCTGCAAACACCTGACACGTGGCCAAACGTTTTACACTTCTTGCATTGCATTCCGATTTTGCACGAATTACCTCCAGGCGTATCTTATATATCCCAGTAGATACGCAAACATCAATAATGCAGATAAACGTTACTCCTTTTTCTCATTCTCCGTACGGGTCAAGCGACGTGCATTAATTACTCCTGGAATGTTTAGCCCAAAGATACTGATTTCGAATGTCCAACCGGGACGCCAGAGAACACCCTTTTACCGATGCCCTGCTCCAAAAAGCAAAGCTTTACACTTTTTTAACAGTTAAAAACAAATTATTATTTACAATGACAGCCTACCGGGGAACAGTGGGGTTAACTGCCTTGTTCAGGGGCACAACGACAGACCTTGTCAGCTCGGGGATTCAATCCAGCAACCTTTCAGTTACTGGCCCAAAGCGCTAACCACTAGGCTAATTTTGCCCTTTAGATATCAAGTCCATACCACTCCTGGTTATTTTGACTGCATCCAGTTTTTCCAGCGCCGCCTTCACCATCCTTGTGACTTCAAAAAGGTTTTACCAAATGAACATCCTTGTAAAAAAAAATATATATATATATATATATATATATATATACACTCCAACAAGCGACGATTCATCAGACTCATTTTCCACAACAATTTTAGCCCTTTGTGTTCCGTTATTGGATTTCACTGTTGTCCACTCATCCTTCTCACTAACTACTCGACGCAATTTCAGCTTCAAACACTTCTGCTTCCTCAACCTCCTTCTCTCTGGCACTCGCCAAGCTCTACCGACCGACTAGAGGCTCTATTGTGTATTGCAGCAGTATTTCTCAGGTGTGCAAATTACACATCTAATAGTCTCACACGTTGGTTGACAAAGTGTTGTCAACTTTGTTCCTAGGGCAGCTCTACCTTGGGGATAGAAGGAATACTACGATTGGCTTGCTCAAATGTCAATGGGCGGAGTTACCGCATTCGCAACTACAAACTTACCAACGGGTAAGCTACTCAATTACTTATCTTATTGCTAACTATGCCCTGACTAATACTACAATAGCTAGCTGATGTTAGCTTGATAGGTGGTTCGTCAATCCATGTAGCTATCTGTTAGGTAGCTAGTGAGTTACTAACAGTCTCCCTCAGCCGGGTCAATCACAATGTCATTTGTAAATAGAGAAGTAATTTGTTTAATATGTACATACAATAAACCCCACAGTTCGGCCTATGTCATCCACTCATCAAATAACCCCACCATCTTCAAGAAAAAGGGCTGTACCCAGCAAAATAAATGCAAAATGCAGCTGTTCTTGGCTGGTTTCTCCCTTGCAACACTACCTTAGCCATAGTTTTATGTGATGAGGCCTTGGCTTTAACTTCTTATGGCTGGGGGCAGTATTGAGTAGCTTGGAAGAATAAGGTACCCGGAGTAAACTGCCTGCTACTCAGATATGCATAGAAAACACTGTCTGTGAGTATAACAGAACACATATGGCAGGCAAAAACCTGCTAAAAAATCCATCCAGGAAGTGGGAAATCTGAGGTTTGTAGGTTTGCCTATCCAATATACAGTGTATATGGGGTCATATTGCACTTCCTAAGGCTTCCACTAGATGTCAAGTCTTTAGAACCTTGTTTGATGCTTCTACTGTGAAGGAGGGGGAAATGAAAGCTGATTGAGTCAGGGGTCTGGCAGAGTGCCACGAGCTCTCTCAGGCGCGCCCCTGTGAGAGTTAGATGCGTTCCATTGCATTTCTACAGACAAAGGAATTCTACGTTTGAAACATTATTGAAGATTTATGTTAACATCCTAAAGATTGATTCTATACATCGTTTGACATGTTTCTACGACTTTTCGTCTGGCCTGCGCGTCATCAATTTGGATTTTGGAACTAAACGCGCAAACAAAAAGGAGGTATTTGTACATAAATTATGGACGTTTTCGAACAAAACAAACATTTATTGTGGAACTGGGATTCCTGGTAGTGCATTCTGATGAAGATCATCAAAGGTAAGTGAATATTTATAATGCTATTTCTGACTTCTGTTGACTCCACATGGCGGATATCTGTATGGCTTGTTTTGGTCTCTGAGCGCTGTACTCTGATTATAGGATGGTGTGCTTTTTCCGAAATCTGACACAGCAGTTGCATTAAGGAGAAGTTTATCTAAAGTTCCATGTATAATACTTGTATCTTTTATCAATGTTTATTATGAGTATTTCTGTAAATTGATGTGGCTCTCTGCAAAATATTACGCATCAATGTAAAGTAAGATTTTTGGATATATGAACTTTATCGAACAAAACATGAATTGTGTAACATGAAGTCCTATGAGTGTCATCTGATGAAGATCAAAGGTTAGTGATTCATTTAATTTATATTTCTCCTTTTTGTGACTCCTCTCTTTGGCTGGAAAAATGGCTGTGTTTTTCTGTGACTAGGTACTGACCTAACATAATCAGATGGTGTGCTTTCGTCAAAGCCTTTTTGAAATCGGACACTGTGGTGGGATTAACAAGTTTCTTTAAAATGGTGTAAAATACTTGTATGTTTGAATTTTGCGCCTTGCACTTTCACTGGCTGTTGTCAGTTGTCAGCCATAAGAAGTTCTTAACTCGGAATTAACTGATATTTTCAAATGGACAGGATTCGAACCCAGGTCTCCCACTTGCCATAATGGGTTAGGGGCGGTGGTGGTTTCCCCCCCAAGTGTCTCTCTGACTCAAGCCGCTGACTTTAAATATGGGCTGGGGGTGCCCCGCGGGTTTGGGCGGGGCATGGGTTCCGGTTTGGCTGGGAGTACTGCTCCCCCCCCCCCCCCGCAGGCATGCATCTGTGTCGCACAGGTTGGGATGGTGGCCCTTGAAAATTTAGTGCTGCCCCAGTCCCTGACTCCCTTGTCGCGAGGGTAGTCTTTGACCCTTTTTTTTCGCTGTTAGTTTAGTCCCTTGCTGTCGCTGGGGTAGCCCCTACCCCCTTTGTTGACCCTCTGTTGCACTGCTCGCACCGTGTCTCTCATAAGTTATGCTGCAACAGTCATAGTTCCCTTTCTTCTGGTCCCTCTGTAGCTCCTATTTTTTGTTGTTTACCTTGTGTTCTCTGTTACTGTTTCTCCTCACTGTCCGATCATAACTAATGTAGATACCAGTTTCCCAAATACCGTCTGGCTTGAGCCCGACGTACCCTAACTCGATTGTGTCCCTCTCGGTGCCGCGTGGACACCGTGTCCGTCTCCCCTTGTCCCTCTAACTGAAATGTTCAGGTAAATGATGACAGATTGACACTTTTCACAATGAATCATGCCAAAGAGTCCTGCGTGATTAGGGTAAAGGGAGTTTCATGTACAGTTGAAATATACTTAGGTCAGTCATTAAAACTCGTTTTTCAACCACTCCACAAATTTCTTGTCATCAAACTATAGTTTTGGCAAGTCTGTTAGGACATCTACTTTGTGCATGACACAAGTAATTTTTCCAACAATTGTTTACAGATTGTATCACAATTCCAGAAGTTTACATACATTAAGTTGACTGTGCCTTTAAACAGCTTGGAAAATTCCATCATGGCTTTAGAAGCTTCTGATAGGCTAATTTACATAATGAGTCAATTGGAGGTGTACCTGTGAATGTATTTGAAGGCGTGCCATTTTGTTTGACCTCATGGGGCAATCAGCCAAGACCTAAGAAAAATTATTGTAGACCTCCACAAGTCTGGTTCATCCTTGAGCGCAATTGAAGGTACCACGTTCATCAGTACAAACACCATGGGACCACGCAGCCGTTATACCGCTCAGGAAGGAGACGTGTTCTGTCTCCTAGAGATTAACGTACTTTGGTGCGAAAAGTGCAAATCAATCCCAGAACAACAGCAAAGAACCTTTTGACGATGCTGGAGGAAACGGGTACAAAAGTATCTATATCGACATAACCTGAAAGGCCGCTCAGCAATGAAGAAGCCACTGCTCCAAAACCACCATTAAAAAAAGCCAGACTACGGTTTGCAACTGCACATGTGGACAAAGACGTTACTTTTTGGAGAAATGTCCTCTGGTCTGATGAAACAAAAATATAACTGTATAGCCGTTATGTTTGGAGGGGGAGGCTTGTAAGCCGAAGAACACCATCCCAACCGTGAAGCACGGGGGTGGAAGCATCATGTTGTGAGGGTGCTTTGCTGCAGGTTGGACTGGTGCACTTCACAAAATTAGATGGTATCATGAGGTAGCAATGCTACCAAATACTAATTGAGCGTATGTTAACTTCTGACCCAATGGGAATGTGATGAAAGAAATAAAAGCTGAAATAAATAATTCTCTACTATTATTCTGACATTTCACATTCTTAAAATAAAGTGGTGATCCTAACTGACCTAAGACAGGGCGTTTTTACTAAGATTAAATGTCAAGAATAGTGAAACTGAGTTTAAATGTATTTGGCTAAGGTGTATGTAAACTTCTGACTTCAACTGTAGCTGTTTTGCTGGGTGATAAACACCTTCCCGTACGCTAGTACACCACAACCACGTTACATTTTTTAATTACTCAGTTAAATCACTCCCATAAAATAATTATGGTCACTACTACCACCTAACTGCCAACTTTGAATCGTTGATGTACCAGGCTTAGCTATATGTACAAGGTGGTCTACATAAATGCAATGTATGTAGATACCGCACCACCATTGTCAGCTGAAATGTGAAAATGTCAAGTAGTGAAAGACATGCAAAGTCTAAACGAATGAGCTCCTTTGGGACAAACAAATGTACTACATTTTAGGACTATCAGATACATCGAAGAATGCAGGTAGCATAAAAACCAAACATCTCTCTCACCAGCACATTGCCGCCCCTGACATGTGTAAGAACATACCTTTTTACTATGGAGCACATCATGTTTTACAAGATGCTTCACTTGGATAAAAGAACAAAACATATCCACCCGCACAAAGGACACAGTCCTGCACTTTGCACCTTGCATTTCACCTAACATACATATTAATTAATGATATTAAATAAGCTTTGAACGGACAGCAATCCATTTCAAAATGTAGTTACATACCTTCTTTCTTTGGCCCAATTGCTGTAGAGCTGCAGACTTTAATTCAATCTGGAGATGTTTTCAAAGAAGCATTATACTGTATATTATGTATAATTCTTAGTGCAGAGTTGGAGATCATCCAAGATGACAAAAATGAGTGATACACACCTAATTGGGCAAATAGGTCAAGGCTTAAATTTGGCCCAATGACACGTGCTCGGTCCACTGTGCCAAACTGTACTACTTGCAAAAACATTCTTGAAAAGTTATTTAATGCTCTTTTTAAATGTAATATAACATCTAAATGTTTTCAAGACCAATTTCTCCATGTGGATACAAGTTAGTTATTTTACCATTTATTGTGTGGACATCATTGCTCGCACTGGCCTTCTGCTTTGGGTGGTCAAATGACTTTGACATCCCTTAGCTTCTGCAAACATTCTGGAAGGTACAGTTGTTACTGTTTAACCTATCCACTAACAATAACTTCACCAAGAGGTCAATGACCACAGGTTTGATGGTGGTATGTCTCCATCACTGAGGCTGGTGGGAGGAGCTATAGGAGGACAGGCTCACTGTAATGGCATGAATGGTACAGAGTCAAACGTGGTTTCCATATGCTTGATACCTTTCCATTCCAGCCATTAATGAGCCTCCTATAGCTTCTCCCAAACATCCAATCTCTTTTATTTAGCAAAAAATAGAAACTGCAAGTATCCACAACGTAAAAAAGGTGGTCAATGCAAATATTCTGGGTAGCCATTTGATTAGCAGTCTTATGCCTTGGGGGGGGGGGTAGAAGCTGTTGTAGCCTTTTGGACCTAGACTTTGCCGTGTGGTAGTAGAGAACAGTCTGACTTGGGTGGCTGGAGTCTGATCATTCTTAGGGCCTTCCTCTGACACCGCCTGGTATAGAGGTCGTGGATGGCAGGAAGCTTGGCCCCAGTGATGTTCTGGGCCATTCGCACTACCCTCTGTAGCAGGGTTGCCATACCAAGCGGTGATGCAACTAGTCAGGATGTTCTAGATGGTGCATTTGTAGAATCTTTTTCAGGATCCAAGCCAAATAAATATTTTCATTTTCCTGAGGGGGGAATAGGAATTGTCTTGCTGTGTTTGGACAATGAGTTTGTTAGTGATGTGGACACCAAGCTCTCAAACTGCTCCACTACAGCCCCGTAGATGTGAATGGCAGCGTGCTTGGCCCTCCTTTTCCGGTTGTCTACAATTAGCCCCTTTGTTTCCTTGGGCATGGGGACTAGGGTGGTCTGCTTGAAACATGTAGGTATTATAGACTTGGTCAGGGAGAGGTTAAAAATGTCAGTGAAGATACTTGCCAGTTGGTCAGTGGATACGTCCTGGTAATCTGTCTGGCCCTGCGGCCTTGTGAATGCTGATCCGTTTGGAGAGCGTGATCAGTCGTCCAGCACAGCTAGTGCTCCCATGCATGGTTCAGTGTTGCTTGCCTTGAAGCTAGCAAAGAAGGCTTTAGCTAGTCTGGTAGGCTCGCGTCACTGGACAGCTCCATGCCACATCCGACGAGCGTCCGAGCCGGTGTAGTAGGATTCCATTTTAGTCTTGTGTTGAAGCTTTGATTGTTTGTTGGAGTGGAGGGCATAGCCGGATTTCTTATAAGCGTCCGAATTAGTGTCCCGCTCTTTGAAAGCGGCAGCTCTAGACTTTAGCTCAGTGCAGATGTTGCCTGTAATCCATGGCTTCTGGTTGGGATATGTACGTACGGACACTGAGGGGATGACGACGACGTCGTCGATGAAGCCGGTGACTGATGTGGTATACTCTTCAATGTCATCGGATGAATCCCAGAACCTATTCCAGTCTGTGCTAGCCAAACAGTTATGTAGCTTAGCATCCTCGTCATCTGACCACTTCCGTATTGAGTGAGTCACTGAGACTTCCTGCATTCGTTTTTACTTGTAAGCAGGAATCATAGAATTATGGTCAGATTTGCCAAACGGAGGGTGAGGGAGAGCTTTGTACGCGCCTCTGTGTGTGGAGTAAAGGTGTATTTATTTTCTTACTTTGGTTGCGCATGTGACATGCTGGTAGAAATCCGGTAAAACAGATACGTTTTCCTGCATTAAAGTCCCCGGCCACTAGGAGTGCCGCTTCTGGGTGAGCATCATCTTGTTTGCTTATGGCCTTATACGGCTCGTTGAGTGCGGTCTCGGTGCCTGCTTCGGTTTGTGGTGGTAAATAGACAGCTATGAAAAATATAGATAACTCTCTTGGTAAATAGTGTGGTCTACAGCTTATCATGAGGTACTTTACGAGCAAAACCTCAAGACTTAACATTAGAGCTGTTATTTACAAATAGACAGACCACCACCCCTCATCTTATTGTTGGTTGCTGTTCTGTCTTGCCGATGCACAGAAAACCAACTGTATATAATCCATGTTCTCTTTCAGCCACGACTCGGTGAACGAGGACATGGATTTAATGTCACGTTGGTAGGATAGTCTCGAAGGGAGCTCATCCAGTTAATTCTCCATTGTTTGCACGTTCGCGGGTAGGACAGATGGTAAAGGTGGATTATCCACTTGCCGATGAATTCTCCGCAGCCCCTGTATCGGCGTCTCCTCAGGCGAATGACGAGGATTTGGGTCTGGTCCGGGAGGAGCCGTAAATCTTTCGCCTTCGATTCATTAAACTGTCAGATTATAGGGATTTTACTATTGTGCTAATTAGATCTCCTCGGGGCATGGACATTAGGGGGTTGTCAGAGCTGAGGAATCGCTGTTCTGATGGTGGCAGAAACATTATGTACAAACGTGAAAAAAACACAGAATAGCATGATTGGTTAGAGGCCCGTAAAACGGCAGCGATCCCCTTCGGCACCATTCTTGTATTGCAGTCATTGTCAAGGTCGTGGGGGTAAATACTATGTCTCTATAAAAGTTTTTCATTAACCACATTTCCATCCAAGTAATGTCATTCGGTACAATTTTATTAAAACTGACAGATCATTTGTTCGTTTGACATAGTGGGATCTTTTGTCGGTAAAATTCATTAAAGCGAGAAATTAGCAAATTTAATAACCATATCGAAGTAAACTTGGAGTCACGCTATGGTGTGTGTGTGTGGTCCTCAAACGACAACTCAGGAAACCATGCAGATTATTAGGCTACAGATTAAATAAATTATGATGAACTTCACGGCTATATTTGTCAAAAGTAGGCTATATAACAAGTGCTCAGCATACGTGGGAACTTCTTCAAGACTGTTGGAAAAGCATTCCAGGTGAAGCTGATTGCAAACTCGAGCATTTTCTCAAAGCAAAAAAATAAAAAATAAAAAATAACACATCCTAAATCTGAATGAATGAAATATTCTTATTAAATACTTTTTTCTTTACATAGTTGAATGTGCTAACAACAAAATCACACATTATCAATGGAAATCAAATGTATCAACCCATGGAGGTCTGGATTTGGAGTCGCACTCAAAATGAAAGTGGAAAACCACACTACAGGCTGATCCAACTTTGATGTAATGTCCTTAAAACAAGTCAAAATGAGGCTCAGTAGTGTGTATGGCCTCCACGTGCCTGTATGACCTCCCTACAACACCTGGGCATGCTCCTGATGAGGTGGCGGATGGTCTCCTGAGGGATCTCCTCCCAGACCTGGACTAAAGCATCCGCCAACTCCTGGACAGTCTGTGGTGCAACCTGGCGTTGGTGGATGGAGCGAGACATGATGTCCCAGATGTGCTCAATTGGATTCAGGTCTGGGGAACGGGCGGGCCAGTCCATAGCATCAATGCCTTCCTCTTGCAGGAACTGCTGACACTCCAGCCACATGAAGTCTAGCATTGTCTTGCATTAGGAGGAACCCAGGGCCAACCGCACCAGCATATGGTCTCACAAGGGGTCTGAGGATCTCATCTCGGTACCTAATGGCAGTCAGGCTACCTCTGGCGAGCACATGGAGGGCTGCGGCCCCCCCAAAGAAATGCCACCCCACACCATGACTGACCCATCGCCAAACCGGTCATGCTGGAGGATATTGCAGGCAGCAGAACGTTCTCCACGGCGTCTCCAGACTCTTTCACGTCTGTCACATGTGCTCAGTGTGAACGTGCTTTCATCTGTGAAAAGCACAGGGCGCCAGTGGCGAATTTGCCAATCTTGGTGTTCTCTGGCAAATGCCAAACGTCCTGCACAGTGTTGGGCTGTAAGCACAACCCCCACCTGTGGACGTTGGGCCCTCATACCACCCTCATGGAGTCTGTTTCTGACCGTTTGAGCAGACACATGCACATTTGTGGCCTGCTGGAGGTCATTTTGCAGGGCTCTGGCAGTGCTCCTCCTGCTCCTCCTTGCACAAAGGCGGAGGTAGCGGTCCTGCTGATGGGTTGTTGCCCTCCTACGGCCTCCTCCACGTCTACTGATGTACTGGCCTGTCTCCTAGTAGCTCCTCCATGCTCTGGACACTACGCTGACAGATACAGCAAACCATCTTGCCACAGCTCGCATTGATGTGCCATCCTGGATGAGCTGCACTACCTGAGCCACTTGTGTGGGTTGTAGACTCCGTCTCATGCTACCACTAGAGTGAAACCATCGCCAGCATTCAAAAGTGACCAAAACATCAGCCAGGAAGCATAGGAACTGACAAGTGGTCTGTGGTTATCACCTGCAGAACCACTCCTTTATTGGGGGTGTCTCGCTAATTGCCTATTTCCATCTGTTGTCTATACCATTTGCACAACAGCATGTGGAATTTACTGTCAATCAGTGTTGCTTCCTAAGTGGACAGTTTGATTTCACAGAAATGTGATTGACTTGGAGTTACATTGTGTTTAAGTGTTCCCTTTATTTTTTTGAGCAGTGTATGTTGTGTTTTCGCTGTAAAACATTTTAAAATCGGACACGATAGGTAGATTAACAAGATGTTTTTAATTTGCTGTATTGAACTTGTTAATGTGTGAAAGTTGAGGGGGGGGGTCCTAGACAGGTTATAACTACTTTTCAGTGTTCTGATACTTCTAGGTTGGAGTTGTATTTTTATGACAACATAGCTATAGTATTGCTTACTAAGTGTGTCCAATTAATTGTGTAACCACTCCCTCTTCCAATTAGGGCTAATTGAAAAGCTGTTAAAAAGAGGACCTTGTATTCCTTTTTTTGTTTGTACTCCCTGACGAAGGCCATGCAGCCGAAACGCATTTCTATTGAACATGCCATACTAATAAAGGCATTTTAATCAATTATATGAAGAGTGCCTTGGTCCTCCTTTCTTGTTGGTATACAGACACTTGTCTGACTGGATGGGGAGGGACTTGTCAGGCTCGGGTAGTTGGAGGTGTGGCCACCCTCGGGACGCCACATCAACCTTCTGGAACTGGAGATCGTTCTACTGGTTATGACCCACTTCATGTCTACACTATCGGGCCACGACGTGCTGGTCTGGTCGGACAACCAAACTACAGTAGCCTACATAAATCGCCAAGGGGGAGTCAGGTCTCCTGCACTCCACCGGTTGGCGGAGGAATTGTGGCTGTGGGCTCACGAGCACCTTCACTCGTTGACAGCAGCACACATTCCAGGCTATCAGAACGTCGGAGCAGACCTCATGTCTTGAGGGGGTCCCCTAGACGAGTGGCAGCTGCTCCCCAGAGTTGTCCAAATATGGGAATGGTTCTGGAGAGCATTGGTGGATCTGTTCTCTTCATGTGTGAATGCGCAATGGCCCCTATATTTCTCTCTACGAGCCCAGGACGAACCACTACTAAGGATAGATGCTTTTGCGCACCAGTGGCCAGATGTTCCCTGGGACGCATTTCCATCACTGCTAGCCCGCGTGAGAACAGGAGAACTGTCAATCATATTGATAGTTCCCGATCTCCAAACGGGCTCCGTGGTACGCGGAAATTACTAAAATGTTCATTGCACCATCATGGCCTATTCCAAAGAGGATGCAGGCATGATAGAGCAATTGCCCCTGAGAGGGTCAGGTTAGAGTGCCAACTGATTCAGTAATCAGAACCATACAGGTCTTGCATAGCAGAACGTGTCTTCACAATGGTGTACCACAGAGAATGTGGATCCCGTGTGCTGTCAGGTCGAGAGCGCGCCCTCATTCCTACAGTTCATATTTGACAAGCAGCGCTCATCCGCCACAGTCTTCAGTCACTCTAGTGAAGGTTAAGACCTCATACAGGTCTAGACCACAGACCTCATACAGACCGTTGAGCTATAGACTTTATTCTCCCCTCCCCATGCAGAGCAGCGAGGAGAGACTTCATCGATTGTGCCTGGTGTGTGTTACGTGCAGCACACGGTGATTAGATCAACGCCTCAGCTGTTTGTGTATCACAGTGTTGACGGCTTATGAGGCGGCAGGGCCACCAATACCTAAGAAAGTAAGAGCCCACTCCACTCATGGAGTAGTGGCGTCTATGGCCCTTTTCAGAGGAACTGGGGGAGAGGATATTTATGCAGCGGCGTCGTGGTCGTCAACTTTTGGACATGTCGTCTAGCTCGTTCTGTACTCAATGTGGCTGAAGGGAGAACTTGAGTTAAGAAAAGATGAGGGACTATTGGGCTGGGTTCCCATTAGGTCCGCTCTTTATGGCAAAGCGAGAGATACATGCGACATGACCTCTGTTTGACTTTGTCAGTAGGGAATGTCAGGCCTATTTTCTGTCCACGAATCATTAGCTTTGCCTATGGACTGAGTGTGGTGGGTTACACTGAGAAAGTCTTCTAAGTTGGTTCAGCCTGTACTCAGCTTTGCTGATGTGAAGGCTAGAATTAAGGCAAGAAATGCAGGACCAATGGACAGGGTTTCCATCAGAATGACTACAGTACCTTGCAAAAGTATTCATCCCCCTTGGCGTTTTTCCTTTTTTGTTGCATTACAACCTGTAATGTAAATTGATTTTTATTTGGATTTCATGTAATGGACATACACAAAATAAACAACATTAAAGTGGTGCGTGCATATGTATTCACCCCTTAAGATCTGGTGCAACCAATTACCCTCAGAAGTCACATAGGTGAACTTTTATTTAACTGTGTGCAATCTAAGTGTATACACACACACACACACACACACACACACACATTCTGAAAGGCCCCAGAGTCTGCAACACCACCAAAACCAAGAATCTCTCCAAACAGGTCAGGGAAAAAGTTGTGGACAAGTACAGATCAGGGCTGGGTTATTTAAAAAAAATCCAAAACTGTGAACATCCTCTCTTGCACCATTAAATCCATTATTAAAAATGTTTAAGAATATGGCACTGCAACAAACCTGCCAAGAGAGGGCCGCCCACCAAAGAGACCAAAGATTACCCTGAAGGAGCTGCAAAGCAGAGTTTGGAGTATCTGTCCATAGGACCACTAAGGCGTACACTCCACAGAGCTGGAGTTTAGAGTTTGTGGCCAGAAAAAAGCCATAAATAAGCAAACACATTTGGTGTTCGCCAAAAGACATGTGGGAGATTACCCAAACATATGGAAGAAGGTACTCTGGTCAGATGAGACTAAGATTTTGCTTTTTGGCAATCAACGAAAAACGCTGTCTCAAACCCAACACCTCATCACCCGTAGAACACCATCCCCACAGTGAAGCAAGGTGATGGCGCTATTTTTCAAATCGTCAGGGGCCGGGAAACCTATCAAAATAGAAGGAATGCCGGATGCGCTAAATACAGGGAAACCGGTTTCAGTCAACGAGATTTGAGACTGGGATGGAGGTTCACCTTCCAGCAGGACAATGACGCTAAAGCAACACTCGACTGGTTGAAGGGGAAACATTTTAATGTCTTGGAATGGCCTAGTCAAAGCCCGGACCTAAATCCAATTGAGAATCTGTGGTATGACTTAAAGATTGCTGCATACCAGCGGAATCCATCCAGATTGGTCTTGAAGAATGGGCAAAATTACCAGTGGCTAGATGTACCAAGATTATAGAGACATAGCTACAAGTCTCTTGGGGTGTAATTGCTGCCAAAAGGTGGCAAATAGTTATGCACATGTTGTTTTTATTTCTTGTTTGTTTCAAAATGGTAGGCATGTTGTGTAAATCAAATGAGCTCCCCTATATAGAACATATAGTTGCCGGAGTTGTAACACCAGTTCTGTGAGTGGAGCCCCATAGGACTTAAGGTCCTGCCGACCCCCAGTCTCACTGAAGATAATGGGAGGAAGGGACACCTGTACTCCCATTGGCTGCAAGTGTGTGCATAATTTTCACAGGCTATTCGCTCCCTAGGTAGCGGGATAAACCACTAGGAGCAGAGCTCCACTATGGGGCTCCGCTCCACTCATACAACTAGAATTACAACTCCAGTAACTATTGATACGAGAGGTGACAGCAGGGAATCAACCCCACCACCAGCCCCCTACGGACTCCCACTAATCTCTGATTGGTTGTTGCACACCTTCACTTGTTGAAGTTCGGGATAGTCCTAAGATCTACTACTGGATAGAGCTTTACAGAGGGCTGGCTTTGGGACTGTGACCAATGCAGTCTATAACTCCACAGAATGTAAACAAAGTTAACTATTTTTATATTAACTTTTTTACGTACCTGAAAATGTGTTATCCACTATGTGTATATATATGTGTGTGTGTGTGTGTGTGTGTGTGTGTGTGTGTGTATATCGGCTAATTCTTTATTTTGGTTTTCACAGCTACATAAGGCAGCTTGACACCTTGCCTGGGACAAGAATGCATGCTGGCCAACACTATATTTGGAAAAAGGATCAGCAGTTAAGGCCCAAAGGCCCCAGCTGGGGTGTGGCAGAATAAAAAGGCAGATGAGTGAAAGAGGAGAGCACAGTGGCTTGTTGGAAAATACAAACACCCACCTCTACACCTGAAATGTAGCCGTCCATGGTGGCCTGCAGTTCTCTTGTTAATCTTAAACAATACAAATTGAAAGAAAAACAATTACCCCTCCAAAAATGAATGCATTCATAATTAAATATAGCAACATAGTGTGGTATGTTCAATAAGAAACTAATGCCTGTTTTGTCCTTCTGTAGACATTAACCCGATACCAGCTCCAACCAGAAGGTTGTTAACCTCCCAAAACCCAAAGTAAACTTTAATGCTGTTTGTTCTACAGACATATGTTCACAGTGACTAAGGAAAATTCTGAATTGACAATGTGCAGACTCAGTGAACACAGCCTGGCCATAGGGACCAGACCTAAGTTCATTATGTTACCTATAAAAACCTAGTAGTGATCTGCGGTCACAGGCAGAACTGGCTGCCCAGAGATAAGACTGTGGGCACTCTGCCCTGAGAGAAGTAGAAACAGAGCTGCAATCATTTTACATTGCAAGACATATGCAGACATACAGGCAATTTTCTTCCCAAAATTGTAAAACAAAGATTTAGAAAAAAAGAATCCAATAACATCCTTATTTCACCCCTCATACTGGTTAAGTTAGAGTAAGCTTTACTTTCAACAGTAATATTATTTTGTAAACGTACAACATTGAAATAAGCAGCGGGGTAATCCATACGAATCTTAAGTAGCAGACTGTTCTGAATTTGTCTTTAAATATATGTGGAGAATCAGCAAAGGGTACGTTTAGAATATTTATCTGTGGAATACGATAATATAAGGGATTCAAAATTGGAAAGAGTATTTGAGACAATTGCATTGTTTTGAAAATCCCAACCGAAGCTCCCAAAAGGCTGCTTTATAAGGACGGCCTCTGACCATCAGTGCTGGACACGTTCTTTCATTAGTTATCAGAAACAGCCAAGGCATCCAGTCTGAAGGTCTTCTTCGGCATGTAAGGCTAAAAGTGTAGGCCCTCCAAGTTTTAGAGATGAACACTTGTCATATCGGATGTCATCTTGCTGAAAATAATATTCATATAAAAACAATGATTTTGTCAGGAGAAAAAGTTGAATGAAATGAGAATTGAACAAAATTTGTTTTTTTAAAGTAAAAGTTTTTGTGTATGACATTTTTTTCTGTGTTTTGAAGCATATTACCTTCTTCACATCTTTGTGGAGAACACAGTCAATGTAGGGGTCAGTGCTGTCATGGAAGTCTTTGCTGCAAACAACACAGTTTATATAAGGCTGCAGAGACGGAGAAAGCACATTAAGTAAAAATGTATAGACGTGGTTGATTAATTTGTTTTTACATTTAACTAGGCAAGTCCGTTGAACAAATTCTTATTTACAGTGACAGCCAAACCCGGACGATGCTGGGCCAATTGTGTGCCGCCCTATGGGTCTCCCAATCACGGCCGGATGTGATACAACCTGGATTCAAACCAGGGACTGTAGTGACACCGCTGCGCCACATGGGAGCCCTAAACACTGAATTCCTGCATTTGGACATGGGTGAGCTTGTACTGACCTCCTTCATAGTCCAGAGTCGAGGTAAATTCAATATTTTAACTGAAATCTACTCCTCTTGTGCTTCACTATCTACAAATCAGAAGGCTACAACTCTAATCACGCACATGGAGGATCCTTACTACTGCCATGAAGCACTGCTCTAAACCAGAGCATGGAGTTGAATGTATCCTTTACAAAGAAAACTGTTTTAAATATTATGTGGATATTTAAGGAGCACAGCTATGGCATGTTACCAAGCGATAAGAGGATATAAGACACATGGAGGGATCTGAACTACTCACCCTTCTGGATTTAAAGCTACATTCAGGGCGATGTTTATGTTCACTATCACTACTGGCCTTAGGGCAGTCTGTTGCTTTCAACAAGAAGTTGATGTTAAATTCCCGAGCATTGATCTGTAGACAGAAAGATGGAAGGAGCCATTTATCATATTTATGATAAACAGTGAATCATACATGAAATAAACAAACATTAATAATTTAAATCTTACCTTAGATTGTCCAACAACTTGTAAAAAATTGAGGTGCTCTTTTGGATTATATTTCTGAATCTCACTATTCTTATTTGCATATCTTATAGCCATGTCAACATGTTTCTTGTCAACCTCCGTCAACATATCATAGTTGCTCTGTCCGTTAGCTATAAACAGCAAGGCTGCTGATGTGACCAGCAGAACACTCAGGAGGCCACTCATCTCCATCTCAACACTGGACAGTTAGACACAATGCTAATAGGTATAAATGTACATGCAGATCAAACATTAACTTTGGTTCAAGGACTTTCACTCAAGTTCATTGGATCTTGGTCCAGTGCAGAGCAAATAAAGATGCTTCATATGTTGTCTTGCTAAAGTCCAGTGACATTTTCATGAGCGCACGCCAAAGCCAGAGTGTTAACACAACATACTGACTACACTCGGCACGCGCTTGCGTCCGCATGTAGATTTTGTCCATCCACACCAGACGCGATCAGGACAAGTAGGTTGAAATATCAAAAACTCCTCCCCCAAAGTAATATCATTGGTTTCTTCCACACTGTCTACATCTGGGGTCACACCTGAAATGTGATACAAGGCACCGATTCATAATCTATAAGCCAGCAGTTGACATTCACCAATCAAGTAGTTACTTAGCAGCTCGAAAGTACCAGTCAAAAGTTTGGACATACCTACGATGGTTTTTCTTAAATTTTACTGTTTTCTACATTGTAGAATAATGGAAGATATTAAAACTACGGAATCATCTAGTAACCAAAACAGTGTTAAACAGATTCTTCAAAGTAGCCACCCCTTTGCCTTGACAGCTTTGCATTCTCTCAACCAGGCTGGTGTTTTGCAGGTATTATTTAATGAAGCTGGCAGTTGAAGACTTGTGAGGTGTCGGTTTATCAAACTAGACACTAATGTACTTGTCCTCTTGCTCAGTTGTGCACCGGGGACTCGCACTCTTTCTATTCTGGTTAGAGCCAGTTTGTGCTGTTCTGTGTAGGGAGTAGTGAACAGCGTTGTACGAGATCTTCAGTTTCTCAACTAGTCTAAAGAAGGCCAGTTTTATTGCTTCTTTAAATCAGCACAACAGTTTTCAGCTGTGCTAACATACATTGCAATAGGGTCTTCTAATGATCAATTAGCCTTTTAAAATGATACACTTGGATTAGCTAACATGCCATTGGAGCACAGGAGTGATGGTTGCTGATAAATGTAGATATTCCATTTATTTATTTTTAAATCTACCATGTCCAGCTACAAGTCATTTACAACATTAACACTTCTGATTAATTTTGTTATTTTAAAAATGGACAAAACATTTCTAAGTGACCCCAAACTTTTGAACGGTAGTGTAAGTCTGTCTAGTTTGGAAGAACAATGTTAGAAAACCTGTACAATGTTTGCTGCTGCGTTATTGATTCAGTTTGTGTGTTTCATGTCTACTCGTGTTTGTTATGATGTTCCGTTCCGGCTCAAGAGCTGGTATCAGGAACAGATTACGGAGGCAGGGAAGACGTCACCCGCTCCCGGTGATCACCCTGTCAAATGTGTGGTCATTAAATAACAAACTGGATGAGTTAGCGGCAAGGGCTACATTTGAAGAGGACTTTAGGAGAAGTAATTTAATCTGCTTTACAGAAACGTGGCTCAAGCAGGACAATATTGATGGATACACTGTCATTCGAGCAGATGGAGACAAAACAACGTCACACAAAGCTATAGGCGGGGGACTATGTATCTTTGAACAAGTGTTCACCAGAGACTGGTATTCTAATTGTATCTACCGCGCAAGTGCGGACAAATTACCGTTTCTCTGGTCTATGTGCCTGGACCTAATAATAAGGAAACTGCTGACAGGATGAGACTGTTTCAGTGGTGCGTTTTCACAATCAACTAAACAGACAGTATTTGTGCTTGGGGATTTTAATACCCACTCCCTCTCCGCGCACCTCCCCACTCTGCAACAGTAGGTCACCTGTCCAACTCACATCCTGCAAGAAGAAGGCATTGATGCTATGGACTGGCCCGCCCGTTCCCCAGACCTGAATCCAATTGAGCACATCTGGGACATCATGTCTCGCTCCATCCACCAACGCCACGTTGCACCACAGACTGTCCAGGAGTTGGTGGATGCTTTAGTCCAGGTCTGGGAGGAGATCCTTCAGGAGACCATCCGCCACCTCAGCAGGAGCATGCCCAGGCGTTGTAGGGAGGTCGTGGAGGCCACACACACTACTGAGCCTCATTTTGACTTGTTTTAAGGACATTACATCAAAGTTGGATCAGCCTGTAGTGTGGTTTTCCACTTTAATTTTGAGTGTGACTCCAAATCCAGACCTCCATGGGTTGATACATTTGATTTCCATTAATAATTTGTGTGTGATTTTGTTGTCAGCACATTCAACTATGTAAAGAACAAAGTATAATACGAATATTTCATTCAGATTTAGGATGTGTTATTTTAGTGTTCCCTTTTATTTTTTTGAGCAGTGTAGTTTAAAAATGAAGAGAACTGGATGGAATATGCACCAAATCATTTAATCTTCAGATTTATTTTATTGAAACTTGCTACAAATGCAGTTTTCGTTTCAGTCTCTTCCATCTTCACTAACCAAAGTTAGTTGTATGGATTTTCTTCCTATTAATAATGTAAAATTAACATTTGTACAGAAAGCCTCATGTGAAGGCCAAATTACAGAGGGGGAACTTCTTGATGCAATTAAAGGCTGAGAACTCCAGGGCTGGATGGCATACCAGTGGAGGTATACAAAACTTATTTTGATAAACTCAGAGGACCATTATTAGCATGTTTTAACCACTCTGTCACACCCTGACCTTAGTTATCTTTATCATTTTGGTTAGGTCAGGGTGTGACTAGGGTGGGTATGTTCGTTTTTGTAAGTCTAGGTATATGTAGGTCTATGGTGGCCTGATATGGTTCCCAATCAGAGGTAGCTGTTTATCGTTGTCTCTTGGTTGGGGACCATATTTAGGTAGCCATTTTCCTAGGGTATTGGTGGGTTCTTGTCTATGTCTAGTTGCCTGTCAGCACTCGTTTATATAGCTTCACATGTCATTCTGTTATTTGTTAGTTTGTTCAGTGTTCATTCTATAATAAAAGAGAATGTACGCATACCACGCTGCGCCTTGGTCTCCTCCTTACAACGACCATGACACACTCCTATATAAATGGTAGATTATCAGACAAGGTCTGATTTCATTACTGAAACAGGATCCAAGTGGTATATATAATGATCCATTAAACAAATTGGGGGCCTCTTACACTTCAGTGGTGTGATGCAAAGATTCTAGCTAAATGCTTGGCACATAGAATTAAAACAGTATTGACAGTTTTTTTTTTTGTACATGGACGATACATTGGAGATAATATAAGACAAATACTGGAAACATCGGGGACACCATGTCTGGTTTTCACAGTGGGGCAAAAAAGTATTTAGTCAGCCACCAAGTTCAAGTGCAAGTTCTCCCACTTAAAAAGATGAGGCCTGTAATTTATCATAGGTACACTTCAACTATGACAGACAAAATGAGAAAAAAAAAAATCCAGAAAATCACATTTGCAATGAATTTATTTCTGCAATACAGCTGATCCACCCCTTAAAATAATATTTGATTAAAGTCCGACAACAATCTAAGCCAAGTTCCGGTTGTTGTTAACCAACCAAACCGTCATCGAATCTAAAATAAAAAATATCACCTTTTAGAAAGACAAAACCCAAAGCAAACTTTAATGCTGTTTGGTCTACAGATATATGTTCACAGTGACTGAGAAATTCTGAATTGACAATGTGCAGACTCAGTGAACACAGCCTGGCCATAGGGACCAGACCTAAGTTCATTATGTTACCTATAAAAATCTAGTAGTGATCTGCGGTCACAGGCAGAACTGGCTGCCCAGAGATAAGACTGTGGGCACTCTGCCCTGAGAGAAGTAGAAACAGAGCTGCAATCATTTTACACTGCAAGACATATGCAGACATACAGGCAATTTTCTTCCCAAAATTGTGAAAAAAAGAATCCAATAACATCCTTATTTCATTTCTCACCCCTCATACTGGTTAAATTAGAGTAAGCTTTACTGTCAACAGGAATATTATTTTGAAATAAGCAGCGGGGTAATCCATGTGAATCTTAAGTAGCAGACTGCTCTCAATTTCTTTGAATATATGTGGAGAATCAGCAAAGAAGGGTACGTTTACAATATTTATCTGTGTATTACGAGAGATTCAAAACTGGGAAAGAGTAATTTTGAGACAATTGCATTGTGTTAAATTCCAACCGAAGCTCCCAAAAGGCTACATTATAAATCCAAAGACAGAAGTGCTTTATAAGGACGGCCTCTGACCATCCGTGCTGGACACGTTCTTTCATTAGTTATCAGAAACAGCCAAGGCATCCAGTCTGAAGGTCTTCTTCGGCATGTAAGGCTAAAGTTGTAAGCCCTCCATGAAGAAGAGATGAACACTTGTCATATCGGACGTCATCTTGCTGAAAATAATATTCATATAAAAACAATGATTTTGTCAGGAGAAAAAGTTTATGAAATTAGAATTGAACAAAATTGGTGTATTTTTATTTGTTTGTGTATGACATTTTTTTCTATGTTTTGAAGCATATTACCTTCTTCACATCTTTGTGGAGAACACAGTCAATGTAGGGGTCATGGAAGTCTTTGCGGCAAACAACACAGTTTATATAAGGCTGCAGAGACGGAGAAAGCACATTAAGTAAAAATGTATAGACGTGGTTGATTAATTTGTTTTTACATTTAACTAGGCAAGTCCGTTGAACAAATTCTTATTTACAGTGACAGCCAAACCCGGATGATGCTGGGCCAATTGTGTGCCGCCCTATGGGTCTCCCAATCACGGCCGGATGTGATACAACCTGGATTCAAACCAGGGACTGTAGTGACACCGCTGCGCCACATGGGAGCCCTAAACACTGAATTCCTGCATTTGGACGTGGGTGAGCTTGTACTGACCTTCATAGTCCAGAGTCGAGGTAAATTCTATATTTTAACTGAAATCTACTCCTCTTGTGCTTCAGCTTCACTATCTACAAATCAGAAATGATCACAGAGGGCTACAACTCTAATCACGCACATGGAGGATCCTTACTACTGCCATGAAGCACTGCTCTAAACCAGAGCATGGAGTTGAATGTATCCTTTACAAAGAAAACTATTTTAAATATTATGTGGATATTTAAGACAGCTATGGCATGTTACCAAGCGATAAGAGGATATAAGACACATGGAGGGGATCTGAACTACTCACCCTTCTGGATTTAAAGCTACATTCAGGGCGATGTTTATGCTCACTATCACTACTGGCCTTAGGGCAGTCTGTTGCTTTCAACAAGAAGTTGATGTTAAATTCCCGAGCATTGATCTGTAGACAGAAAGATGGAAGGAGCCATTTATCATATTTATGATAAACAGTGAATCATACATGAAATAAACAAACATTAATAATTTAAATCTTACCTTAGATTGTCCAACAACTTGTAAAAAATTGAGGTGCTCTTTTGGATTATATTTCTGAATCTCACTATTCTTATTTGCATATCTTATAGCCATGTCAACATGTTTCTTGTCAACCTCCGTCAACATATCATAGTTGCTCTGTCCGTTAGCTATAAACAGCAAGGCTGCTGATGTGACCAGCAGAACACTCAGGAGGCCACTCATCTCCATCTCAACACTGGACAGTTAGACACAATGCTAATAGGTATAAATGTACATGCAGATCAAACATTAACTTTGGTTCAAGGACTTTCACTCTTGGTCCAGTGCAGAGCAAATAAAGATGCTTCATATGTTGTCTTGCTAAAGTCCAGTGACATTTTCATGAGTGCACGCCAAAACCATAGTGTTAACACAACATGCTGACTACACTCGGCACGCGCTTGCGTCCGCATGTTGATTTTGTCCATCCACACCAGACGTGATCAGGACAAGTAGGTTGAAATATCAAAACAAACTCCTCCCCCAAAGTAATATCATTGGTTCAATGTTGTTAGCGCCTTTTCTTGCCAGTTTACAATAAATAGTAGTTGCACTTTCAGACGTCCCTTGTTTCTTCCTATTTACTTCAGCTCTGGCACAAGGCTGTGTACAAATGCCTCATCCTTCAAGGTAGCAGCAGAAGGGATTGGCTTCCTGACAAACGCAAGCAGCTCTTCATCCACATCTTGATGGTTGACCTTGTGTTTTATTTTTCTTGGCTGCCAGTCTTGAGCCATGTCTGTTAGTGGTTGTTCAGGTGTCTGAAGCACAGGGTCACCATGTCGTCGGGCTCCACAGGTTATGGATGGAGGCAAATTTGTATTTTCAAGGCTGAGGTTGCCTTTTTGAGCTGAAAATAGGTCAACATGTTAATGAAAAGTCAAATGTGTTTAAGTAAACTTTAGAAACCTCAGCTCAGGCTTAATTAATCATTTCTCAAATCTGGGCCACAAAGTCTTACAATGGTGGTTTTCATCATTGATCTGTTTCACCTGTCTTTGTGCTTGTCTCCACCCCCCTCAAGGTGTCGTCTATTATCCCCTGTGTATTTATACCGGTGTTGCCAGTTTGTTTTGTTTGTAAAACCTACCAGCGTTTGTTCCCCTGCTCCTTCCTAGTTTTGACCGTTCTGCCTGCCCTGCCCTGACCCTGCCTGCCGTTCTGTACCTAGCCCCACCTCACAGGATTATTGACCCCTGCCTGCCTTAGAAAGAAATGTTTCTTCCACACTGTCTACATCTGGGGTCACACCTGAAATGTGATACAAGGCACCGATTCATAATCTATAAGCCAGCAGTTGACATTCACCAATCAAGTAGTTACTTAGCAGCTCGACAATAAAGCCGGCAATACTGCAAAACATCGAGGTTCGGAATTCAGTGCGATCAATTCAAATGAACAGTACCAGTCAAAAGTTTGGACATACCTACGATGGTTTTTCTTAAATTTTACTATTTTCTACATTGTATAATGGAAGATATTAAAACTATGGCATCATCTAGTAACCAAAACAGTGTTAAACAGATTCTTCAAAGTAGCCACCCCTTTGCCTTGACAGCTTTGCATTCTCTCAACCAGGCTGGTGTTTTGCAGGTATTATTTAATGAAGCTGGCAGTTGAAGACTTGTCCTCTTGCTCAGTTGTGCACAGGGGACTCCCACTCGTTCTATTCTGGTTAGAGCCAGTTTGTGCTGTTCTGTGTAGGGAGTAGTGCACAGCGTTGTACGAGATCTTCAGTTTCTCAACTAGTCTAAAGGCGGCCAGTTTATTGCTTCTTTAAAATCAGCACAACAGTTTTCAGCTGTGCTAACATACATTGCAATAGGGTCTTCTAATGATCAATTAGCCTTTTAAAATGATACACTTGGATTAGCTAACATGCCATTGGAACACAGGAGTGATGGTTGCTGATAAATGTAGATATTCTATTTATTTTTAAATCTACCATGTCCAGCTACAAGTCATTTACAACATTAACACTATTTCTGATTAATTTGATGTTATTTTAAAAATGGACAAAACATTTCACACTATAACATTATCCATGCAGCAGGTGAAAAACCTGTAGAGAAATCAGGTGAGGGGAGTAGGGAGGAGCTCAAGGATCCCCACGAGTTGACAGACAGTATACATCCAGTTTCTGTCATTAACAAAACGTTTTGTATTTCCCAACAACAAGCCCTGGGTGTCTAAAGACTTGAAACTGTGCCTCAATGAAAGGAGATGAACTCAGGTCAACAAAAGTATTCACCCTCCTTGGTGTTTTTCCTATTTTGTTGTATTACAACCTGTGATTTTTATTTGGATTTCATGTAATGGAACACTCGACTGGTTGAAGGGGAAACATTTGTGTCTTGGAAGGGCCTAGTCAAAGCCCAGACCTCAATCCAATTGAGAATCTGGGGTATGACTTAGATAGCGGAACCCATCCAACTTGGAGCTGGAGCATTTTCGCCTTGAATGGGTAAAACTCCCAGTGGCTAGATGTGCCAAGCTTAGAGAGACATGCAGCAAAGTATTGACTTGTGGGGTGAATAGTTATGCTACACTGACCTCTGTTTTTGTCTCTTATTTTTTTCATCTTCAAAGTGGTAGACATGTTGTGGAAATCAAATGATACAAACCCATTTTAATTCCAGGTTTAAAAGCAACAAAATAGGAAAAACAACAAGCGGGGTGACTACTTTCGCAAGCCACTGTATAGAAAGGATGAAGTGGAGCAGAGGTTTTATACAGGCTATCCAAGACAAGCATGGGAAGAGAAAACAATAATATGGCAGACTGTTCTTATGGAAGATTTGATACTGTTGATTTTTAAAGACGAATGTAAACAAATGTGAGAGTATGTCCAGATAAGAGAACGAGGTGGCCTCATGCTTGTCAAATATTAAGCCACACAAAGCACCGTGCCCAGAACTGAAGGTCTGCGCCGACCAGCTCAAAGGGATTCACACACGACTGTTTCAACTCCTGCTGAGCACCTGTACAATGCCAAAATCCTGGAAGGTGTCGACCATTGTACCGGTGCCTAAGATGTCAGTGGCCAAATCACCTTTGACCTTTGGCCCTCACGCCCCTTTTTGCCAAATGCATGGAAAGGGTTGTTAGTAAGCACCTTTCCTTACCCTTTCCATAGCAGATCAACTGGACCCGTTACAGTTTGCCTGTAAGGCACGGAGGGAGACTGAGGATGCTACACTGACCTTGGTGAACATGGTGGCTAGTTACCTTCAACATGCAAAATCATATGCACACATTTAAATGTATTGATTTTAGCTCAGCTTTCAATACAAATACACGCGGCTGAAACGATTACTGGACCGCCCAGAGGGTCCTCATGAACGAGGCCCTCTCTGATTAACTGGCCCTGAACACAGGGGCACCCCAGGGGTGTGTGCTTTCACCGTTGTTGTTCTCTATCTACACTAACGAGAGGAAAATCATAGGAAACAATGTGAGCCTTTTTAAGTACGCGGATGACATGGCTCTGGTAGGACTCTTTAAAAAAAAAAAAAGAAGATACTACATCAGATGGGGATAGTTATTTTAAACAGACCAACAACCTTCAAGACTGGTGTTGGTTAAGTGCCCTCCACATCAATGTGGAAAAGACAAAGGAGCTGATCATCAAATGGCAACAATTTACCAATGTCCCAACCGGTGGAGGTGGTTGAGTGTTTAGGGACACATTGGTAAGCTGAGTTTTACAGAAAATGCCAAAAAAAATTATAGCCTGCCAATATCTGTTCTTAAATCAGGAAATTTTAAGGGGCTTGGGGTCAGCCAGGATGTTCTGGAGAGGGTGTACAGCAGCTTGGAGGAGAGCATCCTCACGTTCAATATAACAGTCTGGTATGGTAGGCTGTCATTGTAAATAAGAATGTTCGTAATTAACAGACATTATAATCGTAATCTGAGGGTGAGGAGCAAAAGCAAACTGACCAGAAGAGTACACACAGCCAGCAAAGTAATTGTTCGACCACAGGCACATTTCAGTATTCTGTTCCACAAGGCAAGCGCAAATGAGGCACTGGCGATCCCTCACACCCTCAGTTCGAGACGCTTCCCAATTCCCATGGCCAAGAAGAACGTGTTCAAACATTAATTTGTTCCTTGTGCTGGACTACTAAATGCAAAGTAAATTCAGCAAAAGAAACATCCCTTTTTCTGGACCCTGTCTTTCAAACATAATTCGTAAAAATCCACAGATCTTCATTGTAAATGGTTTAATTCTTGACGCTACCCATCCCATTAGCGGGATAACTGTCAACAACCGCTCAATTGTAGAGCGCCTGATTAAAATAATATTACTAAAAATCACAAGTGCAATATAGCAAAACACAGCTTAGCCTTTTGTTAATCCACCTGTCAGATTCTGAAAATATGCTTTACAGCGAAAGCAATCCAAGCGTTTGTGTAAGTTTATCGATTGCTCGACAAAACACTATGAACACCTAGCATCAAAGTAGCTTGGTCACAAAAATCAGAAAAACAATCAAATTAATTGTTTACCTTTGATGATCTTCGGATGTTTTCACTCACAAGACTCCTAGTTACACAATAAATGTTCCATAGAGTGTTTTATATCCAAAATACCTCCGTTTGTTTGGCGCTTTGTTCAGAAATCCACAGGAATGAGCGATCACGACAACGCAGACAAATTCCAAATAGTATCCATAATGTCCACAGAAACATGTCAAAAGTTTTTTTATAATCAATAATATATCAACCGCAACTGTCTTTTTCAGTGGGAGAGGGAACGGCAATGGCTGCCCAAACTCTGGCTGGCACCCAGCCATACAATGACGCGATGTTCTCGCTAATTTTTCAAAATAAAAGCCTGAAACTATGTCTAACGACCTGACACGAAGAAGCGAAAGGAAAAGGAATCTGGTTGATATCCCTTTAAATGGAGCAAAGGTAGGCTATGGAGTTTTCAAAATAGAAGCCACTTCCTGGTTTGATTGCAATATCAGTTCTGTTATACTCACGGACAATATTTTGACAGTTAGAAACTTTAGTGTTCTCTATCCTAATCTGTCAATTACATGCATATTCTAGCATCTGGTCCTGAGAAATAGGCCGTTTACTTTGGGAATGTTATTTTTCCAAACATAAAAATAGTGCCCCCTAGCAGGAGGTTAAACAATGATTCCCATGCTTGTTCAATTAACGAACATACACCTGTGGAACGGTCGTTAATCTTAGGGATAGTCCCCTTTTTTTAAATTTTCACTTAATTGACATACCCAAATCTAACTGCCTGTAGCTCAGGCCATGAAGCAAGGATATAAGAGCGGTTTCAGAACCGAGTCCTGCAGGGAAGCTTCAAAAACTCAGACCTAAACCATGAAGGGGGAAGAGATACGTACTGCACATTGTTCTAATCTCAATAACTCACTTCACACAAAGCCATGAGTGTATTTCTCATTAACAATCTAATTTAGCTCCCTGCTTGGGCAAGGCTCTGGACCTGCTCAGTGGCCCAGGACAGTAGAGGCCATTTTCATTGAGCTGTGCCACAAACACCCTGCTGGTAAGACTGTGCTTGGGAACCAGGTCAACAGGTGAGCTGCCATCCTGGGGAACAACAGAATCAGGAACATGGTGCTGGGCAGCCCAAACCTGAAGATCCACACAACGCTGCAACTGTTCCAAGTCAACAAGTTGACCGTGACGCAGTGGTACATTTTATATGTAGTTCCCTGGTTGACAGTGTTACTGAAAATAATTATACTTTTTATCACACAGGTACATGTCCTCCATGGAGAGGGTGATCCTTGACCAGACCTGGGACAGTTTGACTGCAGAGTGGTGCTTCAGGCCCCTTCCACACTGCAGTCAGGAGCACCCCATTGCTGCCAGCCCCATCAACCAGCATCACTTACTGTACCAGCTTCCAGAGGACAGAACGGGGCAGGCTACACAGCGTGGCAGAGCAGACACTGTCACCCAGTCTGCCTACCACCTCCCTCCCTATAACTCCAGTCTCCAAAGACCTGTCCTTGACTTGCACTCCTCTGCCCCCTCCTGCTGGTGGACCCAACCATTCTAAATGTGGCAAGCCCAAAACTTGTGAATTTGGACACAGCGTGGTGCCAGGCCCAGTAAATTTGTTATTTCTTGTTCATTGATTTATGGCAATCATTTTAAAAAATCACCTTAACTGTACAGTAGGTGTAGGGGACATCATGCTGTGTTGGGCACACATGACATTCCCTGTGACAATCAATAACTGTTTTTTAAATAAAAGCATTCTCAATTCATTGATTTATTTTCATACACTTTAGTTTAACAAATAAAAAAGTAAATTTTCTACTCAGTCAATAAAGACTGTTTACAGAGTTGTACCACACAAAGAATATGTTTCTACTCAGACTTTAGATGACCAGCACTTCTATATGGTGAAGCTCTGCTCCAAGTGGTTTACCCCGCTGCCTAGGCAGCCAATAGGAGTAAAGGCGTCCCTATATGTCCCCTCAATCAGCCTCCCATTATCTTCAGTGACAGGACGGGACTGAAGAAGCCGAGAAGAGATCTCAGGACGAACCCGCGGTCGATATCCTGTTCTCGACGGCATGCCTTTTCCACCTCCAAAGGCTCTTTTAAGAGCTCAGTGTTGCTGCTGCTCTATTGGCGGTTTCGGACCCACATGTTTTGTATGCTTTGGTTCAAAGGGGCGGCCTCACGGATCCTCTGGAATGGCCTAGCTGCACACAATTGTGTGCCCATAGTGAACAGCCTCCTACTCTGTCCCAGATGCTAATATATGCATAGAAAACACTGAAGTTTCTAAAACTGTTTGAATTATGTGTGTGAGTATAACAGAACTCATATGGCAGGCAAACTTCCAAACAGGAAGTGGAAATTCTGGGGCTGGTTGATTTTCAACCCATCGCCTATTCACATCCCAGTAAGATATGGATCTGTTCGCACTTCCTACGCCTTCCACTAGATGTCAACAGTCAGTAGAACATGGAATGAAGCCTCTAGTGTGATGTGGGGCCGGATGGCAGCTATTTGAGTCAGTGGTCTGGCAGAATAGCTCCTAGCAGAGCTTCACCATATAGAAGTGCTCCTGGCATTTCTCATGATATCGCCATGCATTCCATTACTCTGTAGACAAAAAACGAATGCTCCGGTTGGAACGTTATTGGATATATGATAACATCCTGAAGATTGATTCTCTACTTAGTTTGACCAGTTTATTCGACCTGGAATATAACTTTTTAAAGTTTGTCCGAGTTCGCCTGGACCGGCGCCAGCTTTTGGACGTGAACTAAACGTGCTAGCAAAGGTAGCTATTTGGATACTAGTACTGGACATTATCGAACAAAACAACGATTTATTGCGGAACTAGGATTCCTGGCACTGCATTCTGATGAAAGGTCAAAGGGAATATTTATGATGCAATTTCGTATTTCTGTTGACTACAACATGGCGGAGAAATGTGTATTTCTGAGCGCGTCTCAGATTATTGCATGGTATGCTTTTTTCGTAAAGTTTAAAACAAATCTGACACAGCGGTTACATTAAGAACAAGTGTATCTTTAATTAAATGTAAAACATGTATCTTTCAAGTTTTCAAAGTTTATGAGTATTCCTGTTATATGACGTGGCGCTCTGTAACTACTCCGGATATTTTGGAGGCATTTCTGAACATGGCGCCAATGTAAACCGAGATGTGGATATAAATATGCATATTATCGAGAATTTTTTTTTTATTGTGTAACATGATGTCCTATGAGTGTCATCTGATAAAGATTATCAAAGGTTAGTGATCTCTCTTTCTGCTTTTGTGACTATCTTTGGCTGGGAAAAATGGCTGTGTTTTTTTGGATTTGGTGGTGATCTAACATAAATGTTGTGTTTTCGCTGTAAAACATTTTAAAAATCGGACACGATAGGTAGATTAACACGTTTATCTTTCATTTGCAGTATTGGACTTGTTAATGTATGAAAGTTGGGGGAGGGGGGGGGGGGGTGTCCTAGACAGGTTATAACTTATTTTCAGTGTCCTGATACTTCTAGTTTGGAGTTATATTTTTATGACAACATAGCTATAGTATTGCTTATTAGGTGTGTCCAATCAATTGTGTAACCACTCCCTCTTCCAATTAGGGCTAATTGAAAAGCTATTAAAAAGAGGACCTTGTATTCCTTTTTTTGTTTGTACTCCCTGACGAAGGCCATGCAGCCGAAACGCGTCGGTTTAAAAAAAAAACGTTGTTTCTATTGAACATGCCGTACTAATAAAGGCATTTTAATCAATTATATGAAGAGTGCCTTGGTCCTCCTTTCTTATTGGTATACAGACACTTGTCTGACTGGATAGGGAGGGACTTGTCAGGCTCGGGCAGTTGGAGGTGTGAGGCCACCCTCGGTACGCCACATCAACCTTCTGGAACTGGAGATCGTTCAACTGGTTATGACCCACTTCATGTCTACCCTACCGGGCCACGACTGCTGGTCTGGTAGGACAACCGAACTACAGTAGCCTACATAAATCGCCAAGGGGGAGTCAGGTCTCCTGCACTCCACCGGTTGGCGGAGGAATTGTGGATGTGGGCTCACGGAGCACCTTCACTCGTTGACAGCAGCACGCATTCCAGGCGATCAGAACGTCGGCGCAGACCTCATGTCTCGAGGGGGTCCCCTATATTTACGAGTGGCAGCTGCTCCCCAGAGTTGTCCAAATATGGGAATGGTTCTGGAGAGCCGTGGTGGATCTGTTCTCTTCATGTGTGAATGCGCAATGGCCCCTATATTTCTCTCTACGAGCCCAGGACGAACCACTACTAAGGATAGATGCTTTTGCGCACCAGTGGCCAGATGTTCCCTGGGACGCATTTCCATCACTGCTAGCCCGCGTGAGAACAGGAGAGCTGTCAATCAAATTGATAGTTCTGATCTCCAAACGGGCTCCGTGGTACGCGGAAATTACTAAAATGTTCATTGCACCATCATGGCCTATTCCAAAGAGGATGCAGGCATGATAGAGCAATTGCCCCTGAGAGGGTCAGGTTAGAGTGCCAACTGATTCAGTAATCAGAACCATACAGGTCTTGCGTAGCAGATAGAACGTGTGTACCACAGAGAATGTGGATCCCGTGTGCTGTCAGGTCGAGAGCGTGCCCTCATTCCTACAGTTCATGTTTGACAAGCAGCGCTCATCCGCCACAGTCTTCAGTCACTCTAGTGAAGGTTAAGACCTCATACAGACCGTTGAGCTATAGACTTTATTCTCCCCTCCCCATGCAGAGCAGAGAGGACAGACTTCATCGCTTGTGCCTGGTGTGTGTTACGTGCAGCACACGGTGATGATTAGATCAACGCCTCAGCTGTTTGTGTGTCACAGTGCTGACGGCTTACCTCCTACCCACAATACCTAAGAAAGTAAGAGCCCACTCCACTCATGGAGTAGTGGCGTCTATGGCCCTTTTCAGAGGAACTGGGGGAGAGGATATTTATGCAGCGGCGTCGTGGTCGTCACATGTTGGACATGTCGTCTAGCTCGTTCTGTACTCAATGTGGCTGAAGGGAGAACTTGAGTTAAGAAAAGATGAGGGACTATTGGGCTGGGTTCCCATTAGGTCCGCTCTTTATGGCAAAGCGAGAGATACATGCGACATGACCTCTGTTTGACTTTGTCAGTAGGGAATGTCAGGCCTATTTTCTGTCCACGAATCATTAGCTTTGCTTATGGACTGAGTGTGGTGGGTGACACTGAGAAAGTCTTCTAAGTTGGTTCAGCCTGTACTCAGCTTTGCTGTGTGAAGGCTAGAAATGCAGGACCAATGGACAGGGTTTCCATCAGAATGACTACAGTACCTTGCAAAAGTATTCATCCCCCTTGGCGTTTTTCCTTTTTTGTTGCATTACAACCTGTAATTTAAATGGATTTTTATTTTGATTTCATGTAATGGACATACAAAATATATAATAGTAATTTAAAGTCCAAATTGTTGAAGTGAAATGAAAAAAAATTACTTGTTTAAAAAAAAAACTACGTTAAAGTGGTGCATGCATATGTATTCACCCCTTAAGATCTGGTGCAACCAATTACCTTCAGAAGTCACATAGGTGAACTTTTATTTAACTGTGTGCAATCTAAGTGTAAATACACACACAAAAATGTGGATATATATATATACACACACACTGCTCAAAAAAATAAAGGGAACACTTAAACAACACAATGTAACTCCAAGTCAATCACACTTCTGTGAAATCAAACTGTCCACTTAGGATGCAACACTGATTGACAATACATTTCACATGCTGTTGTGCAAATGGAATAAACAGGTGGAAATTATATAGCAATTAGCAAGACACCCCAATAAAGTAGTGGTTCTGCAGGTGATAACCACAGACCACTTCTCAGTTCCTATGCTTCCTGGCTGATGTTTTGGTCACTTTTGAATGCTGGCGGTGCTTTCACTCTAGTGGTAGCATGAGACTGAGTCTACAACCCACACAAGTGGCTCAGGTAGTGCAGCTCATCCAGGATGGCACATCAATGCGAGCTGTGGCAAGAAGGTTTGCTGTGTCTGTCAGCGTAGTGTCCAGAGCATGAGGCGCTACCAGGAGACAGGCCAGTACATCAGGAGACGTGGAGGAGGCCGTAGGAGGGCAACAACCCAGCAGCAGGACCGCTACCTCCGCCTTTGTGCAAGGAGGAGCAGGAAGAGCTCTGCCAGATCCCTGCAAAATGACCTCCAGCAGGCCACAAATGTGCATGTGTCTGCTCAAACGGTCAGAAACAGACTCCATGAGGGTGGTAGGAGGGCCCGACGTCCACAGGTGGGGGTTGTGCTTACAGCCCAACACTGTGCAGGATGTTTGGCATTTGCCAGAGAACACCAAGATTGGCAAATTCGCCACTGGCGCCCTGTGCTCTTCACAGATGAAAGCAGGTTCACACTGAGCACGTGACAGACGTGACAGTCTGGAGACGCCGTGGAGAACGTTCTGCTGCCTGCAACATCCTCCAGCATGACCGGTTTGGCGATGGGTTAGTCATGGTGTGGGGTGGCATTTCTTTGGGGGGCCGCCTCCATGTGCTCGCCAGAGGTAGCCTGACTGCCATTAGGTACCGAGATGCGATCCTCAGACCCCTTGTGAGACCATATGCTGGTGCGGTTGGCCCTGGGTTCCTCCTAATGCAAGACCTCATGTGGATGGAGTGTGTCAGCAGTTCCTGCAAGAGGAAGGCATTGATGCTATGGACTGGCCCGCCCGTTCCCCAGACCTGAATCCAATTGAGCACATCTGGGACATCATGTCTCGCTCCATCCACCACATTGCACCACAGACTGTCCAGGAGTTGGCGGATGCTTTAGTCCAGGTCTGGGAGGAGATCCCTCAGGAGACCATCCGCCACCTCAACAGGAGCATGCCCAGGCGTTGTAGGGAGGTCATACAGGCACGTGGAGGCCACACACACTACGGAGCCTCATTTTGACTTGTTTTAAGGACATTACATCAGTTGGATCAGCCTGTAGTTTCCACTTTAATTTTGAGTGTGACTCCAAACCCAGACCTCCATAGGTTGATACATTTGATTTCCATTGATAATCTTTGTGTGATTGTTGTCAGCACATTCAACTATGAAAAAAAAAAGTATTTAATAAGAATCTTGGCTGTGTTATTTTAGTATTCCCTTTATTTACTTGAGCAGGGTATATTTTTTTGTTTGTTTAATTTTTACTCTGTTTTTCTCCCCAATTTCGTGATATCTAATTGTTTAGTAGCTACTTATATTGTCTCATCAACAACTCCCGTACGGGGTCGGGACAGACGAAGGTTGAAAGTCATGCGTCCGATACACAACCCAACCAAGCCGCACTGCTCTTTAACACAGTGCGCATCCAACCCGGAAGCCAGCCGCACCAATGTGTCGGAGGAACACCATGCACCTGGTAACCTTGGTTAGCGTGCACTGCGCCTTGCCTGCCACAGGAGTCGCTGGTGCACGATGAGACAAGGATATCCCTACCGGCCAAGCCCTCCCTAACCCAGACGACGCTAGGCCAATTGTGCGTCGCCCCACAGACCTCCCCGTCGCGGCCGGCTGGAACAGAGCCTGGGCGTGAACCCAGAGTCTCTGGTGGCACAGTTAGCACTGCGCCACCCGGGAGGCCCGTGGCCAAATGTTTTGAGAATGACACAAATATTAATTTTCAAAGTCTGCTGCCTCAGTTTGTATGATGGCAATGTCCCAAATCCCCCAAAAACATTTCCAGTGCATTTCAGTCCTGCCACAAAAGGACCAGCTGACATGTCAGTGGTTCTCTCATTAACACAGGTGTGTTTTTTAAATGTTTTATTATTTATTACAAAAAACACAAGACAGGGGTAACATTAAAGTATTAGAACATGAAGGACGACAGCATCCAGACACTAAACGTGTATCAGTCTTTCCGCAACAGAGCCATCCTTGTGAGGGTTTGTGTGCGTGATAGTGATATAAAATGTAATTTTCCTTTTTTCAGGATCAAACTTGTGAAACCTCCAAGATCCCCCCCCCACCCCCACAGTTCCCCAATAGCTGTCCCTCAACCATTTGAGACCCCTCCCACAGTCCCCCCCGGAAGAAAATACAATTAATTCCATTCCCCACCCCCCCCTAAAAAAAACAATGCACCACCAAAATGAGAGAAAACAATGCAAAACATTTTAAACAAATGACATCAAGGACAACTATATGTTTGTGTGTGTGCGTGCGTATATGCATGTGTACAAACACCTGCACCGCATCAGCCTCAGGCAAACCGGCATTAGTTGTAAAAACACTGCCACTTAGTTTCATTCAAATGTACTTCTGTTTTATTTTTGACTTTTCCCCCCCCCCCCATCATTCTCTCGCTCACACAGCAACTACACTCCCACTTGTCTCCAATTCCACATACCAACCCTCAGCCCATCCCTTCTATCTCTGCTGGCCACCCACTTCGTGTTTCTACGCAACGGGGCATGCAGTTGCATGGTTTGCTAACTATGTCTGATAGAACTCAGTGCACTCAATTTGATGGGCTTATGTCTGTCTTGAATTGTGTGCCCCAAGGCTCTGTACTTGGTCCTCTCTTATTCACTATTTATATAAATTTAGACAAAAATGTCCAAAATGGACAACTTCATGCTGATGATACTGTTGTGCCTCGTCTCTTACAAAAGCTTTCCAGAACATGCAAACTGCTTTTTATACTGTTCAACATACCTTGTGTCAATTGAAGCTTATTCTCAATACTGACAAAACTAAACTAATGGTGTTTTCTAATGCAAGAAATAAACCTTTCACCTATTACTACCTGTCAGGGCAAGGAGATTGAGGTTGTAACCTCAAATATATTTTAATTGATGACTGCCTCCTTTAAAAATTGCATATTCAACAACTTACAAAAAAATTGAAGCTGAAATTGGGATTTTATTTTAGGAATAAGGCCCGTTTTTCTTTTGAAGCCAGTAGGAGGAGTGTCAGCTACATTTATGCCTTATGACTATGGGGATATTTTATATATGAATGCTTCTGCTCAGTGTTTGAGATCAATTGACACCCTTTACCTTGGCACTTTGAGATTTATTTTGAACTGCAAAACCCTTACGCTCCACTGCACTTTGTATACCATGGTTGGCTCGCCTTCTCTAGTCACTCGTAGGCTCAGTCACTGGTTTACCTTTATTTACAAAGCCATTTTGGGTTTACTACCTTTTTATGTGTGCATTTTTATTGTTCAGAAATGTGGTGGGTACTCTCTTCGTTCGCTGGACTTTATCCTGTTAACTGTTCCAAATGTCCGAACTGAATTTGGTAAAAGGGCAAACTACAAAATACTTTTAAACTGGAAGAACTTGTCCCGATTGGTGTTTTTAAATCACTGATGAAGGATTTTTGTTTTTAATTTGCTGTTTTATACTCTTGTGAATTGAATGGTTTTTACTAGATGACTTGTAGTTTTTCATGTTGTCTGTAATTGTTTTGTAATGACTTGGTGCTGCCTATCTTGGCCAGGGCGCTCTTGAAAAATATATTTTAATCTCAATGAGCCCTTCCTGGTTAAATAAAGGTTAAATAATAAAAGTGTTTACACACTGGAGCATTGTAATGAGATCAATATTTTGACAACCTGTTATCTCATACTGTTGTAAAGGGCTGTCTGCTTCCTGAACAGCTCTGATCTAAACTAGCTGGGCAGCACACGGGACAGCAGCATGGGCAATGAATACAGCCAGGTGCTCATTACAGTCCTCACCGACAGCGCTATAGTAGAGCTGGAGTGGCACCTCCATGTCGACTGGGATCCTGATGGGCAAGGGGCCGGCATGTTCAGCCAGCTCATCAATCCGACAGGATGTGTGGCACCTTATCCGTCGTTTTGCTGGGGGAGTGACCACAGAGAACCATCCTCTGTATGCTCTCTTTATGTAGCGGCTCCTCTTCTGCATATTGTTGCGCCTTCGGGAGACCAAGCGAGGGGAGCTGAAGGAGAGCCACATCAATTGGGCTCAGCAATGCCCAGGTGATGAAGAGGATCAGCTCCAAGGAGATGGCTTGGTACTGTCGTCGCCACACACACCGAGCGTCTCATCGGAGTGGCTCCTGGAGACATGGGCATCCGGCTCCTGGACCGTGACATGATGCAGGCCATCTGGCAGACCCAGAGACGACAGCTGGTCTACATTCAGGACCCCCCTGGTGTCAGCCTCTAGACCAACAAGAGCAAGGACGTGACCAACCTGCCTGTTTTGCGCTGCGCATGTGGATCCACATTGTTGAAATGGGTCTCTTTTTTGCTGTCTCTCTGTTTAAGGGGAACTCATTGGGGTTGAGCATCTGTTCTCTCAGACCGATGGCAACCAGAAGCTGGAGTCAAACCTCGGTAAGGACCCAGATGTCCCAGACGGGACAACCTGAGAGAGCTGGATAACCCCACCATCTCCTTGCAAGGCCTCGATGAGTCTCCTACCACTCAGGAAGAAGGCTGCAGAGTGAAGGAAAAGCAGCCAACAAGTGCTCAGCATATGTGGGAACTCCTTCGAGACTGTTGGAAAAGCATTCCAGGTGAAGTTGGTTGAGAGAATGCCAAGAGTGTGCAAAGCTGTCATCATGGCAAAGGGTGGCTATTTGAAGAACCTCATATTTTTTTAACACTTTTTTGGTTAATACATGATTCCATGTATTATTTCATAGTTGTCTTCACTATTATTCTACAATGTAGAAAATAGTAAAAAATAAAAGCGGAATCCTTGAATGAGTAGTAGGTGTTCTACATCCTAAACAGCTCAGATTGCTTAAGTTTCTTTCCATTCATAACTATTAAGCCAACCCTTGCCCATTACTCTATTTCCAGGAGTACATAGGAATTGATGGGGTTGGTGAATACCTGGACAAGAGTCTGGTGAGGCTGCTGGGGAGATCATGACTCTGGGAAAATCTTCCAGAGAGAGACATGGTGGCTGTCTCCTACCCCGAGAGGTTCCAGAACCGAGTCCTGCAGGGACGCTTCAAAAACTCAACCATGAAGGGGGAAGAGAGTATGAAGTGGTACGTGCTGCTGTCACACCCTGACCATAGTTTGCTTTGTATGTTTCTATGTTTTGGTTGGTCAGGGTGTGATCTGAGTGGGCATTCTATGTTGGATGTCTTGTTTGTCTATTTCTATGTCTGGCCTGATATGGTTCTCAATCAGAGGCAGGTGTTAGTCATTGTCTCTGATTGGGAACCATATTTAGGTAGCCTGGGTTTCACTGTGTTTGTGGGTGATTGTTCCTGACTCTGTGTTTGCACAAGATAGGACTGTTTAGGTTTTCATTTCATTGTTTTGTAGTTTATTCATGTATAGTTTTCCTTCATTAAAAAAACATGAATAACAACCACGCTGCATTTTGGTCCGACTCTACTTCGCCTAAAGAAAACCGTTACAGCTGCACCTTGTTCTAATCGCACTAACTCACTTCACACAAAGCCATGAGTGTATTTCTCATTAACGTGATGTTTCTTTTTTTAATCTAATTTGTTTGTTTCTACTCAGACTTGAGGTGATAGCAGGGAGATCAGCCCCCTACGATCTTTGATTGGTTACTGCACACCTTCACTTGTTGAAGTTCAGGATAGTCCCAGTTTCCTAAGATCTACTACTGGATATAGCTTTACAGAGGGCTGGCTTTGGGACTGTGACCAATGCAGTCTAACTCCACAGAAGGTAAACAAAGAAGGTAATTTTTATATGAACAACTTTTTATGCATCTGAATATTTTGTTATCGACAGCTACATAGGCTGGATAAGGCAGCTTAACACCTTGACTGGGACAAGAATGCGTGCTGTCCAACAATATATTTGGAAAAAGGACCAGCAGATAAGGCCCCAGCTGGGGTGTGATAGAATAAAAACGCAGATGAGGGAAAGAGGAGAGCACAGTGGCTTGTTGGAAAATACAAAGAACCACCTCTACACCTGAAATGTAGCCGTCCATGGTGGCCTCCAGTTCTAAAAACAGGCAGTTCTCCGAAGGTGAGTTCTTATATTTAAAATGAGTTCATCTTAAACAATACAACTTAAGTTAAAAGAAAAAAAATATGCTTTTGTTCAAATAACATGTAAATATAATCAACATTTGGTGTGTTCAAAAAGACACTACTGCCTGTTTGTCCCTCTGTAGACAAGAAGCCGATACCAGCTCAAACCGGAAGGTTGTTAACCCCCCCACAAACACACCTGAAATTCAGCCATCCATATTGGCCCCCAGTTCTGAACAGGCGGTGCCTCCCTCCCCAAAGGTGAGTTTCCTTAAATTCCCATGTGTGTGATGTGTTTAATAACGCTCTACCTATGTGTCCCTCTGTAGACAAGAACCTGAAGCCAGCTCCATTCAGAAGCAACGGGGGCCCGGAGGACAGCTAAGCAAACCAACAAACAACCCCCCTAATGCTAGAGTTGTTGCTGCTTCCACCCTTAAAAAAGCGTGACCAGGTTCACAGATGACAAAAGGCTGGTCATGAACCTGTCAGGAAAGGAGGTTGCTTTCCTGTTGCTATCCCCTGAAGGATATGTGGCAAGCCTAAAAGAAAACCAATTTGGCCACAGCCAGTGCAAGGGACAGCACTTATGTGCTGGGGGAGACAAAACTGTTGTGGAGTGGCTGAATGAGAAGAGGGCCTTGACGATGCAGAACTGGTCATTATGGCCATAGTTGAAAACTGTAATGTTAATAACTGCAATACTGATATTTTTAAATCAAGTTTTGGATTCTGACAGACAACCTTGGGTAATGTAACCTTAAAAATCAGACAAAGGAAGGTACATTGGGTAAGAAACTCCATGTCAATGTACAGTTGAAGTAAACTTAGGTCGGAGTCATTAAAACTCGTTTTTCAACCACTCCACAAATTTCTTGTTAACAAACTATAGTTTTGGCAAGTCGGTTAGGACATTGTGCATGACTGAAACAATTGTTTACAGAGATTATTTCACTGTATCACAATTCCCAGTGGGTCAGAAGTTGACTGTGCCTTTAAACAGCTTGGAAAATTCCAGAAAATGATATACCTGTGGATGTAATTCAAGGCCTACCTTCAACCTTACCTCCTCTGTGCCTCTTTGCTTGACATCATGGGAAAACCTAAATAAAATGGTAGTCCTCCACAAGTCTGGTTCATGCTTGGGAACAATTTCCAAATACCTGAAGGTACCATGTTCATCTGTACAAACAATAGTACGCAAGTATAAACACCATCAAACCACGCAGCAGTCAGAAATGAGACGCGTTCTGTCTCCTAGAGATGAACATACTTTGGTGTGAAAAGTGCAAATCAATCCCAGAACAGCAGCAAAGGACCTTGTGAAGATGCTGGAGGAAACAGGTACAAAAGTATCTATATCCACTGTAAAACAAGTCCTATATCGACAACCTGAAAGGCCGCTCAGCAAGGAAGAAGCCACTGCTCCAAAACCGCCATAAAAAAGCCAGACTACGGTTTGCAACTGCACATAGGGACAAAGATCGTACTTTTTGGAGAAATGTCCTCTGGTCTGATGAAAAAAATAAATAAAAATACAACTGTTTGGCCATAATGACCATTGCAATATGGCTTACGGACAACAAAGTCAAGGTATTGCAGTGGCCATCACAAAGCCCTGACCTCAAGCCTATAGAAAACTTGTTTGCAAAACTGAAAAAAGCATGTGCGAGCAAGGAGGCCTACAAACCTGACTCAGTTACACCAGCTCTGTCAGGAGGAATGGGCTAAAATTCACCCAAAGTATTGTGGAAAGCTTGACCCAAGTTAAACAATTTAAAGGCAATGCAAAACCTCTGACCCACTGGGAATGTGATTAAATAAGTAAAAGCTGAAATAAAATCACTACTGTTATTCTGACATTTCACATTCTTAAAATAAAATGGTTATTGTAACTGACCTGAGACAGGGAATTTTTACTAGGATTAAATGTCAAGAATTGTGAAAAACTGAGTTTATATGCATTTGGCGTATGTAAACTTCCGACTTCAACTATATGTGCAAGAATACTACATACTGTACCTTGCCCAAGAAAGTGCGAAGGTGAATAAAAGTAAATGTGTTACAAAAGAAAGGTAATTGGACATTTGTATTGGGTCATACTGGAAAGTTAATCTTCAGTTTCTATAAGTTTTCACTCTCTTAAATGCAGCCGCTCGGGTAGGTCCAAATTCATTAGACTTGCATCTGTGGTGGTATCCTCCCCAACCCCAGCTGGTCTACAATTAGCCACCCGGCCCCTTCACATGTCCGTTGCTCCTCTGGATTCCCATTCGAATGTGGGCATTCAAGCTGACATGCACCCAACCTGGATATAACACCACCCTCACCAAGGCTAGGGTATACCAGACTATCCGGAGGGTCTTGGACATCAAGGGTTGGTATCTCATGGCCCTTGAGTGCCCTCGGTGTAAGGTGTCGAGCTGGTCACAGGATGCCCTGGGTGAGCTCTATCCTGATTTTGACCTACATGTAAGTATTGAAATGCATGTGTACATTTTTACTGCTTCCAGTGTTCATATTGTTACGTTCCCCAGCAAGGAAACCAAATGTTGCTCAAACATAAGGGGGATCTAACAAAGACATCTGCAAAAAAAGCGTAATAAATTGTTGCTGGTTATGCTGTTTTCATATTTTCCAGAGGTAAACAAATAATTGGCCAGAGCGTCAGGTGTGCCCTCTAATAGCGAAACGAGATTGATGGGGCTAAAGCTTAGTTTTTTTTTGGATTGCTTACACACTAAAATTTAAAAAAGTACACTATTAGCAAAACCGTACACTCAAGAAGCAAAACGTCAGCCCATATTTTCACAACTATAAGCACATTGTCAACCTCACACTTGTTGCAAAACTCTACACACAAAAATCATGAAGTCACGTCCTTGCAATACCAAAGCACCGACTGTCAAATTACCACACCGTCCAACAGTCATTAGGTGTGCAAACACTCGTTTGCTTAATTGTAGACACACCAATCAGGCGTATAAGCACAATGGAAAGAGTCAGAGGAGGAGGACGACGAAGACAAGAAGGTGCTCAAAGAGGACCGAATCTGACAAATGAGATCCGAGCAACACTGGTTGACCACGTTGTCAACCACTGCCCGAAGCTGAGGGAGGCTGGACTGCGAGTACAGCCAAATCTAAGCCGATATACAGTGGCAAGTGTGATGAGAACATTTAGACTGAAAAATAGGTATTGTAAAATCATATCAAAAACATCTGCACGTTTCAGTAACTGCTTACAGCACTGTATTCTATGCACTATCAGCACTTCTGTTACCTTTTCCTGTGCAATTACTGTACTATTGTATACTGTTTTTTTTCCTACATAGGATTGAGGGTCAGGGACGACAAGGGGGACGGTCTCCTATGTTCACAGAACAGCAAGAGAAGGAGATAGCATTGTTGGCCAAAACCATGTTTACTATAACACTCAAGCAGCTCCAAGCTAACATTGTCAATAACCACGCCATTTTCAACGATATCCATCAGGTCTCAACATCAACACTGGCACGCATCCTAAAAAAAACTAACATATTCAAATGAAGCAAATGTATCGAGTGCATTTCGAGCGCAATTCCAAAAGGGTGAAACGACTGCGGCATGATTATGCAGAGGTATGTATTCACTTTAGCAGTGTGGTCTTGCATACTGTCTCAATCTTTTACTGTACTGTAATATGTATACTAGATCGACACTGTTTTTCAGAGAGTTTTACTAATGGATGGAGAGGAGATCCAGCATGAGTTCATTTACGTAGATGAGGCTGGGTTCAACCTGACGAGAACACGGAGGGGAAGAAACATCATTGGCCACAGGGCTATAGTCAATGTCCCAGGGCAACGTGTGGGTAATATAACACTGTGCAGCCATTACACAGAATGGGGTCCTCCACCGCCATGCCCATATGGGCCATTACAACACAACACTCATACTTACATTCTTGGACCAATTGCACAACATATCGATCATATGCAATATTCATTGTTGTCTGGGACAATGTGTCTTTCCACCGCTCTGCTCTGGTTCAGAACTGGTTTCAGCAACATCCACATTTCACCGTCCTATATCTTCCACCATACTCTCCATTCCTCAACCCTATAGAAGAGTTTCTCGGCATGGCGGTGGAAGGTATATGATCTCCGTCTCCAGGCTGAGGTACCCCTCATCCAAGCCATGGAGGAGGCCTGTGACCAGATGGAGGTAGCAGTAATGCAAGGATGGATTCGTCATTCAAGACGTTTCTTTCCAAGGTCTCTTGCTAATGACAACATTGCCTGCGATGTTGATGAAATTCTCTGGCCAGATCCAGCTAGGTGAAGAGATATATATTTTTAAAAAAATGTTTAACTTACAATACGTAAAGTGACGTTTGGTTACAGTATTATGAATCTCCATGTCAACATTGAGAAATGAGTTCAGTCTGCAACATTGGTCTTGTAGTGTTTGGTGAATTTACATTATTTGTACTTTGTTGATAGTAACCTACTCTAATCATAGGGAAGTAGAAGTGAAAAGTGTTTTAGGTTTATCACAGCAGAGTGTAACTCGTGCAAACAGAATATAGTAATGTGAAACGTGTGTGTTTCATATGGTAACAAAGTGTGGTTTTTAAAAATAAATGTATAGGTTTTACAAGAGTGTTTAATTCTGTAGTCTGTAGTGTTTTGCTAATTGGGTGTGTGGTTGTGTGTAGTGTTGAAAACACAGACCCTGTTTTGAAAATCGTGCTTTAGCAATACATAAAAAACTGTAAGAGGGTGTGAACGCAGTGTTGCCAACTTAGCAACTTTGTCGTTATATTTAGCGAGTATTCAGACTTCTAGCGACATTTTCAATAAAATCGACTAGCGACAAATCTAGCGACTGCTGTCCACTGTGTGTGTGCCTCTGACATAAGCTAAACATCTAGCTGGCTAGCTCATGTCAGTCTTTTATTTATTTTATTTTTAGCAGGTAGGCTAGTTGAGAACAAGTTCTCATTTGCAACTGCGACCTGGCCAAGATAAAGCAAAGCAGTGTGACAGACAAGAGTTACACATGGAGTAAACAATAAACAAGCCAATGACACAGTAGAGAAAATTAAGTATATATACAGTATGTGCAAAAAGGCATGAGGTAGGCAAAAAAATAGGCCATAGGAGCGAATAATTACAATTTAGCAGATTAACATTGGAGTGATAAATGAGCAGATGATGTGCAAGTAGAGATACTGGTGTGCAAAAGAGCAGAACAGTATGGTATGAGGTAGGTAGATTGGGTGGGCTATTTACAGCTGCAGTGATCGGTTAGCTGCTCAGATAGATGTTTAAAGTTGGAGGGAAATAAGTCTCCAACTTCAGTGATTTTTGCAATTCGTTCCAGTCACTGGCAGCAGAGAACTGGAAGGTGTTGGCTTTGATCAGTGAGATATACCTGCTGGAACATGTGCTACGGGCGGGTGTTATCGTGACCAGTGAACTGAGATAAGGCGGAGCTTTACCTAGCATAGACTTATAGATGACGAGGGCCAGCCGACTAGAGCATACAGGTCGCAGTGGTGAAAGGTGATTTGGTAACAAAACGGATGGCACTGTGATAGACTGCTTCCAGTCTGCTGAGTAGAGTGTTGGAAGCTATTTTGTAGATGACATTGCCGAAGTCAAGGAACGGTAGGATAGTCAGTTTTACTAGGGTAAGTTTGGCAGCGTGAGTGAAGGAGGCTTTGTTGCGAAATAGAAAGCCGATTCTAGATTTGATTTTGGATTGGAGATGTTTAATATGTGTCTGGAAGGAGAGTTTACAGTCTAGCCAGACACTTAGGTATTTTTGTTGTCCACATATTCTAGGTCGGAACCGTCCAGGGTGGTGATGCTTGTCGGGCGGGCGGGTGCGGGCAGCGAACGGTTGAAAAGCATGCATTTGGTTTTACTAGCGTTTAAGAGCAGTTGGAGGCCACGGAAGGAGTGTTGTATGGCATTGAAGCTCGTTTGGAGGTTAGTTAGCACAGTGTCCAAGGAAGGGCCAGAAGTATACAGAATGGTGTCGTTTGCGTAGAGGTGGATCATGGAATCTCCCGCAGCAAGAGCGATATCATTGATATATAGAGAAAAGAGTCGGCCCGAGAATTGAACTCTGTGGTACCCCCATAGAGACTGCCAGAGGTCCGTACAACATGCCCTCCAATTTGACACACTGAACTCTGTCTGCAAAGTAGTTGGTGAACCAGGCAAGGCAGTCGTCAGAAAAACCAAGGCTATTGAGTCTGCCGATAAGAATACGGTGATTGACAGAGTCGAAAGCCTTGGCCAGGTCGATGAAGACGGATTCACAATACTCTTTTATCGATGGCGGTTATGATATCGTTTAGTACCTTGAGCGTGGCTGAGGTGCACCCGTGACCGGCTCGGAAGCCAGTTTGCACAGTGGAGAAGGTATGGTGGGATTCGAAATGGTCAGTGATCTTTTTATTGACTAAACTGTACACTGAAAAATACAGAAAGGAGTGGGAATCAAACCCTGAATTCAAAGGCTGGTTGAAGCCGTTTATTGGAGATGATACACGGGCATACTGCCTGTATTTTAAGGCTGATTTCTACGCCAAACATATGCTTATAACAGTTCTACACAAAACAAGCTGCCGTTTAAAATTTAAAAAAGGCTGAGGCCACCATGGCATTTAGCTATCGCTGAACACTGTTCCATGCTGGCATGTGATCATATTGGAGAAGCATGTAGAGCTGCTTTCTCAGACTCCACTGCTGCTACCCACTTCAAAATGCACAGGACAAAGTGCACAGAAATTATTAATGGTTTTCTAGAACCATACCTTCTGAAAAAGTTGGTCACAGATGTGGGTGACCAGCATTTCCTCCTCGATGAGTCCACGGATGTAAGTGTTTAAGTACCTGGGGGTTGTTATAAGGTACTTTGACACCAAGCAGACAATTGTATCAACATTTCTGGGGTTTGAATTGTAGGGAGGAGATGCCAAATCTATAGCCCATGCTGTTGTGGGTGTCCTCGAGAAGTGTTATCTTAAAAAATAAACTCCTGGGGATAGGGACTGACAATGCCTCTTATTACCAGGATTAACAATGGTGTCCATAAAGTGCTGAAGTAGGTGTATGGCCTCAAATATCTGGTTCTTATTCGCTGTGTGTGCCACTCTCTGTAGTTTGAAACATATTTAGGGTGTTTTTACTCAGTCTCTCCCACGACGTTATTCCTCTCTCCTACAGCATTCATCACAATTACATGGCCAATTAGGTGATGAAGTCATTTAGCGACTTCTAGCGACTTTTAGGACAGCCAATAGCTACTTTCCTTACTGAGGAGTTGGCGATGCTGAATGGGTGTAGACAAAGAGCTCTTTACTACATAACATTACAAGTGGATCAACTTTCAAAGCAAAATTACGTTCCCATATTTCTTCAAATGCAGTGAATGATAGAGCTAAAAAAGTTGTCTACTTTTATCCAATGTTATAAACACCATTTCGCTACATAAGACCGAATCCGGGTGGTGAGTCACATTCGGGTGTCCACTGAAAGTTGATGGGCAACAATGACTGGAACCTAAAAGCCATTGAATTTGCCCAGAGGCAAACAAAATGAAAGCCAATGCCACACTTAATGACAGGAAGCAAACCAAAAAGTTGGAACAAAATGAAAAATCGGATCAAGGTTTGTTTCTCTTGAAATAAAAATGGGGAGCTAAAAAGGTGTTAGCCCTCCATCTGTCAAGACAACTGGAGCACTGAGCCTAGCCTGCCACTCAAATTGCACATGTGCCAGCACAGATGAAACACCTTCCCACTAATGACATGACAGCCAGCACAGGTGTAACACATACTGACTAAGGAGGTGATACCAATCGGTGCGCCCTACGTGCTAATGAGCTATATGTTAAATGGAAAAACCAAAGGCTGCAACAACTTCCCCCTTAAGACAAATAAATCCTATAGTTTTGTTGGACAAGTTCGCTCACCACCAACTGTGAGGATTCTGTGTTATGCACTATAACCCATTACCATATAGGTGATTGAATATTATCTGCTGTTGGCTTGTGTGGATGTATGTATTATGCAACATAGCTGACTTGAGACATTGTTAACAGTTTTCAGGGCCATGGGCCTTTCTCATGATGGAAAAATACAGAATAACATGAAGACAGGAACTGTGCAATGAGTTGGGAGAACAAATTGTATTTTGTTAGGTAACAGGAGCCAGGTGCCTGATAACTATATTCTACACAACTACAACGAATGACCGCTGGAGCGCCCGGGGGCTGGGACCAGCTCTTCGCCAACAATCAACGATAGGCTTGGTCAGTCTAAACCCTCTCTGTCAAGAGTATATTATAATATCTTTGTCAGGAACAAGTCCATTCTCTCTTTGCCCTGCGAGGTGGGACAGAGAGCCCGTATATACGAAAATTGCATTTAAATATACATTTACCACTTATTGCTTAGCTAATAAAAAATACATAGCATACAATGCTATGACTCATCATATTTATCCTGATACCAGATTCGATTGACGCAACCCTAACAACTCACTACTTTACATTGCAGTGTCATTTCTTCAGTGTTGTCACATGAAAGGGTGTACTCACATTTGTGATATACTGTATATACCCACATGAGTGATTGAAAGAATAACTGCCTCCTACTCAGTCCCAGATGCTAATATATGCATATTATTAATAGATTTGGATAGAAAACACTGACATTTCTAAAACTGTTTGAATTATGTCTTTGAGTATAACAGAACACATATGGCAGGCAAAAACCTGAGAAAAAATCCAAACAGGATGTGGGAAATCTGAGGTTTGTAGTTTTTGAACTCAGCCCCTATTGAATACACAGTGGGATATTGGTCATGTTGCACTTCAGAAGGCTTCCACTAGATGTCAACTGTCTTTAGATCGTTGTTTCAGGCTTCTACTGTGAAGTGGGGGCGAATAAGAGGGGATTGAGTCAGAGGTCTGGCAGCAGCCTTGATCTCAGTCATGCGCATTTACGTGAGAGGTAGCTCTCGTTCCATTGCTTTTCTACAGACAATAAAATTCTCCGGTTGGAACATTTATGATCAAAACATCCTAAAGATTCTGTACTTAGTTTGACAATTTTCTATGACCTGTAATATAAAACTTTTCGTCCGACGTTCGGCTGGACCTGAAAGCGTGTTTGGATTTGTTTACCAAACGCCCTAACAAAAGAAGTTTGACATAAATATCAAACATATCAAACATTTATTGTGGAACTGGGATTCCTGGGAGTGCATTCTGATGAAGATCAAAGGGAAGTGAATATTTAAAATGCTATTTCTGACTAATGTTGACTGCGCATCATGGCGGATATTTATTTTGGTTGTTTTGGGGTCTGAGTGATTATGCTTTTTCCGTAAAGTTTTTTTGAAATCTGACACAGCGGTTGCATTAATCTATATTTCCATGTATAACACATGTATTTTCATCAACATTTATGAGTATTTCTGTAAAATCCCTGCATGTTTTGGAACTACTGAAATAACCCGCCAATGTAAAATTTGATTTTTGGATATGAACTTCACCAAACAAAACATACATGTATTGTGTAACATGAAGTCCTATGAGTGTCATCTGATGAAGATCAAAGGTTAGTGATTAATTTTCTCTTCTTTTTGTGGCTGGAAAAATGGCTGGGTTTTTCTGTGATTTAGTGGTGACCTAACAATCGTTTGTGGAGCTTTCGCTGTAAAGCATTTTTTTTTTTTTTTTTTTAAATCAGCCACTGTGGCTGGATTAACTAAAATTGTATCTTTATAATGGTGCCTAATACTTGTATGTTTGAGAAATTTGATTTCTGTTGATGTGTATTTGGCGCCCTGCATTTTCATTGGCTGTTGGCGAGGTGTTCCCAGACAGGTTAACAAACTATAGTTTTGGCAAGTCGGTTAGGACATCTACTTTGTGCATGACATACGTATTTTTTCCAACTTATAATTCACTATCACAATTCCAGTGGGTCAGAAGTTCACTTACACTAAGTAGACTGTGCCTTTAAATAGCTTGGAAAATTCCAAAAAATGCCATGGTTTAGAAGCTTCTGATTGACTCAAATTATGTCAATTAGCCTATTGGAGGTGTACCTGTGGATGTATTTCAAGGCCTACCTTCAAACTGCCTCTTTGAAGAAAGAGGAAATCAGCCAAGACCTCAGAAAAAGATTTGGAGACCTCCACAAGTCTGGTTCATCTTTGGGAGCAATTTCCAAACGCTTGAAGGTACCGCGTTCATATGTACCATAAGCACCATGGGACCACGCAGCCGTCATACCGCTCAGGAAGGAGACAAGTTCTGTCTCCTAGAGTTGAATGTACTTGTGCAAAAAGTGAAAATCAATCCCAGAACAGCAAAGGACCTTGTGAAGATGCTGGAGGAAACAGGCACAAAAATACCTATCCACAGTAAAACCAGTCCTATATCGACATAACCTAAAAGGCCGCTCAGCATGGAAGAAGTCACTGCTCCAAAACTGCCATGAAAAAGCCAGGCTACGGTTTGCAACGGCATATGGGGACAAAGATTGTACTTTTTGGAGAAATGTCCTCTTGTCTGATGAAACACAAATATAACTGTTTGAACATAATGACCATCTATGTTTGGAGGAAAAGGGGGAGGCTTGCAAGCCGAAGAACACCATCCCAACTTACTCGGATTGTCAGGAATTGGGAAAAACTGAGTTTACATGCATTTGGCTAACTTCCACTGTACATTTTTAGGATTGTGTTTTTTGTATTGTTAGGAATTAATTTAAAAAAAAATTGCTGCACCTGCAATAACATGTGTATGTGACACTCATTTGCTGGACAACCAAATAACGAAATTTCCCCTTGTGAATTTTACTATTCCAACAAAACACGACTGTTTATTTATCAATGGTCGGTGGACCCCTAGCTACTGCTTATGTCGATTATGCCTGCAGCCCACTGGTTGAGTAATAGCGCAATTCCAACCTCCCTGGAAGTAATCCATGATTGTGCAAGTCATGTACTTAGAAATTATCATTGATTACGGGGGATATGGTTCTATTTTTTTTCAACCCATGTCAAATTCTGCATAATGATTATTTCCATTCAAAATTAAGTAACTGATGTATTATGTAAACCGGTCTCAATTTAATTCTGAATGGACCCAAATCTGGCTTGGTCAACTTTTTGAAGCACTAGGGGTCATTTTTCTATATAGTTAGCCGTTAACTGTCTGGAGAAAAAAAAAAACTTGTCATCGCCATACTTTTCCCAAAGTAATTTTCCTTATCAGAATGCCAAAAAGAAAGAGGGCCCCAACTTTTAATGACATTGCCTCAGTTGTTAAAAAGACTAGGCCTCCCAGACAATGTTACAGCAGTGGGCTACCATCAGGAAAATTGTTTATTTTCTGTGCTGGTCATTGAACACCCGCAGCTATCATTGTCAACTCTACGCAATCCCCCCCCCCCCCCCCGTCTCCCAGATTGCCCCATCACTACCCCGGGTCCCCCAATCAATACCCCAGCAAGTATACACCACACGCCTGCTGCCTTGAACACCAGCACAGGCAGCTGAAATTCTAACGGTTGATCCCGCTAACGTATACCACCACCCCACCCCAAGCCTGGAGACAATGTTTGTGGGTAGTTCCTCATGTGAGGACTGGAAGGCAGAGCAAAAACAATGGATTCAAAAGGGATCCCAGTCTTACTCGCTGTTCACCAAAACTAAGGGTGCGGTACTATGCAGGGAAGGAATCACCAGGGCTCCAAAAAAGGGAGTACGATTTGCTGCATCAGCATCATACTGTGCTAATACACTACTTTGGTTCCCGCTGTCCCCCACACCCACAGAAGCAAGCAAGGGGTTTCATCCGATCGGCTCCCTCAATTATAGATGAAATGTCCAGGCGAAAGACTGAAACACCTGGCAAAGTATACTCATGACCAATAACACACCACCACCCCCAAATGCATCATTCATGCCAGTGTACCAACCTCGCAACTTGGCACAAGTGAAGAACACAATTCGTCGAGCAAGAGACATCACTGTTTTGGACCGGGATGAGTTGGTGGCAACACATATGGGTGACATTCTCTCCGGATTTGTCACCCATATGGAGACTCGACCCACAACCCTTCTGGTGGTGGCAGCACCAGAAATGGTTGACGAGGCCAAGGCAGTCATTAAAAGCAAATGCTTTTCACTGTGACACCACGTTTGACCTGGGCAATTATGTTTCACCCCTTGTTTTCCGTCACGTAGCGTTTCAAGAGGCACCCGTCCTTCAGGCACATGGAAAATCAGTTATTTCGCACCATCCTTTCACTCCTTCCCCAACAGTCATCTTCTGCACAGACCGTGACGCGGCTGTTGAGGGAGTATTCCAGTCTGTGCTGCCGCAAGCCAGGATTGTCAATTGCTGGAACCACATCTCAAACAATGTGAAGCATAAGATGGGGTCAGAGGGTTTCCAAGTTGTGGCCGATAACCAGCAGGCCATCAAGGAGTGACTACGAATGCACACTGGAGAGTGTGTGTCCACTGGAGCCCCGATTGAGGCTTTTTTTCATCAGTCGCTGTCCGACGCCATGGACAGGAGCGCACCTCGTGTGCTAAACAGCTTGGGCATCCAGTCAGACGGAATTACCAACAACTGCTCAGAGAGCTTCAATGCTGTCCTCAAGGCATTGGTTGGTTGGAAGAAGGTCAGAGTAGATAAACCAATTTATCTACTCTTCCAACTCAACACCAATGCCTTGGGGGAAGTGCTGGGGGGGGCTACTGTAGCCTAGGGAATTTCCACCTGACCCCTGAGTGCCATGAGCAATTTTCCAGGCGAATGCCCATCAGTTTCCCCTACCACGGAGGACGACATGGTGTCCTTTGCGGAAGGCATTCAGTCCTGTGTGGCACGGGAAATATTTGACATGGCAGAAACTGGAACGGAGGACTTGGCCGGGATGATTGTGGCAAAAGGACGAATCCTCCTGGTGCCAAGCACCCAATCATTCCTCTACCAGGGCTTCTCAGACAAGCAGCACGTCATTACTCTGCTGCCAACAGAGACGTGCCCCTGCTCTGCATCAGATAGTGTCCAGAGTTGTCCACCGACTGGCAGCTGTACTGGCCATTGGCGGAAGTGTGGACAGTGCTATGCCAATAAAGCTGAGGACAAGGAATATGGGAGCAAAACGCTCTGGCCATAAGTGTGCCACCAAGGAGCATATCCAGACAGCCGCCAAACGCCAGGAAGAACAATCTACCGTTGATCAACAGGTCCGTCTTATTTGTTTCTAGATTGTCTTATTTTGGTATGTCAAAATGTTGACCATTTTACTAAGCAAGGGTTTTATGTATATCAGTGAGCACAATGTATATCAGTGAGCACAAAATGCAGGCCCGTCACCATTATTCAATACGGTGACCAATTACAACAGTGTCTGAGAAACACTCCAGCAGGGATGACGAATTGGAGAAGAGTAAATGGAATGTGACTGTTACATTCAGCATGTTTTCCTACTACATTGCAGCTTGCAATGTGGCAAACTACCACTGGATACTCTTGGTAAACTGCACAAGATGGACCATTTAGTGAGCGATTAGACAGTACTACACTTGAATATATGTTATGATTGAGGCCATTTTGATATGACTTGGTATTACCGGTTGCATTTAGTATGTCAATCGCACGACCCACTCTGCCATTGTCCTGGACCCTACTGGTTGCCCTAATGCGGAGCGCCATATGAGCGAGAACCTGGTCAGCCACATCAGGTAAGGTAAATCTGGTGTAAAAATACTTGAAAGTAGTTTCGGGTATTTTTGACAACTTTTACTTTACTACATTCCTAAAGAAAATAATGTAGTTTTTACTCCATACATTTTCCCTGACACCCAAAAGTTGTGGTTACATTTTGAATGCTTAGCAGGACAGGAAAAAGTTCATTATGCACTTATCAAGAGAACATCCCTGGGTCATCCCTACTGCCTCTGTTCTGGGGGACTCACTACACACAAATGCTTTATTTGTAAATTATGTCTGAGTGATTGACTGTGCTTCTGGCTATCTGTAAATTTAAAAAAATATTGCCTTCTAGTTTGCATAATATAATTTGAAATGATTTATCCTTTAACTTTTACGTTTTGATACTTAAGTATATTTAAAACCCAACACTGACTTTCACGTTCTATTAACGCATCTTTACTTTGCTCCAGTATAATCCAAATATCTTCACAGATCATTGTAGAGGGTTTAAACAGTGTTTCACATGCTTGTTCATTGAACCAATAATGAATATGCACCTGTGGAACAGTCATTAAGACACTAACAGCTTACAGACGGTAGGCAATTAAGGTCACAATTATGAAAAACTTTAGGACACTAAAGAGGCCTTTCTACTGACTCTAAAAAACACCAAAAGACGCCCAGGGTCCCTGCTCATCTGCATGAACGTGCCTTCGGCTTCAAGGAGGCATGAGGACTGCAGATGTGTGCAATGTCCGTACTGAGACACCTAAAACAGTGCTACAGGGAGACAGGACGGACAGTGGCAGACCACGTGTAACACCTGTACAGGATTGGTACATCCAAACCTCACCTGCGGGACATGTACAGGATGGCAACAACTCTCGATTTGGAGGTGGAGGGTCCGTCATGGTCTGGGGCCGCGTGTCATTGCAGGCAATCTCAACGCTGTGCGTTACAGGGAAGACATCCTCCTCCCTTACGTGGTGCTCATCCTGACATGACCCTCCAGCATGACAATGCCACCAGCCATACTGCTCGTTCTGTGGGTGATTTCCTGCAAGTCAGGAATGTCAGTGTTCTGCCTTGGCCAGCGAAGAGCCCGGTGGTGACCTAACAATCATTTGTGGATTTTTTAAAAATCAGCCACTGTGGCTGGATTAACGAAAATTGTATCTTTATAATGGTGCCTAATACTTGTATGTTTGAGAAATTTGATTTATGAGATTTCTGTTGATTTGTATTTGGCGCCCTGCATTTTCATTGGCTGTTGGCGAGGTGTTCCCAGACAGGTTAACAAACTATAGTTTTGGCAAGTCGGTTAGGACATCTACTTTGTGCATGACACAAGTATTTTTTCCAACTTATAATTCACTGTATCACAATTCCAGTGGGTCAGAAGTTCACTCACACTAAGTAGACTGTGCCTTTAAATAGCTTGGAAAATTCCAGAAAATGCCATGGCTTTAGAAGCTTCTGATTGACTCAAATTATGTCAATTAGCCTATTGCAGGTGTACCTGTGGATGTATTTCAAGGCCTACCTTCAAACTGCCTCTTTGCTTGACATCGTGGGAAAATCAAAAGAAATCAGCCAAGACCTCAGAAAAAAAATTGGAGACCTCCACAAGTCTGGTTCGTCTTTGGGAGCAATTTCCAAACGCTTGAAGGTACCACGTTCATATGTACCATAAGCACCATGGGACCACGCAGCCGTCATACCGCTCAGGAAATAGACACGTTCTGTCTCCTAGAGATGAACGTACTTTTGTGCAAAAAGTGCAAATCACTCCCAGAACAGCAAAAGACCTTGTGAAGATGCTGGAGGAAACAGGCACAAAAATACCTATCCACAGTAAAACCAGCCCTATATCGACATAACCTAAAAGGCCGCTCATCAAGGAAGAAGTCACTGCTCCAAAACTGCCATGAAAAAGCCAGGCTACGGTTTGCAACTGCACATGGGGACAAAGATTGTACTTTTGAGAAATGTCCTCTGGTCTGATGAAACACAAATAACTGTTTGGCCATAATGACCATCTTTATGTTTGGAGGAAAAGGGGGAGGCTTGCAAGCCGAAGAACACCATCCCAACCGTGAAGCACGGGCTGGCAGCATCATGCTGTCGGGGTGCTTTGCTGCAGGAGGGACTGGTGCACTTCACAAAATTGACAGCATCATGAGAAAGGACAATTATGTGGATATATTGAAGCAACATCAGTCAAGAAATCAAAGCTTGGTCACAAATGGGCCTTCCAAATGGACAATGACCCCAAGCATACTTACAAAGTTGTGGCAAAATGGCTTAAGGACTACAAAGTCAAGGTATGGGAGTGGCCGTCACAAAGCCCTGACCTCAGTCCCATAGAACATGTGGGCGGAGCTTATTAAAGCGAGTGCGAACAAGGAGGCCTACAAACCTGAGTCAGTTACACCAGCTCCGTCAGGAGGAATGGGCCAAAAGGGAATTCTTACTCAGATTGTCAGGAATGGGAAAAACTGAGTTTACATGTATTTGGCTAAGGTGTATGTAAACTTCCACTGTACGTTTTTTGTATTGTTAGGAATTAATAATCAACATTTTGCTGCACCTGCAATAACATGTGTATGTGACAAACTAATTTGCTAACCAATTGCTGGACAACCAAATAACGAAATTTCCCCTTGTGAATTTTACTATTCCAACAAAACACGACTGTTTATTTATCAATGGTCGGTGGACCCCTAGCTACTGCTTATGTCGATTATGCCTGCAGCCCACTGGTTGAGTAATAGCGCAATTCCAACCTCCCTGGAAGTAATCCATGATTGTGCAAGTCATGTACTTAGAAATTATCATTGATTACGGGGGATATGGTTCTATTTTTTTTCAACCCATGTCAAATTCTGCATAATGATTATTTCCATTCAAAATTAAGTAACTGATGTATTATGTAAACCGGTCTCAATTTAATTCTGAATGGACCCAAATCTGGCTTGGTCAACTTTTTGAAGCACTAGGGGTCATTTTTCTATATAGTTAGCCGTTAACTGTCTGGAAAAAAAAAAAACTTGTCATCGCCATACTTTTCCCAAAGTAATTTTCCTTATCAGAATGCCAAAAAGAAAGAGGGCCCCAACTTTTAATGACATTGCCTCAGTTGTTAAAAAGACTAGGCCTCCCAGACAATGTTACAGCAGTGGGCTACCATCAGGAAAATTGTTTATTTTCTGTGCTGGTCATTGAACACCCGCAGCTATCATTGTCAACTCTACGCAATCCCCCCCCCCCCCCCCCCCCCGTCTCCCAGATTGCCCCATCACTACCCCGGGTCCCCCAATCAATACCCCAGCAAGTATACACCACACGCCTGCTGCCTTGAACACCAGCACAGGCAGCTGAAATTCTAACGGTTGATCCCGCTAACGTATACCACCACCCCACCCCAAGCCTGGAGACAATGTTTGTGGGTAGTTCCTCATGTGAGGACTGGAAGGCAGAGCAAAAACAATGGATTCAAAAGGGATCCCAGTCTTACTCGCTGTTCACCAAAACTAAGGGTGCGGTACTATGCAGGGAAGGAATCACCAGGGCTCCAAAAAAGGGAGTACGATTTGCTGCATCAGCATCATACTGTGCTAATACACTACTTTGGTTCCCGCTGTCCCCCACACCCACAGAAGCAAGCAAGGGGTTTCATCCGATCGGCTCCCTCAATTATAGATGAAATGTCCAGGCGAAAGACTGAAACACCTGGCAAAGTATACTCATGACCAATAACACACCACCACCCCCAAATGCATCATTCATGCCAGTGTACCAACCTCGCAACTTGGCACAAGTGAAGAACACAATTCGTCGAGCAAGAGACATCACTGTTTTGGACCGGGATGAGTTGGTGGCAACACATATGGGTGACATTCTCTCCGGATTTGTCACCCATATGGAGACTCGACCCACAACCCTTCTGGTGGTGGCAGCACCAGAAATGGTTGACGAGGCCAAGGCAGTCATTAAAAGCAAATGCTTTTCACTGTGACACCACGTTTGACCTGGGCAATTATGTTTCACCCCTTGTTTTCCGTCACGTAGCGTTTCAAGAGGCACCCGTCCTTCAGGCACATGGAAAATCAGTTATTTCGCACCATCCTTTCACTCCTTCCCCAACAGTCATCTTCTGCACAGACCGTGACGCGGCTGTTGAGGGAGTATTCCAGTCTGTGCTGCCGCAAGCCAGGATTGTCAATTGCTGGAACCACATCTCAAACAATGTGAAGCATAAGATGGGGTCAGAGGGTTTCCAAGTTGTGGCCGATAACCAGCAGGCCATCAAGGAGTGACTACGAATGCACACTGGAGAGTGTGTGTCCACTGGAGCCCCGATTGAGGCTTTTTTTCATCAGTCGCTGTCCGACGCCATGGACAGGAGCGCACCTCGTGTGCTAAACAGCTTGGGCATCCAGTCAGACGGAATTACCAACAACTGCTCAGAGAGCTTCAATGCTGTCCTCAAGGCATTGGTTGGTTGGAAGAAGGTCAGAGTAGATAAACCAATTTATCTACTCTTCCAACTCAACACCAATGCCTTGGGGGAAGTGCTGGGGGGGGCTACTGTAGCCTAGGGAATTTCCACCTGACCCCTGAGTGCCATGAGCAATTTTCCAGGCGAATGCCCATCAGTTTCCCCTACCACGGAGGACGACATGGTGTCCTTTGCGGAAGGCATTCAGTCCTGTGTGGCACGGGAAATATTTGACATGGCAGAAACTGGAACGGAGGACTTGGCCGGGATGATTGTGGCAAAAGGACGAATCCTCCTGGTGCCAAGCACCCAATCATTCCTCTACCAGGGCTTCTCAGACAAGCAGCACGTCATTACTCTGCTGCCAACAGAGACGTGCCCCTGCTCTGCATCAGATAGTGTCCAGAGTTGTCCACCGACTGGCAGCTGTACTGGCCATTGGCGGAAGTGTGGACAGTGCTATGCCAATAAAGCTGAGGACAAGGAATATGGGAGCAAAACGCTCTGGCCATAAGTGTGCCACCAAGGAGCATATCCAGACAGCCGCCAAACGCCAGGAAGAACAATCTACCGTTGATCAACAGGTCCGTCTTATTTGTTTCTAGATTGTCTTATTTTGGTATGTCAAAATGTTGACCATTTTACTAAGCAAGGGTTTTATGTATATCAGTGAGCACAATGTATATCAGTGAGCACAAAATGCAGGCCCGTCACCATTATTCAATACGGTGACCAATTACAACAGTGTCTGAGAAACACTCCAGCAGGGATGACGAATTGGAGAAGAGTAAATGGAATGTGACTGTTACATTCAGCATGTTTTCCTACTACATTGCAGCTTGCAATGTGGCAAACTACCACTGGATACTCTTGGTAAACTGCACAAGATGGACCATTTAGTGAGCGATTAGACAGTACTACACTTGAATATATGTTATGATTGAGGCCATTTTGATATGACTTGGTATTACCGGTTGCATTTAGTATGTCAATCGCACGACCCACTCTGCCATTGTCCTGGACCCTACTGGTTGCCCTAATGCGGAGCGCCATATGAGCGAGAACCTGGTCAGCCACATCAGGTAAGGTAAATCTGGTGTAAAAATACTTGAAAGTAGTTTCGGGTATTTTTGACAACTTTTACTTTACTACATTCCTAAAGAAAATAATGTAGTTTTTACTCCATACATTTTCCCTGACACCCAAAAGTTGTGGTTACATTTTGAATGCTTAGCAGGACAGGAAAAAGTTCATTATGCACTTATCAAGAGAACATCCCTGGGTCATCCCTACTGCCTCTGTTCTGGGGGACTCACTACACACAAATGCTTTATTTGTAAATTATGTCTGAGTGATTGACTGTGCTTCTGGCTATCTGTAAATTTAAAAAAATATTGCCTTCTAGTTTGCATAATATAATTTGAAATGATTTATCCTTTAACTTTTACGTTTTGATACTTAAGTATATTTAAAACCCAACACTGACTTTCACGTTCTATTAACGCATCTTTACTTTGCTCCAGTATAATCCAAATATCTTCACAGATCATTGTAGAGGGTTTAAACAGTGTTTCACATGCTTGTTCATTGAACCAATAATGAATATGCACCTGTGGAACAGTCATTAAGACACTAACAGCTTACAGACGGTAGGCAATTAAGGTCACAATTATGAAAAACTTTAGGACACTAAAGAGGCCTTTCTACTGACTCTAAAAAACACCAAAAGACGCCCAGGGTCCCTGCTCATCTGCATGAACGTGCCTTCGGCTTCAAGGAGGCATGAGGACTGCAGATGTGTGCAATGTCCGTACTGAGACACCTAAAACAGTGCTACAGGGAGACAGGACGGACAGTGGCAGACCACGTGTAACACCTGTACAGGATTGGTACATCCAAACCTCACCTGCGGGACATGTACAGGATGGCAACAACTCTCGATTTGGAGGTGGAGGGTCCGTCATGGTCTGGGGCCGCGTGTCATTGCAGGCAATCTCAACGCTGTGCGTTACAGGGAAGACATCCTCCTCCCTTACGTGGTGCTCATCCTGACATGACCCTCCAGCATGACAATGCCACCAGCCATACTGCTCGTTCTGTGGGTGATTTCCTGCAAGTCAGGAATGTCAGTGTTCTGCCTTGGCCAGCGAAGAGCCCGGTGGTGACCTAACAATCATTTGTGGATTTTTTAAAAATCAGCCACTGTGGCTGGATTAACGAAAATTGTATCTTTATAATGGTGCCTAATACTTGTATGTTTGAGAAATTTGATTTATGAGATTTCTGTTGATTTGTATTTGGCGCCCTGCATTTTCATTGGCTGTTGGCGAGGTGTTCCCAGACAGGTTAACAAACTATAGTTTTGGCAAGTCGGTTAGGACATCTACTTTGTGCATGACACAAGTATTTTTTCCAACTTATAATTCACTGTATCACAATTCCAGTGGGTCAGAAGTTCACTCACACTAAGTAGACTGTGCCTTTAAATAGCTTGGAAAATTCCAGAAAATGCCATGGCTTTAGAAGCTTCTGATTGACTCAAATTATGTCAATTAGCCTATTGCAGGTGTACCTGTGGATGTATTTCAAGGCCTACCTTCAAACTGCCTCTTTGCTTGACATCGTGGGAAAATCAAAAGAAATCAGCCAAGACCTCAGAAAAAAAATTGGAGACCTCCACAAGTCTGGTTCGTCTTTGGGAGCAATTTCCAAACGCTTGAAGGTACCACGTTCATATGTACCATAAGCACCATGGGACCACGCAGCCGTCATACCGCTCAGGAAATAGACACGTTCTGTTCTGTCTCCTAGAGATGAACGTACTTTTGTGCAAAAAGTGCAAATCACTCCCAGAACAGCAAAAGACCTTGTGAAGATGCTGGAGGAAACAGGCACAAAAATACCTATCCACAGTAAAACCAGCCCTATATCGACATAACCTAAAAGGCCGCTCATCAAGGAAGAAGTCACTGCTCCAAAACTGCCATGAAAAAGCCAGGCTACGGTTTGCAACTGCACATGGGGACAAAGATTGTACTTTTGAGAAATGTCCTCTGGTCTGATGAAACACAAATAACTGTTTGGCCATAATGACCATCTTTATGTTTGGAGGAAAAGGGGGAGGCTTGCAAGCCGAAGAACACCATCCCAACCGTGAAGCACGGGCTGGCAGCATCATGCTGTCGGGGTGCTTTGCTGCAGGAGGGACTGGTGCACTTCACAAAATTGACAGCATCATGAGAAAGGACAATTATGTGGATATATTGAAGCAACATCAGTCAAGAAATCAAAGCTTGGTCACAAATGGGCCTTCCAAATGGACAATGACCCCAAGCATACTTACAAAGTTGTGGCAAAATGGCTTAAGGACTACAAAGTCAAGGTATGGGAGTGGCCGTCACAAAGCCCTGACCTCAGTCCCATAGAACATGTGGGCGGAGCTTATTAAAGCGAGTGCGAACAAGGAGGCCTACAAACCTGAGTCAGTTACACCAGCTCCGTCAGGAGGAATGGGCCAAAAGGGAATTCTTACTCAGATTGTCAGGAATGGGAAAAACTGAGTTTACATGTATTTGGCTAAGGTGTATGTAAACTTCCACTGTACGTTTTTTGTATTGTTAGGAATTAATAATCAACATTTTGCTGCACCTGCAATAACATGTGTATGTGACAAACTAATTTGCTAACCAATTGCTGGACAACCAAATAACGAAATTTCCCCTTGTGAATTTTACTATTCCAACAAAACACGACTGTTTATTTATCAATGGTCGGTGGACCCCTAGCTACTGCTTATGTCGATTATGCCTGCAGCCCACTGGTTGAGTAATAGCGCAATTCCAACCTCCCTGGAAGTAATCCATGATTGTGCAAGTCATGTACTTAGAAATTATCATTGATTACGGGGGATATGGTTCTATTTTTTTTCAACCCATGTCAAATTCTGCATAATGATTATTTCCATTCAAAATTAAGTAACTGATGTATTATGTAAACCGGTCTCAATTTAATTCTGAATGGACCCAAATCTGGCTTGGTCAACTTTTTGAAGCACTAGGGGTCATTTTTCTATATAGTTAGCCGTTAACTGTCTGGAAAAAAAAAAAACTTGTCATCGCCATACTTTTCCCAAAGTAATTTTCCTTATCAGAATGCCAAAAAGAAAGAGGGCCCCAACTTTTAATGACATTGCCTCAGTTGTTAAAAAGACTAGGCCTCCCAGACAATGTTACAGCAGTGGGCTACCATCAGGAAAATTGTTTATTTTCTGTGCTGGTCATTGAACACCCGCAGCTATCATTGTCAACTCTACGCAATCCCCCCCCCCCCCCCCCCCCCCGTCTCCCAGATTGCCCCATCACTACCCCGGGTCCCCCAATCAATACCCCAGCAAGTATACACCACACGCCTGCTGCCTTGAACACCAGCACAGGCAGCTGAAATTCTAACGGTTGATCCCGCTAACGTATACCACCACCCCACCCCAAGCCTGGAGACAATGTTTGTGGGTAGTTCCTCATGTGAGGACTGGAAGGCAGAGCAAAAACAATGGATTCAAAAGGGATCCCAGTCTTACTCGCTGTTCACCAAAACTAAGGGTGCGGTACTATGCAGGGAAGGAATCACCAGGGCTCCAAAAAAGGGAGTACGATTTGCTGCATCAGCATCATACTGTGCTAATACACTACTTTGGTTCCCGCTGTCCCCCACACCCACAGAAGCAAGCAAGGGGTTTCATCCGATCGGCTCCCTCAATTATAGATGAAATGTCCAGGCGAAAGACTGAAACACCTGGCAAAGTATACTCATGACCAATAACACACCACCACCCCCAAATGCATCATTCATGCCAGTGTACCAACCTCGCAACTTGGCACAAGTGAAGAACACAATTCGTCGAGCAAGAGACATCACTGTTTTGGACCGGGATGAGTTGGTGGCAACACATATGGGTGACATTCTCTCCGGATTTGTCACCCATATGGAGACTCGACCCACAACCCTTCTGGTGGTGGCAGCACCAGAAATGGTTGACGAGGCCAAGGCAGTCATTAAAAGCAAATGCTTTTCACTGTGACACCACGTTTGACCTGGGCAATTATGTTTCACCCCTTGTTTTCCGTCACGTAGCGTTTCAAGAGGCACCCGTCCTTCAGGCACATGGAAAATCAGTTATTTCGCACCATCCTTTCACTCCTTCCCCAACAGTCATCTTCTGCACAGACCGTGACGCGGCTGTTGAGGGAGTATTCCAGTCTGTGCTGCCGCAAGCCAGGATTGTCAATTGCTGGAACCACATCTCAAACAATGTGAAGCATAAGATGGGGTCAGAGGGTTTCCAAGTTGTGGCCGATAACCAGCAGGCCATCAAGGAGTGACTACGAATGCACACTGGAGAGTGTGTGTCCACTGGAGCCCCGATTGAGGCTTTTTTTCATCAGTCGCTGTCCGACGCCATGGACAGGAGCGCACCTCGTGTGCTAAACAGCTTGGGCATCCAGTCAGACGGAATTACCAACAACTGCTCAGAGAGCTTCAATGCTGTCCTCAAGGCATTGGTTGGTTGGAAGAAGGTCAGAGTAGATAAACCAATTTATCTACTCTTCCAACTCAACACCAATGCCTTGGGGGAAGTGCTGGGGGGGGCTACTGTAGCCTAGGGAATTTCCACCTGACCCCTGAGTGCCATGAGCAATTTTCCAGGCGAATGCCCATCAGTTTCCCCTACCACGGAGGACGACATGGTGTCCTTTGCGGAAGGCATTCAGTCCTGTGTGGCACGGGAAATATTTGACATGGCAGAAACTGGAACGGAGGACTTGGCCGGGATGATTGTGGCAAAAGGACGAATCCTCCTGGTGCCAAGCACCCAATCATTCCTCTACCAGGGCTTCTCAGACAAGCAGCACGTCATTACTCTGCTGCCAACAGAGACGTGCCCCTGCTCTGCATCAGATAGTGTCCAGAGTTGTCCACCGACTGGCAGCTGTACTGGCCATTGGCGGAAGTGTGGACAGTGCTATGCCAATAAAGCTGAGGACAAGGAATATGGGAGCAAAACGCTCTGGCCATAAGTGTGCCACCAAGGAGCATATCCAGACAGCCGCCAAACGCCAGGAAGAACAATCTACCGTTGATCAACAGGTCCGTCTTATTTGTTTCTAGATTGTCTTATTTTGGTATGTCAAAATGTTGACCATTTTACTAAGCAAGGGTTTTATGTATATCAGTGAGCACAATGTATATCAGTGAGCACAAAATGCAGGCCCGTCACCATTATTCAATACGGTGACCAATTACAACAGTGTCTGAGAAACACTCCAGCAGGGATGACGAATTGGAGAAGAGTAAATGGAATGTGACTGTTACATTCAGCATGTTTTCCTACTACATTGCAGCTTGCAATGTGGCAAACTACCACTGGATACTCTTGGTAAACTGCACAAGATGGACCATTTAGTGAGCGATTAGACAGTACTACACTTGAATATATGTTATGATTGAGGCCATTTTGATATGACTTGGTATTACCGGTTGCATTTAGTATGTCAATCGCACGACCCACTCTGCCATTGTCCTGGACCCTACTGGTTGCCCTAATGCGGAGCGCCATATGAGCGAGAACCTGGTCAGCCACATCAGGTAAGGTAAATCTGGTGTAAAAATACTTGAAAGTAGTTTCGGGTATTTTTGACAACTTTTACTTTACTACATTCCTAAAGAAAATAATGTAGTTTTTACTCCATACATTTTCCCTGACACCCAAAAGTTGTGGTTACATTTTGAATGCTTAGCAGGACAGGAAAAAGTTCATTATGCACTTATCAAGAGAACATCCCTGGGTCATCCCTACTGCCTCTGTTCTGGGGGACTCACTACACACAAATGCTTTATTTGTAAATTATGTCTGAGTGATTGACTGTGCTTCTGGCTATCTGTAAATTTAAAAAAATATTGCCTTCTAGTTTGCATAATATAATTTGAAATGATTTATCCTTTAACTTTTACGTTTTGATACTTAAGTATATTTAAAACCCAACACTGACTTTCACGTTCTATTAACGCATCTTTACTTTGCTCCAGTATAATCCAAATATCTTCACAGATCATTGTAGAGGGTTTAAACAGTGTTTCACATGCTTGTTCATTGAACCAATAATGAATATGCACCTGTGGAACAGTCATTAAGACACTAACAGCTTACAGACGGTAGGCAATTAAGGTCACAATTATGAAAAACTTTAGGACACTAAAGAGGCCTTTCTACTGACTCTAAAAAACACCAAAAGACGCCCAGGGTCCCTGCTCATCTGCATGAACGTGCCTTCGGCTTCAAGGAGGCATGAGGACTGCAGATGTGTGCAATGTCCGTACTGAGACACCTAAAACAGTGCTACAGGGAGACAGGACGGACAGTGGCAGACCACGTGTAACACCTGTACAGGATTGGTACATCCAAACCTCACCTGCGGGACATGTACAGGATGGCAACAACTCTCGATTTGGAGGTGGAGGGTCCGTCATGGTCTGGGGCCGCGTGTCATTGCAGGCAATCTCAACGCTGTGCGTTACAGGGAAGACATCCTCCTCCCTTACGTGGTGCTCATCCTGACATGACCCTCCAGCATGACAATGCCACCAGCCATACTGCTCGTTCTGTGGGTGATTTCCTGCAAGTCAGGAATGTCAGTGTTCTGCCTTGGCCAGCGAAGAGCCCGGACCTCAATCCCATTGAACACGTCTGGGACCTGTTGGATTGGAAGTGGAGGGCTAGGGCCATTCCCCCAGAAATGTCTAAGAACTTGCAGGTGCCTATGTGGAAGAGTGGGGTAACATCTCACAGCAAGAACGGGCAAATTTGGGGCAGTCCGTGAGGATATGCAGCTGGTGGCCACACCAGATACTGACTTAAAGTTTGACACCTTTGTTCAGGGACACATTCAATTTCTGTTAGTCACATGTCTGTGGAACGTGTTCAGTTTATGTCTGTTGAATCTTATGTTCATACAAATATTTACACGTTAAGTTTGCTGAAAATAAACAGTTGGCAATGAGGACGTTTCTTCTTTTGCTGAGTTTTTCCACTATTCAGGGGACTTTTAGGAACCAATATACAGAGGCAGTTTGAAAAAGCTAGCCTGAGCTTTCCTAACAGAAATTCCCATCCTGTAGCACAAACTCAAAAAAGTTCTGGGGCACTGTAAAGTCCATGGAGAATAAGAGCACCTCCTACCAGCTGCCCACTGCACTGTGGCTAGGAAACACCACCGATAAATCCACTATAATTGAGAATTTCAATTAGCGTTTTTCTACGGCTGGCCATGCTTTCCACCTGGCAATCCCTACCCCGGTCAACTGCCTGGCATCCCCCACATCAACTCATCCAAGCCTCCCGTTTCTCCTTCACCCAAATCCAGATAGCTGATGTTCTGAAAGAGCTGCAAAATCTGGACCCCTACAAAATCAACCGGGCTAGATAATCTGGACTTTCTAAAATTATGCCCAAATTGTAGCAACCCCTATTAGCCTGTTCAACCACATATCTGAGATTACCAAAGATTGGAAAGCTACCGCAGTCATCCCTCTCTTCAAAAGGGGGAGACACTCTACAGACCTACAGTGCCTTGCGAAAGTATTCGGCCCCCTTTTTGCGACCTTTTGCCACATTTCAGGCTTCAAACATAAAGATGTAAAACTGTATTTTTTTGTGAAGAATCAACAACAGGTGGGACACAATCATGAAGTGGAACGACATTTATTGGATATTTCAAACTTTTTTAACAAATCAAAAACTGAAAGATTGGGCGTGCAAAATTATTCAGCCCCTTTACTTTCAGTGCACCAAACTCTCCAGAAGTTCAGTTCAGATCTCTGAATGATCCAATGTTGACCTAAATGACTAATGATGATAAATACAATCCACCTGTGTGTAATCAAGTCTCCGTATAAATGCACCTGCACTGTGATAGTCTCAGAGGTCCGTTAAAAGCGCAGAGAACATCATGAAGAACAAGGAACACACCAGGCAGGTCCGAGATACTGTTGTGAAGAAGTTTAAAGCCGGATTTGGATACAAAAAGATTTCCCAAGCTTTAAACATCCCAAGGAGCACTGTGCAAGCGATAATATTGAAATGGAAGGAGTATCAGACCACTGCAAATCTACCAAGACCTGGCCGTCCCTCTAAACTTTCAGCTCATACAAGGAGAAGACTGATCAGAGATGCAGCCAAGAGGCCCATGATCACTCTGGATGAACTGCAGAGATCTACAGCTGAGGTGGGAGACTCTGTCCATAGGACAACAATCAGTCGTATATTGCACAAATCTGGCCTTTATGGAAGAGTGGCAAGAAGAAAGCCATTTCTTAAAGATATCCATAAAAAGTGTTGTTTAAAGTTTGCCACAAGCCACCTGGGAGACACAAACATGTGGAAGAAGGTGCTCTGGTCAGATGAAACCAAAATTGAACTTTTTGGCAACAATGCAAAACGTTATGTTTGGCGTAAAAGCAACACAGCTCATCACCCTGAACACACCATCCCCACTGTCAAACATGGTGGCAGCATCATGGTTTGGGCCTGCTTTTCTTCAGCAGGGACAGGGAATATGGTTAAAATTGATGGGAAGATGGATGGAGCCAAATACAGGACCATTCTGGAAGAAAACCTGATGGAGTCTGCAAAAAACCTGAGACTGGGACAGAGATTTGTCTTCCAACAAGACAATGATCCAAAACATAAAGCAAAATCTACAATGGAATGGTTCAAAAATAAACATATCCAGGTTGTAACGGTTTTCTGTATGAGAAGGAGAGTCGGACCAAAATGCAGCGTGTCGATTTCGATTCATGTTTTAATAAACAAACGTAAAACACAAATCAATACAAACACTACAAAATAGAGGACGTAATGAACGTAACGAAAACCTAAACAGCCTATCTGGTGAAAACACATAGACAGGAACAATCACCCACAAACACACAGTGAAACCCAGGCTACCTAAATATGGTTCCCAATCAGAGACAATGACGAACACCTGCCTCTGATTGAGAACCATATCAGGCCGAACATAGAACTGGACAAACTAGACATGTAACATAGAATGCCCACTCAGATCACACCCTGACCAACCAAAACATAGAAATATACAAAGTAAACTATGGTCAGGGTGTGACACAGGTGTTAGAATGGCCAAGTCAAAGTCCAGACCTGAATCCAATCGAGAATCTGTGGAAAGAACTGAAAACTGCTGTTCACAAATACTCTCCATCCAACCTCACTGAGCTCGAGCTGTTTTGCAAGGAGGAATGGGAAAAAATGTCAGTCTCTCGATGTGCAAAACTGATAGACACATACCCCAAGCGACTTACAGCTGTAATCACAGCAAAAGGTGGCGCTACAAAGTATTAACTTAAGGGGGCTGAATAATTTTGCACGCCCAATTTCAGTTTTTGTTTTGTTAAGTTTGAAATATCCAATAAATGTCGTTCCACTTCATGATTGTGTCCCACTTGTTGTTGATTCTTCACAAAAAAATACAGTTTTATATCTTTATGTTTGAAGCCTGAAATGTGGCAAAAGGTCGCAAAGTTCAAGGAGGCTGAATACTTTCGCAAGGCACTGTATATCCAATCCAGCCTACCCTGCCTTTCTAAGGTCTTCGAAAGCCAAGTTAACAAACAGATTACCGACCATTGCGAATCCCACCATACCTTCTCCGCTATGCAATTTGGTTTGAGCCGGTCATAGGTGCACCTCAGCCACGCTCAAGGTCCTGAATGATATCATAAACGCCATCGATAAGAGACATTACTATGCAGCCGTATTCGTCGACCTGGCCAAGGCTTTCGACTGTCACTCACCACATTCTTATCGGCAGACTAAACAGCCTTGATTTCTCAAATGACTGCCTCGCCTAGATCAACTATTTCTCAGATAGTTCAGTGTGTCAAATCGGAGGGCCTTATGTCTGTACCTCTGGCAGTCTATGGGGATGCCACAGGGTTCAAATCTCGGGCAGACTCTTCTCTGTATACGTCAATGATGTCGCTCTTGATCCACCTCTACGCAGACGACACAATTCTGTATACTTCTGGCCCTTCTTTGGACACTTACCTAACCTCCAGACGAGCTTCAATGCCATAACTCTCCTTCCGTTGCCTCCACCTGCTCTTAAATGCAAGTAAAACTAAATGCATGCTCTTCAACCGATCGCTGCCCGCACCTGCCCTCCAGTCCAGCATCACTACTCTGGATGGTTGTGACTTAGAATATGTGGACAACTACCTAGGTGTCTGGCTAGACTGTAAACTCTCCTTCCAGACTCACAATAAGCATCTCCAATCCAAAATTAAAATCGGCTTCATTTCGCAACAAAGCATCCTTCACTCATGCTGCCAAACTTGCCCTCGTGAAACTGACCACCCTACCGATGTCATTTACAAAAGCCTCCAACACTCTACTCAAAGAATTGGATGCAGTCTATCACAAGGCCATCGGTTTGTCACCAAAGCCCCATATACTACACCATTGTGACCTGTAAGCGCTCGTTTGCTGGCCCTCGCTTCATACGCTTCGCCAAACCCACTGGCTCCAGGTCATCTACAAGTCTCTGCTAGGTAAAGCCCCGCCTCAGCTCACTGGTCACCATAGCAGCATCCACCCGTAACATGTGCCCCAGCAGGTATATCTCACGAGTCAACCCCAAAGCCAATTCCTCCTTTGGTCGCCTATCCTTCCAGTTCTCTGCTGCCAATGACTGGAACGAACTGCAAAAATCACTGAAGCCTCATCTCCCTCACTAGCTTTAAGCACCAGCTGTCAGAGCAGCTTACAGATCACTGCACCTGTAAATAGCCCATCCAACTACCTCATCCCCATACTGTATGTATTTATTCATCCTGCTCCTTTGCACCCTAGTAGCTCTACTTGCACATTCATCTTCTGCACATCAATCACTCCAGTGTTTAATTGCTATATTGTAATTACTTTGCCACCATGGCCTATTTGCCGTACCTCCCTTACCTCATTTGCACACTGTATATAGACTTTTTCTACTGTTTTATTTACTGTTTATTCCACATGTAACATGTAACTGTTGTGTCAAACTGCTTTGCTTTATGTAACTGAGAACTTGTTCTCAACTAGCCTACCTGGTTAAATTAAAAGGTGAAATTAAAAAAACACGAAAATTGAGTTAAAGCCCCATTAACATGGTCTATTTGTTTTCTTCAATAAGGCAGCTCCAAAATGCAGGCGTTTCAGCCTAGCTCAGTGCCGTCTGTGATGGTGGAGCAAGCCAACTGAAAATACAGAGCGTTGCGGCGTGATTGGCTCAGTGTTCTGTCACTCATGGGGACACAACGTCACCGCCAAGTCTAAGGGTAGAGCTAGAACATTTTAGCCCCAAGCATTGATTATGCAAGAATGGGCAGCAATCAGTCAGAATGTGGCCCAGAAGTTGACAGCATGCCAGTGCGGATTGCGGAGGTCTTGAAAAAGAATGGTCAACGCTGACTTTGCGTCAAAAGCCTTTGACACTTATGAAATGCTTGTAATTATACTTCAGTATTCCATAGTAACATTAACAAATATCAAGACACTGAAGTAACAAACTTTGTGGAAATTAATGTCACTCAACTTTGTCACGACTGTATACGCTCTCTTCCGTTTGAAGCTAAAAAGTTAGCCAGCCAAGCTAACCCGCAGAGTAGGAGAGAGCAAAGAGCGGAATAAGAGAGCAGTATCTGAGAGATTTCCCGTTGTGATCTGGACTGTCGGACTACCTCCCTTGTGTACCGGATTGGAAATGGAAATATTGAATCAAATATTTCTCAGATAACGGAACTTGTGAATTCAAATATACTTTATTACAAGAGTAACAGAGGCTGAGCAATTCCAAAGAATGACTGTATTTTCTTGCTACAGACCCTAGGCTTGAGGTTTCCGCCTTCAAATTACACACATGGTCACTCCCCTTAATGTAGATGACTAACACCCCTGGGTCTCTCGCCACCATTATACGACTGTATACGCTCTCTTCCGTTTGAAGCTAAAAAGTTAGCCAGCCAAGCTAACCCGCAGAGTAGGAGAGAGCAAAGAGCGGAATAAGAGAGCAGTATCTGAGAGATTTCCCGTTGTGATCTGGACTGTCGGACTACCTCCCTTGTGTACCGGATTGGAAATGGAAATATTGAATCAAATATTTCTCAGATAACGGAACTTGTGAATTCAAATATACTTTATTACAAGAGTAACAGAGGCTGAGCAATTCCAAAGAATGACTATTTTCTTGCTACAGACCCTAGGCTTGAGGTTTCCGCCTTCAAATTACACACATGGTCACTCCCCTTAATGTAGATGACTAACACCCCTGGGTCTCTCGCCACCATTATCTTGTGACAATTCTTGCTCGTTAACACCAGCTGCTCAGATTAGATTATATAAAAGGTGGCGGAGCCAGTGTTAAAATAATAATAAAATAATTTATTGCATATACACACACTTTCCTAATATAAGTGCTTTTATAATACTTGATTAGTACAAACTTCTTATTACAGATTTTTTTTTTGAAAAAATAATTTACAATCAATACCATTCATTCTTTTACAAAATCCTCATTCATTCACAAAATAAAACCACCAACAAAAACAAACCTCGTCCCTCCCCGTCATACCTAACCCTTTCCCTTTCTCCCCGTCCCTAATCTATCCCCTTACACATCTAACTCTAACACTCCCAGCCCTAAACCCCCCTTCCACCTCTCCCGTGCCGCATGCTGCCCCCACTTCCTCTCCTCCCTCTTCATCCTCCCCCTCACATCACCTTCCACCCTCCTCACTATCCCTTCCACCCCCAAATCTCTCCCCGTCTTAACTAAATTCTGCCTGGCTTCCCACAGCCCCCGTTTAAAGAGCAGAAACCTGTCCCTATCCGTTCCCCTCGTGAGGAGATGGCGCAAAATGGGGATAAAGACAAGGAGCCTTGAGGAAGAGAGACTTTCGGGAGGAATATCCTGTTGGGGTGCCTCAACTTGAAGGTGAAGGACGTTCTCTGTCTCCAGGCGAACCCAATAGAAAGAGGTTACGATGTAACTTTTTATTTGGAAGAGCAACACGATGGAGTTATGAAGAAGGTTAAGGAAGAGAAAGAAGAAGGTCCCAACTTCAGGGTGGTCACCGTGAACATGTATAATCCGCACGTGAAGGATGAAGTAGTGAGGGCCTTTCTGGGGAGATACATGGACAATGTCTCCTCAGCGAGGCACCTCAGGGACTCCCTGGGTTTCTGGAACGGGAGAAGAGGTTTTCAGGCGTTACTCAGGGAGTCCCCGAAGAGTGTGGATGGCTACCTCCATCCTCCGGCGATGTTCTCCCTGGGGGCTGACAGGGGGACGTTATTTTATGCCCGTCAGCCTCCGTTTTGCAGGCGTTGTATGGCCTACGGTCATATCCTGGCCTCGTGCAACACCATGAAGTGTCGTTTCTGTGGATCGGGAGAGCAGGAGGCCAAGGATTGTGACGAGCCCAAGGCTTGCCACGGGTGTGGCTCGAAAGTACACCTGTGGCGTGATTGCCCGGTTTGTCACAGGTCATACGCGTCTGCAACTGGGGGGAGCGGGGGATGGGGGGGAGGAAAGAAAGGACACGTGCGGATTGCATGGATGGCACAGGGGAAAAGGTGCAGGAAGAAGATGGAAGGAAGAAGGATAAGAGAGGAGAAGAGAAGGCGAAGGAGGTGGATGGTGTGGAAGGAGGTGACGGAGAAAAGAAGGAGGCGGGGACAGTGGATAGAGAAAAGGAGAAGGACGGAACGGTGAAGAAAAAGGCAAAGGAGAAGACGGGAGTAGACAGGGAAGACGGAAGGAAGGAGTAGAGGAGTGACTTGGTGGAAGAAATGAGGGAGATGGTGGACAAAAATCACCCCTTTGCCGTCATCTCAGAAGAGGAGAGGGAAGAGGGTGAATTTGGTGGACGAAAGGAGGGGAGGGGGTGACGGGGGTGAGGGGGAGGCCAAGCGAGGGATGGGGGAGGGAAGGGTTCATTTAGCTTCACTGTTTTCGGCAGCACCTCACAATTTGGTGGAGGGTGGTTCACAGGGTGAGGATCGGGGCTGTCTGTCTGATGGGGGATCTCAACTCCTGTTTGGGGAAATGGGATCCCCAACACTCAGCCCCGATACCTACAAGGAGGGAGGGTTGGAGGGTGTTGGTGGTGGGTTTGGTATGGGTGATGGTGAGGAACCCAGGATGCAGGCCGAACACACTGCCTGCGTCCTGGGTTGGAGAGATGGAGGAGGACGGGGGGGGGGCGTCAGGTGAAGAGAGGACGTCCCCGCCGGTGGAGATCGACCAGGGGAGCATCGGGTGAGTCTGTTTTTTTTGTTTGGTTTTTGGGGTTTTATTTATTTGTTGTTAATTATTAAATGAATAGTTCTGTTTATTTTCTTAGTCTAAATGTTAGGGGGTTAAGGGATTGTGTTAAAAGGAGGGCGGTGTTTTGTTATTTAGAGGGTGTGGGTTTTGATTTCTGTTTTTTACAGGAGGTTCACCTGAGGGATGGTGGGGATGTGTGTAGATTTAGGAGGGAGTGGAATAAGGGAGAATCGTTTTGGGGCATAGGAGGGGTGCACTCAACAGGGGTAGGGATTTTGTGATGGGAATAGAGAGGTTAAGGTAGAGAGCACTTTTGTTATAATGCAGGGTAGAGTATTGGGGATAGATGTGAAGTATAGAGAAGTTAGATATAGGTTAATTGGGGTGTACGGGCCAAAGGTGGTGGCAGACAGGAGGGAGATGGTGGACTGTCTGGCGCCCCTGTGTGTTACAAATAGGCACTTGGTGATAGGAGGGGATTTTAATATAGATTTAGGGATAGGCGGCGATAGCAGTGCAGGCGCCATCACCGGGCTAATGGCTTGCCATGGTCTGGTTGATGGTGGTCTGCACACTACTCCGGCAATGGTCGGTCCTACATGGCGCAACTCCAGAGGGGTTGCGGAGGCTCGACTACATTTTTCTATCCAGGTCTTTGGGTCAGTTGTCTGGGTGGCTGTTGCCTGTTTTCTTCTCGGATCACGACGGGGTGTTCCTGCAGGTGGGGTCGCCAGTCTGCCTCTTCGGTAGGGGGTACTGGAAGCTAGATCGGGATGTGCTGGAGGGGCAGGCTTTCGTTGACGCATTTTTTTGTTTCTTTCGGAGGCTTGACGGCCTCCGGTCCATGTGCGAGGGGGTGTTAGAGTGGTGGGATTTAGTTAAGGTGAGGATTAGGGCTTTTATAATAGGATATTGTAAAAGTAAAAAAAGGGAGGAAAGGAGGGAGGTGGATCGTATCCAAAGAGTACGAGGCAGGCAACCTCGGCGGGTCGATTGACTGGGAGTGATTCGCAGCCCTAAAGGCGCAGCTCAGGGAGCTGCAGGAGCAGAAGGCTCGAGCTTTCCTGGAGCGTGCGCATAATGGCTTTCTAGAACATAATGAGACTTGTTCCGCTATGTTCTTTAAGTCGGTTAGGGACAGGCAGAGTAGGAAGGTAATGCATGGCGTTAGGGAAGAAAATGGTAGTATAGTAAGTAAACCAGAGGAAATGGTCAGGGTGACAACTGATCATTTCCGAGGTTTATTTAAGGAAAGGGAAATAGATGTAGAGCAGGGAAACGTGCTTTAGAACACTTGTCCCGGCGGTTGCCCGAGGACATTAGAGACGTGATGGAGGCCCAGATCTCACTAGAAGAGGTTGAGTGCTCTTAGGAGGATGGGAAAAGGGAAGGTGCCTGGGATGGATGGGCTGCCGGCTGAGTTTTACCTCAAGTTTTGGGGTATACTTGGACCAGTGGTCCTCGAAGTCTTGAAGGCCATCCTTGAGACGGGGGTCCCGGGGGGGATCAATGGCTGTTGGTGTGCTGTCACTTCTTTATAAGAAGGGGGAAGCAACTGACCTTGGCAACTGGCGGCCGTTGACCATGCTGTGCGTAGATTACAAGATTCTTGCAAAGGTTTTAGCAGACCAGTTGCGCACAGCCCTTCCCTACGTCATCCATGAGGATCAGACGTGCGGGGTAGAGGGCCGCTCTATAAGATGGAACCTACAGTTGATCAGGGATTCCATCGCTTGGGTTGAAGATGAGGGCTGCCTTTAATGGTAGCAGCGCTCGATCAGGCGAAAGCCTTTGATCGCGTGAATAGATATTTTCTATTCAGGGTGTTAGGTAGATTAGGATTTGGGGAGAAGTTCATAGGATGGATCCGTACATTATATGTAGGAGCGGGGTGCCGAGTTAGTGTAAATAGTCACTTAGGTGACGTTTTTGACCTCTCGTCTGGGGTCAGGCAGGGATGCCCACTCTCGGCTCTCCTCTTCGTTCTGTACATGGAGCCTCTGGGGGCTGCCATTAGGGCAGACACAGGGGTGGAGGGCTTGTTGATCCCTGGGAGTGGTGGGCTGCGTGTTAAGATGACGCAGTATGCCAACGACACTTCCTTGCTGCTATGCAAGGACTCGTGCCTGACAAGGTCCCTTGCCATCATTGGGGATTTCACCCGAGCGTCGGGGGCGGTTCTGAACCATGCAAAGTCTTCCGTCAAGTTTTTCGGGAGATGGCGCGCGCGGTAGGACGGATGTGCCCGGGGGGGTTCTCTCTCTGTGAGGGGGCCCTGAGGATTCTCGGGGTCCATTTTGAGACCTCTGGCTCGGCGACACTGAACTGGAACATGGGTATCGCAGTGGTACAGAGGAAGTTAGCAATGTGGAAGGCTAGGTCTTTGTCTTTTATAGGCAAGGTCCTGGTCCTAAAGGTGGATGTATTGCCATCTCTTTTGTATTTGGCGTACATCTACCCATTGCCGGCTTGTCTGAGAAGGCATCTAGTGAGGCTTGTGTTTCAGTTCATGTGGGGTGGCAGGTACGAGTGGACGCCAGGGCGCGCATGCTCTGTCCCATCGGGGAGGGAGGTAGGGGGGCACCACATCTCCCCCTCAAGCTGGACGCAATTTTTGTTTATTTTCTGTTGACGGAGCTTGCTCAGCCAGTAATACACCCGTCCGGTTACCTCCTGCGGGTGTTCTTCTCGTATCAGGCGAGAAGCGCATTGTGTGGTCTAACGCGGGTCCTCGGGCGGAACAGCTGCCGTGGCACTTTGGCCATGCGGCCAAGTGGCTGCATGCGCACCCCGAGGTTGAAGTTGCCCGAGTAGGTTTAGACCACAGGCACCTGTACGAGGAGGTCAGGCAGGCAGGGAGTCCTGCGCCTGTAGCGGGCATCTCGTCAGTGGTCTGGGAGGGAGTGCAGGCGCAGGGCCTGGACAACAGGCTCAAGGACCTGAATTGGTTGAGCCTCCACAAGTGCTTGCCGGTACATTCCATCATGTACCGGCATAGTTTGTCGCGATCCCCCACCTGTCCAAGATCTGCTTGTGGCAGGGAGGAGACTGTGCGCCATGCCTTCTGGGACTGTGCCTTTGCCGGACTAGTATGGGCTAGGGCACGGGTGTTGCTAGGTGTGGTTAGGAGCGATTTTGTTTTGACATGGGCTAGGTTAGAGAGAGGCGTAGGGAGAGCGAGGGGAACGGATAGGGACAGGTTTCTGCTCTGGCTTCTCATGAGTCTCTTTAAACGGGGGCTGTGGGAAGCCAGGCAGAATTTAGTTAAGACAGGGAGAGATTGGGGGGTGGAAGGGATAGTGAGGAGGGTGGAAGGTGATGTGAGGGAGAGGATGAAGAGGGAGGAGGGGAAGTGGGGGCAGCATGCGGCACGGGAGAGGTGGAAGGGGGGTTTAGGGCTGGGAGTGTTAGAGTTAGATGTGTAAGGGGATAGATTAGGGACGAGGAGAAAGGTAAAGGGTTAGGTATTGGTTAGGTATGACGGGGAGGGACAATGCTCCCCTGAGGTTTGTTTTTGTTTGGTGTTTTTTTTTTGTAAATGGAATGGTTGAGAATTTTGATTTTGTAAAAGAATGAATGGTATTGATTGTAAATAAATTATTTTTTCAAAAAAAAAAATCTTATTACAGATATGGCTTTTGGTGTTTATATTAATTAAGGTACACATTTTCTGCTTACGTTCTGTTTTAGTGATTAACTCCATGTTGACCCAGTCTGTACACCCATGGATTCTGCATACATTCTGTTTTTACATATCCAATGGTTAACTGTTAATCCAGCTCTGTCCATTCACATGAGCTCAGCCTTTCTCCTTACACATGTCTATTAATTAACCCTGTGTTTGTCTCAATATTTCTGGAAGAACAGTCTAGATTTCTGGAAAATCAACCATAGTCATGAATTTTCACATACAGGACCTGAGTGTGAGGATTAACCCTGGAAAACAGAACGGCTTGTGGACTCAGGTGATTGGTGAATTTTCCCATGTACCAAAATCCATAGTAAACTCCCCATTTGCGCAACTGGTGCATGTTTTGTTGTTGAACTTGGTGACGTGGAGGCTGCTACATTATGCTGCAATAATGTGTGTCAGAGGGCTAGGGTCAATCTGTTTTTATCTGAAGTATTTCTCCGGTGTCCTGTGTGAATTTAAGTATGCTCCCTCTAAACCCCCCCCCCCCCCCCCGGAAGACCTGAGCCCTGGGACCATGCCTCAGGACTACCTAGCCTGTCTCCTTTCTGTCCCCAGTCCACCTGGTCGTGCTGCTGCTCCAGTTAACTGATCTGCCTGTGGCTATTGAACCCTGAACTGGTCACCGGACGTGCTACCTTATCCCGGACCTGCTGTTTGACTCTACCGCACCTGCTGTCGCTAACTCTGAATGATCGGCTATGAAAAGCCAACTGACATTTACTCCTGAGGTGCTGACCTGTTGCACCCTCTACAACCACTGATTATTATTTGACCCTGCTAGTCATTATGAACGTTTAACAGCTTGGCCATGTACTGTTATAATCTCCACCCGCCACAGCCAGAAGAGGACTGGCCCACCCCTCAGAGCCTGGTTTCTTCCTAGCCACCATGCTTCTACATCTGCATTGTTTGCTGTCTGGGGTTTTAACCTGGGTTTCTGTATAGCACTTTGACGTTGGCTGATGTAAAAATGCCTTTATAAATAATTGATTGTTTTAGGGCTGTCCCTGATGGGAAAAATACATCTTGGTCGACTGAGTCTTCCGGTTCTTTCGACCAATCAATTACACGCAATGTTTAAATGTATTTAAACAAGCCCTGTGTGTTTGAAGAAACCCACTACATATGCACTGAGCTTGTCTGATGCTTATGCACACTGATTAAATAATTTGGGTGTCGCATGAGGCTTGGCGCTCACAGAATCAGTAGGCTATTAGACACTCTAACAGAAGCAGATACCGTCTTTCTGTAGATAAGAGTTATAAAGCCAGGACGATTTAAGTTAGGCTATTGATTAAACTAATTAAGTTGGTTGTTGGTAGTTGGTTGGTTGCCCCGTCGGCACAGGACAAGTATTACTAGAGCGCATTATTTAATCATTAACCCAACATTTCCCTTATTCCAGAGGACGATTGGGACTGAATTCGTTTTTTCCAAACTGCCCCCTTGAATTATTTTAATTATGTTATGATCTTGTCACGCCCTGACCATAGAGCCCTTGGTTCTCTATGGAGTTGTAGGTCAGGTCGTGACTAGGGGGTGTTTTAGTTCAATATTTCTATGGTTGGTGTTTTGTATGGTTCCCAATTAGAGGCAGCTGATAATCGTTGCCTCTAATTGGGGATCATATTTAGGTAGCCATTTTTCCCACCTGTGTTTGTGGGATATTGTTTGTGTGAGTGCATTCTGCACCATGGCTGTCACGTTTCACTTTTAATAAAGATGTGGAACTCACGCTGCGCCTTGGTCCGCTCTATATGGCGATAAAGACAGATCTTCATGGCTAGGAGGGAAAAATAACTTGGGAAAGTGGTGAAATTACTTTGTTGTTCATGGAATTGTATTGCTTTAAATGTGAATAGTATATCTTGACAAATCCAGAGTTTATTGGGACACAGATGTGCCTTTGTTGTAACAAATTAAATTACTTCCTACAGTACATTTGTTACTTCTCCCTTATTTTGGAAATGGTTGTGATAATTCAGGTAACAGAAAGGCAAAATCATGGTCCATGTGTGATTTAAAAAATAAAAAAAATTCTACTTTTACTACAGTAAAATGTAACAGTACACCGATAATGTTAAAATATTCCAATATCAACTGTATGGTTGAGCTGGCATAAGCGAATGATTGTGGATTTCATTGAAGTTGTCTGACAAATTAAGCTCCAGGTTTAATTTGGAATTTAAAAAGTTTGAGTGACAATTGGCAGTTCACATAGCTGCAGTAGGAGTTAGCTTCGGGAACTTGTACAGAGAATTATATTGAGGAGAAAAAGGAATTGACCAAGTTGGTGATAATCAGTGGAATTAAAAAACCTGCAATATCAATTACCATAATGGTATAAAGTAATTGACTCTTAACCTAATGTATTGGAAGACTGTGCTCAATGTCTTAAGTATGATACGTTATACTATCCTGACTGTTAGTCTAAACTCTCGATTTCCGAATTTAACTATATGGTTGAAAAGATTGTACAAGGTGACTTATCAATATAGTGCATTTAGACACCTTCACTTTTCACATTAGAGCCTAATTCTAAAATTGATTACATTGAGAGAAACAATCTACACAAAATGACAAAGCAAGAACAGGATTATAAATTGCACATTACATTTACATGAACTGCAAAATCTGGACCCGTACAAATCAGCTGGGCTAGACAATCTGGACCCCCTTTCTAAAATGATCCGCCGCCATTGTTGCAACCCCTATTATCAGTCTGTTCAACCAACCTCTTTTGTATCGTCTGAGATGCCTAAACATTGGAAAGCTGCCATGGTCATCCACGGTCTGACTGACGCGCCTGGTTCAACAAATTCTCAAGAGTTCAGTGCATCAAATCGGAAGGGCCAACTTTTCTCTGTATATCAATGATGTCGCACTTGCTGCGGGTGATACCCTAATCCACCTTGACGCAGACGACACCATTCTGCATACATCTGCCCCTTTTTTGGACACTTAACAAGCCTCCAAAACGAGCTTCAATGCCATACAACACTCCTTCCGTGGCCTCCAACTGCTCTAAAACGCTAGTAAAACTAAATGCATGCTTTTCAACTGATCGCGCCGCCCGCCCGACTAGCATCACTACTCTGGACGGTTCCGATTTAGAATGTGGACAACTACAAATACCTGGGTGTCTAACTAGACTGTAAACGGTCCTTCCAGACTCACATTAAGCATCTACAATCCAAAATCGGCTTCCCATTTTGCAACAAAGCCTACTTCACTCACACTGCCAAACATTCCTTCGTAAAACTGACTATCCTACCGATCCTCGACTTCGGCGATGTCATTTACAAAGTAGCCTCCAACACTGTACTCCGCAAACTGAATGCAGTTTCACAGTGCCATCCGTTTTGTCACCAAAGGCCCATATACCACCCACCACTGCGACCTGTATGCCCTAGTCGGCTGGCCCACGTTACATATATTCGCTAGATCCACTGGCTCCAGGTCAGCTATAAGTCTTTGCTAAGTAAAGCTCATCCTTCTCAGCTCACTGGTCACCATAACACCAACCAGTAGCACACGCTCCAGTAGGTCTCTCTCACTGGTCATCCCCAAAGCCAACACCACATTTCGTTCCAGTTCTTGGTTGCCAATGACTTGCCACTATCTTTAAGCATCAGCTATCTGAGCAGTTTACCGATCGGGGCAGCTGTACACAGCCCACCAGACTTCCTATTGTATTATTGACTGTTTATTTATTCCATGTGTAACTTGTCGCACTGCTTTGCTTTCTTGGCCAGGTCGCAGTTGTCAATGAACTTGCTCTCAACTGCATGGGGAGTGTTGCTGCACAAGAACCTGGGCCACTCAAGGATATTCAGGGACTTGTCCCGAAGCCACTCCTGCCTTGTCCACACCATGATGCTGTCACCACGCTTCACTGTAGGGATGGTGCCAGGTTTCCTACAGACGTGAAGCTTGCCATTCAGGCCAAAGAGTTTCATCTTGGTTTAAGCAAACCAGAGAATCTTGTTTCTCATGGTCTGAGTACTTCAGGTGCCGGTTGGCAAACTCCAAGCAGGCTGTCATGTGCCTTACTGAGGAGTGGCTTCCATCTGGCCACTACCATAAAGGCTTGATTGATTGAGTGCTGCAGACACGTGAGAACCTTTCAGAAGGACAACCATCTCTACAGAGGAGCTCTGTCAAGAGTGACCAGCAGGTTCTTGATGACCTCACTGACCAAGACTCTTCTCCCCCAATTGCTCAGTTTGGCCAGGCAGCCAGCTCTAAGAAGAGTGTTGGTGGTTCCAAACTTCATCCATTTAAGTATGGAGGCCACTGTTCTTGGACCTTAAATAGCATGTGGAAAAAGGGTAGGGGTCTCAATACTTCCAAATGCACTACGTTGATTCGTGGTCGAGTCCCAATGGAAGGTTTGTGAGTTTGAATCCGAGGGGCAATTAATGGGGCAACAATTTCCCTTGTTGACTTTCTGGGCCTTAAATAGCAAACTTGGTGTAGGGGGACAGCGGCTAGTTCCCATCAAATAGCACGAATGAAGTGACACCGTGCATAGAATGTCCTTTTAATATGGTTGTGATAACACGTCATGGAGTAACAAACCTCTGCAAAAGCCTACTTCTACCTGGGGGCATGCCTTGTAGACCATTCAGGTGTTCCTAATCCTGGTCCCGTGAAGAAAACCACATGTTAAGATAGTTTAGAAAGAGTAGTAGTATTGGTTATGGTGGTGAACTCCCAAAAGGACGCTGTATATTGTGAGTGTCACAGAGCCTCATAGGAATTAAAGCCCTGCCGACCCCCAGTCTCACTAAAGATAAATGGGAGGCTGATTGTGGGGAAGCATCCCCTTATATAGGGACACTTAATACTCCCATTGGCTGCAGGTGTGTGCATAATTTCAAGCTATTCGCTGCTTAGGCAGCGGGGTAAACCACTAGGAGCACAGTTCCCTATGGGGCTCCACTCCACTCATACAACTAGAGTTACTACTCTGGTAACTATCATTTAATTTTCTCTGCTTTTGCCAGGCAAAAACAGAGTAGCCCAACTACCTACACTACCAGTCAAAAGTTGTAGAAACCCTACTCATTCAAGGGTTCTACTTTATTTGTACTATTGTCTACATTGTAGAATAATACTTAAGATATCAAAACCATACAAATAAAAATCTAAATACATTTTATATTTGAAATTCTAAAAATAGCCACCCTTGATGACAGCTTTGCATTCTCTTAACCAGCTTCATGAGGTAGCCAACTGGCATGCATTTCAAGACTTATAGAATTGCAGAAAATGAGCTTCACATCTAAAGCTTTTGGTCAGCAACTGCACCATTGGCCACAATCCTGCCCCACCACCATTTTGATTCAGACCATGAAATCCCTAGTCTGAAAGCTGAAATGTTTTCTTGAACCTGTAGCCATTTTACCCCACATGGGTCAGCCCCCTAGCAATTCGACTGTTATCTAATGAGGTTGCAGGGCGGACCCAACAGCTCAGTGGACACAGCAGAGAGTGCAATTACGTGGTGCATACATGTCATAGTACTCCATTTGCAGGGAAAGGCTAAAACCACTACATGTTGGGCTAATTTACTAAGCGAAAGGATGGACAATTCCAGTCCCCAATTGATGTCACACTTTTACCCAAGCCCTACATCTAAAAAATAAAATAAATAAATAAAGAGTAGAAAGTGCCTAACAAAAATATGTTTCCTTTAGAAGTAATAAAATAGTTAAAAACCAGGATTAAAGGGCAGCTGAAACAACTTCTCTAGGCCTGGTGTCCTGATGGGTTCACGAGTGTTTTAACATGCGTCGGAGCATGTGTTGATATTGATAGTATTGTAAGAATGGATGTGCTATTCTCGGATCATATTTTTCCATTCAACTCTTACCTTTACATTACAATTGTCAACTCCTAAATAGATACCGCTCTATGGCTGAATATTTAGACTTCTTATTCTAGTACTATGCACTAAAATCAAGATTTTAGTAGCATACATGTTTACACATGAAATATATTGAGCCAAAAGAGACAGTAGACAGCCTACAATTAGCTAAATATGACTAGATTTCATAGACATGTAACAGATTGCAATAGGCTTGAATTATATGGGTCTAGGGCTGTGTAATTTATCATTTTAATGCAATCTCGGTCTTCATTAGATTAATGTTTTTAAATCGTTTGCTTGTTTTTAGCAATTGCAAAGACAGTGGTTACGTTCCCCAACAAGACAAAAATGTTGCTATAACAGAAGGGGGAACTAACGAAGTCGCTGACAACCAGAATGAAATGAAAGGTGGGGTTTTGAAAGACACTCATGGGTGTGTCCACTAAAAGTTGACTAGCAACAACTGGGACCTAAACGACATCCACCATGAGCAGTTGCTAAATTTCCCAGAGCAGGCAAACAAAATTAAAACCCACACTAAATTTAAAAGACAGGAAGCAAGCCAAAAAGTAGAATAAGATGAAAACTGGGAAGATCAGACAAAAAAATAAAGTCTTTCTAGAAAACCAATATAGGACACACCAACTAAAGGTGTTGACCCCCCACATCTTTCAAGACAACTGGAGCACAGGGCCAGCCACTCTTAAATAGCACCTGGGCCAGCACAGGTGAAACACCTTTCGACTAACGAGATGGCAACCAGCACAGATGTAACACATACTGAGGTGACAATTGGTGCACCCTACGTGCTAACGTGCTAAAGTCCAAACTCAAAACAGCAATGGAAAAACCAACACTTGTAGCACATTGAAAACTTTGTAGTCAACTTCGTTCTGAAGTTACTGGCGATCACAGAGACAGATAAACAGCTTGATTCTGTGTTTAGCTGAAGTCTTGTGTGTATGAAGTGACACAGAATGGCAAAAAAAAAGAATCTAACGACGCACTTAGCCGTTTATACGAGTGGTATGAGGCAGTTGGTTTAGGGAAGCTGTTACATTCCTATCCATTGGCTATTTGAGGGTTGGGTTTTTGATAACAATCAGGCCCACTATCACAGGATGGTAACGCCTAGGTAGAGTTGTCATGCATAGAGAAACAGCGGAGCTGAATGCATTCTGTTCAATCGTATTGCATAACCCACAGACAGTGAGACAGACTTTCCCTCATTATGCTGAGCCTCTGACTGGTTTACATAAGACAACATATCTGCAATGTTATGTTGAAAAAACACTTGGCCCCTAAGCCCTTTAAATCGAGCACTTTCTGATGTGTTTGATAATGAGTCTGCCACTGTTTTAGGAATGGCTACACGAGACTAACAGTGCACTATTAGTGTTCATGCACATTTTTGTACTTGAGAAGTACTGCACCAAACACCGTAGCTAGATTATTTTGAGTGTGAAAGGTTCAGTTCATTCCTCTGAAAAGGTATTTACATAACATAAATTAAAGATTGGTACTGATAAGTACAGAACATATGAAATAAATATGTTTTGTGGAATTAGCACAGATTGTCTATATGTTTATTCCATTACATATACAGTGTAGAATGGAGATAATTTTTTCTTAGCACATGCCCTCAAGTTTAGTCTCTATAGTGGAGGAACGCTTCTCACCTCTCAAACAGGGCCAATCACTAGGGCCAGGTTCACAAGTATTGGCTTTTCAGACACGGTACCTAACACTAAAAGCAAAATCATTTTGAAAAGATAAAAACGAACGATCGCATCGACAGACTGCAAACTGGCTACATTAAGCTTAAGTAGGCTACCGCAAGGGGAATCTGAACTCTGTTCGCTAGAAGAGTCCGGCGTTTCAGCCTATGTAAATTGATACAATCTCAAATCTAGTACAAAGGCATTTTAGAAGCATTGCCTCTATAGCTAATACCGGACACATTGATTCACGCAGTCTTCTAAACTACCGACTCCATTTAATGCCAAGATGTTTATATTTATTTTTTATTATACTTTTGTAATGCTTTTTGTGACGTAGATCATAATTACAGTTACAGTCTATCAGGTTGGGTGATCCTCGTAATGTTACTTGGAAAATACAACGAATGGAACGCAGAATTAAATTTATATCACTCGCACAAATGCGACCAGTTATTTTTCGTATTTGCATTTCATTTATTTCAGTAGTAAATGCGAGTGAACTGCTGGGCACTGAATTCCCGTCTTATGTTTGCTAACGTTAGCTTGAAACAATTAGTGTTTACTTTTCCACAACACATGGAGTCGAAAAGGGATTTGTCCATGTGTTTGCCGACTGTCAGCTGTACGTAAACTCAGCATCACAACAAACAAGAGGAGGGGCAGACACGGGGTAGCTACGTCGAATAATGTATTAATCTCCATGTCCGTTGACACAAATTCCCCACATATCTGTGTATTGCAGCTTGAGAATCGGGATGTTAGATTTACTCAGTGGATCTATTTTTTTTTTTAAATGTTTAAAACGTGAATCTCTGTTTTATTTTACTTTTGAGGATGTCATTCGGTAGAACTTTTAACTTTCCTATTATTTTCTACTAAATGTATTTAGACACTGGTATTATGCTGGAATTGACCTTTCCGTACACATGAGAATTTAAATTGACATTTCCAAAATGTTCGACTTCATATGTGACTCGTTTCAGGAAACTAGGCATATTGTCGCGTGTCACTACTTCACAGGAGAGCCATTTGAACGTCAACTTTTTCTTCAAATTAAAATGTGTTTTTTGGCAGAAAAGCCTTCTGGAAAATGTGAACTTTCATGTGGCTTAATAACAAATGTGTTTACCATCTGTAGACACAAATAAAATTGTTAAATTATGAGCATAGTTGGTTTAGCCACAGAAAAAGTCAGCAACCTTCCCGCTAGCCATGATTGGCTGGGATAATGAGTGGGCTGGACATGCCGAGAGATGAGTTCGTATTGGTCTGCCAAGCTTCTGTCTATTTGAGCTGGTCAGTATGTGTAGGTAATCCTGTCTAACGCTGCTTTAAAAAAATATATTGTGTACAGTGCCTTGCAAAAGTATTCATTCCCCTTGGTGTTTTACTTATTATGTTGCATTACAACTAGGGTTGCCAACTGTCCCGTATTAGCCAGGATGTCCCTTATACTGGGATAAATTGGTTTGTCCCGTACGGCACCTCGCTTGTCCAGTATATTCACCAATCACAGTATAGTGTAAACACGCCAATTCCTGTAAGTAATTTATTTTGTTGTTCGGTCGGTTTGGCATTTCAAGGAAATATGGATAAACCTGCAAAAAAGAAGACTGTGTAGCTACAACAAACAATGGGAAGCAAAAATGCGTGGGTTCAGCCCATCAGTGGTGACGTGACGAATATGGTGTATTTTGTCAGGATGTATCGGCGTTTATAGATAGGCCTACCATAGAAAAATAGTCTATACCCTGTGACACTGAGATGTGCTGTCTGTCGTGGATCATGTATTCCAAGTCATCCTATAATTAACGTGGCCACCAACATACGCCTAAAAATCGCTAATGCCATTATACTAAGCCAGAATTGGCCGAAGGACTGAAATTAATAGTATTAGTGTGAGTGGGGCTCCAAAAAAAATCTAGTAAAAATCTAATTAATTTATAGCATAGATTCTATAGGGTCTTTCTCCATCTAATAGCGTAAATTATCACATAAATTATTTTAAATATTTTTCCAAATTAAATTAAAACCTCATGACCTTACTCCTGAAAAAGTTATATCAGGCCAGATATACTGAGTACCATTATCTGGAACACCCCCTGGAACACCCTCGAGTCCCTCTCGATGCAGAGTCTCACTAAAGCATCCTTACCTATATAATGAATAAAAAAATATTTGATGGGTCCTATTTCACACATGTACAAGTGAAGTCCATCGGTTCTGATACTCAAAATAACTGCATCATCGTGTAAAAGTGTGTCTGGACATTTAGATCACAATGTAAGAAGCCTAGTTCCTAATACTTCACCACTTGAAGACGTAAGTTTAAATCCCCTATGGGGGTCATAATTTTTCCTTTGACATGTGGACTTTCATATTTATGAACATCTATGGAACTACCCACAATGCACTATTGTCAACGTCATATGGAGAACCGGCCCTACCTAGCATGCAGCTGGCTAACGTTAGCTAATAGCCATGCTAGCGTATAATTACATTCAACACAAAATGTTAGCATTGGTGAGCTACTATCTACATCCTCAAAGAAGAAAACATATAAATTAATTGCGAAATGCATCCTCTTCTTCTGTGCATTTGGTAGTGGTAGTCAAGCGAGCGGGTGTAGTAGTTTTCCGTAGTCCGTCGCTAGTGCAGTAATGCCCACAAGGACAGGGTTAAGACTCATTTGTGGCCCAAAAACGATACACTAGCTTTGAAGTGGGACCCGTTTGTTCGGTTGAAGCAAGCGGATTGGAGCAAGAGAACCACACGCACATCTACAGTATGCAGTGCTCATTTCACCCCGGAGGCGTTTTATATTAGGATTCGGAATGAGACTCCGACTGAAACCAGGTGCTGTGCTGAGCATGAATGTGTAGCTTGCAACCTCTGTTTCTTACCGATCTACCGGTACATCGCAAGTGTCAGCAGTGATGTAGATAAACCAGCTAAATTGAATGTGGATTCCCCTCACTATATCGCTATTGGATTAGCTGACTGTCCGTCGGCCAATGAAACTGCCTATCCCTCTAGAAGGCCTCTCCTCTATTATGTGTGTATACTGTGGGTTCCTGCCTGTGCAAAAAAATTGCAATGTTCACCCTGGTTAGTTGGCTAGGCTACCCTAGCAGGCTAAAATAACTAACATTAGCTGTCTGTCTTACTGGCTGAGATATACTGCATATGGGTCAATGACGTATAAGGTTTTCAAAAGTGAAAACATTTGAAAAGGGGAAAGTAATTTAATTTGAAACCCTTATGTTCCCTTGAGTGTTACCTATGCACTTTCAAGGTTTGTTGCAAAACAATTGTTAAATTAATTATGCGATCGTTAAATTGACTTCCTAAAATAAAGTTATTAAAACGTTTTTTAAATCAAATGTTTTCTGACCAATATTACCAATATTTCAAGCAGAGGAGAGTAAAATATGAATATATACATTGTCTCAAATATTCAATATTAAAGTTAAGGTACAATATTGTTTTATCACTTTTAAACTTTTCACTGAACGACACCTCATTTTCAATGACCCGACTACAATTCATTTTCCTCTCATAGACTGAGCTTCTCTCTGCATTTTTGAGACAATAACATAATTGAATTGTTTAACATTAAAATCACTGGTTATACCGAATGATCCTTGCTGGTCGCACTATGTTGCTATGGTGTCATTTTTTGGGGCAGATCTCTCTGTTTTCCCTCTTTATCAAACACACACACATAAATATAAAACCTGGTTTCTTACTCAACAACAATAATACCTTTTAAATGCTTAGTAAAATAAAAAAAATTGGACTGTAAAGATTATCACGCTGAAACATTTCATCGTGAAAATAGCAGTGAATTTGTAAAAACAGGATTAAAATGATGCATTAGGATGATATGTTTCAAACCGTGTTAAGAAACATTGTAATAAATAAAGAGCAAAGTTATTGAAATACAGAAATTCAACATTAAAATCTAAAATGAATAAACTGTTATTCTACATCACATTAATTTTAAGAAAAAGTTAAATGTTTCTGCGCAATTCTAAAAACAAAATCTCCACATTGCGTGGTTAAAAGTTTTTCTAATTCTAATATTAAAACAACAGATGTGATTTAAGTTTGTGCAGAACATTGCAAACTTGCATTCTTAAAACTGTTTGATGTTTTTACACTAGTGTGATACGAAAGCAGCCTAGTATGTGTCAGATAGCCGAGATGCTGCTGAGCTGATAGTAGAAGGTACTGTCTTGCACAGAGGGCCAGACAAAAACATTCCTCACTCCATGCTGCTGCAGACAAGTGATCTGCACTTACTCCCCAATCACCTTCAGCACCTGGCCTACAAAGGGGCGGTCTTGAGCAGCTGACAATGACAAAACTGTCTACAGTCGTGGCCAAAAGTTTTGAGAATGACACAAATATGAATTTTCACAAAGTCTGCTGCCTCAGTTTGTATGATGGCAATTTGCATATACTCCAGAATGTTATGAAGAGTGATCAGATGAATTGCAATTAATTGCAAAGTCCCTCTTTGCCATGCAAATGAACTGAATCCCCAAAAAACATTTCCACTGCATTTCAGCCCTGCCACAAAAGGACCAGCTGACATCATGTCAGGGATTCTCTCATTAAAACAGGTGTGAGTATTGACGAGGACAAGGCTGGAGATCACTCTGTCATGCTGATTGAGTTCAAACAGACTGGAAGCTTCAAAAGGTGCTTGGAATCATTTTTCTTCCTCTGTCAACCATGGTTACTGCAAGGCAACACGTGCCGTCATCATTGCTTTGCACAAAAGGGGCTTCACTGGCAAGGATATTGCTGCCAGGAAGATTGCACCTAAATCAACCATTTATCGGATCATCAAGAACTTTAAGGAGAGGGGTTAAATTGTTGTGAAGAAGGCTTCAGGGCGCCCAAGAAAGTCCAGCAAGCGTCAGGACCGTCTCCTAAAGTTGATTCAGCTGCAGGATCGGGGCACCACCAGTACAGAGCTTGCGCAGGAATGGCAGCAGGCAGGTAGAGTGCATCTGCACGCACAGTGAGGTGAATACTTTTGGAGGATGGCCTGGTGTCAAGAAGGGCAGCAAAGAAGCCACTTCTCTCCAGGAAAAACATCAGGGACAGACTGATATTCTACAAAAGGTACAGGGATTGGACTGCTGAGGACTGGGGTAAAGTTATTTTCTTTCTGATTGTTTGGGACATCCGGAAAAAAGCTTGTCCGGAGAAGACAAGGTGAGCGCTACCATCAGTCCTGTGTCATGCCAACAGTAAAGCATCCTGGCTTCTCAGCCAAGGGAGTGGGCTTGGGATTAAGGTCTGGGGAGTTTCATTGATGTTTTGTTCCCTGAGCCACTTAGTTATCACTTTTTGTAAGGATTTAGGATTAATGCATTTTAAACCCTCTACCATACAACAGCTGCTTTGTCTTTATCTGTGTGTGTGTGTGTGTGACAAGAACTGAGTAACATGGTGTGACTTGCATGTTTCAAAGCGGTGTACTGTTTGCTACATTTGCCTTGCCTGTCTGTGTGTCTGACAATATTGAGCACAAGGTGTGACTTGCTGCATGTTACAAAGTTGTGGGTTCACCCTCTGTCGATGTATAGATTCTCACTGTTCTGGTATCACATCACCAGACCTTAATCCCATTGAGAACTTTTTTTAAAATTGTATTGATTTATTTCACCTTTATTTAACCAGGTAGGCTAGTTGAGAACAAGTTCCCTTTATTTAACCAGGTAGGCTAGTTGAGAACACCTTTATTTAACCAGGTAGGCTAGTTGAGAACACCTTTATTTAACCAGGTAGGCTAGTTGAGAACACCTTTATTTAACCAGGTAGGCTAGTTGAGAACAAGTTCTCATTTACAACTGCGACCTGGCCAAGATAAAGCATAGCAGTGTGAACAGACAACACGGAGTTACACATGGAGTAAACAAACAAGTCAATAACACAGTAGGAAAAAAATAAAAAAGAGTCTATCTATATACATTGTGTGCAAAAGGCATGAGGAGGTAGGCGAATAATTACAATTTAGCAGATTAACACTGGAGTGATAAATGATCAGATGGTCATGTGCAGGTAGAGATACTGGTGTGCAAAAGAGCAGAAAAGTAAAACAAATAAAAACAGTATGGGGATGAGGTAGGTAAATTGGGTGGGCTATTTACTGATGGACTCTGTACAGCTGCAGCGATCGGTTAGCTGCTCAGATAGCAAATGTTTAAAGATAGATGTTTAAAGTCTTCAACTTCAGCGATTTTTGCAATTCGTTCCAGTCACAGGCAGCATAGAACTGGAATGAAAGGTGGCCAAATGAGGTGTTGGCTTTAGGGATGATAAGTGAGATACACCTGCTGGAGCGCGTGCTACGGGTGGGTGTAGCCATCGTTACCAGTGAACTGAGATAAGGCAGAGCTTCACCTAGCATGGACTTGTAGATGACCTGGAGCCAGTGGGTCTGGCGACGAATATGTAGCGAGGGCCAGCCGACTAGAGCATACAGGTCGCAGTGGTGGGTGGTATAAGGTGCTTTAGTAACTGTGATAAACTGCATCCAGTTTGCTGAGTAGAATTTTGGAAGCTATTTTGTAGATGACATCGCCGAAGTTGAGGATCAGTAGGATAGTCAGTTGTACTAGGGTAAGTTTGGTGGCGTGAGTGAAGGAGGCTTTGTTGCGGAATAGAAAGCCGACTATAGATTTTATTTTAGATTGGAGATGTTTGATATGAGTCTGGAAGGAGAGTTTACAGTCTAGCCAGACACCTAGGTACTTATAGATGTCCACATATTCTAGGTCAGAACCATCCAGGGTGGTGATGCTAGTCGGGCGTGCGGGTGCAGGCAGCGAACGGTTGAAAAGCGTGCATTTGGTTTTACTAGCGTTTAAGAGCAGTTGGAGGCCACGGAAGGAGTGTTGTATGGCATTAACACTCGTTTGGAGGTTAGATAGCACAGTGTCCACAGTGTCCAAGGAAGGGCCAGAAGTATACAGAATGGTGTTGTCTGCGTAGAGGTGGATCAGGGAATCGCCCGCAACTTGTGGTCAATCCTCAAACAAAAGGTGGACAAACAAAACCCCACAAATTCTGACAAACTCCAAGCATTGATTATGCAACAATGAGCTGCCATCAGTCTGGATGTGGCCCAGAAGTTAATTGACAGCATGCCAGGGCGGATTGCAGACGTCTTGAAAAAGAAGGGTCAACACTGCAAATTTTGACTCTTTGCATCAACTTCATGTAATTGTCAATAAAAGCCTTTGACACATATGAAATGCTTGTAATTATACTTCAGTATTCCATAGTAACATCTGACAAAAATATCTAAAGACACTGAAGCAGCGAAGTTTGTGGAAATTCATATTTGTGTCATTCTCAAAACTTTTGGCCACGACTGTACAAAAACAATTGACATCATTCAGTACTACTGTTAAGTCTTATTGTGCTACTGGATTTTCTGGTGACTCCGGATTATCATTTTGGTTACACCATATGCATTACTTTTCTCACAAACATGTTTGAGGCAACTGCTTATGCACCCATGTGACATCACTTATGTATTTTGAGTTTCGAAATAAAATATATGCTATTCAGAATTAAAAATATGTATTTGTTTTTAGCGGTCGCATCAAATTATCAGATATTTAGGGTAAACCTGACAAGTAGTGGAAATGTAAACTTATCAAACATTTCCGAGATACTTGCTAACCTTTATTCTTAACTAAAGGGTATCTCACAGGCATCTAAATGATGTCTGAGTACCTTCATGTGATTTGATCCAAAATGGTAACTTTGGCGGTTGCGCCAAATGCTCCAGTCGCTTTCCAGACAAAAGTATTTAAAACCTTTCTGCTTAAACTCGTTGAGAGAATGCCAAGAGTGTGCAAAGATGGCATCAAGGCAAAGGGAGGCTACTTTAAAAAATATATTTTGATTTGTTTAACACTTGTTTGGTTACCACATGAGTCCGTGTTTTATTTAATAGTTTTGACGTCACTATTAGAAAATAATACAAATAAAGAAGAACCCTGGAATGAGTAGATGTGTCCAAATGTTTGACTGGGTGTGTGTGTGTGTGTGTGTGTGTGTGTGTGTTATATAACTAGTTATTTTCTAGAAACCTAGCTACAGTCAACTTAGCTAGGCTAAGGTGAACTCAATTCAAGACTGATGGTGGGAATTTATAATCGCTAGCTTACCCCCAGCAGTTTCAAGATAGCGAACTAGTTAATGGCATTTTCTCAACCTCATCAATCAGATGGATTTCTAGCAAATACATTTGTTTACCCTCACATCCAAAGCTGCCTGATACAGCTGACCAGTTGATAGTAAAGTGAGATTAATCATTCATCCTACTTTACTATCTGCAATGGCTAGCCAGTAGTTAGTCTGAAAGTGCTCGCTGCCGCTGACTGCACAAGCTTTTGGTGGGGATTGTTGAGCTACTTGTGCGAGAAGGCAGAGCGGTTAATACGTTTTTAGCGACCAGAGGTGACTGAATTCAGGATTTTTGATAATCGTTCAAAACATGAAAATGAAAATAGGTAATAATAAACATGAATCATCATAGTAGTTCACAATAGGCTGTTAAAATGATGTTTCAATCATTCCTCTTGCGTTAGCTGTGTCAGGGGGAAAAAGCGCACGCAGGCATTTTTCCTGTGAGGCTGACCACACCGCTTGCGTTGCATTTTTTTTTTTAGAAATCTGTTATTCAATTATTGCAACCCCTGCATGCGCGCGCCAATGAGCGTCTGCATTGCCAAGGGCTAAAATAGTTATATTTCTGACGCGCTGCAAGTCCTGCCGCTCCCATCTCCTCTTTGGTTTATAGAAGCAGGTACCCACTTGCCATCTCCTCATTGGGTTATACCCACGTGGGTGACTGAAAGACGGATGGAGGTCAGTGGTGGTAATGCACCTAATTTATGAAAGCTGCCACTCGCAATATAAAGTCAAGAGAAGAAAAAAGCCTGGAAGGAAGAGAGAGAGATGACTTGAAACGATTCGGTTGGCTGTTTTATGTGTGGATTAATTGGCGGAGTAGAAGACCTTGTGCATTTCAGGTAAAATAACAACTGACTGTTTATATCTCAGGACAAATTAGCTAGCAACAGCAAGCTAGCTAAATAGGACAAATTAGCTAGCAAGTGCAAGCTAACTAGCTAATTTGCCAATAATGTTTAATGCTTTTCGACCTGTCCCCAAATTAATATAATTGGTTCAGTTTGTTTTGATATTTTAACCTGCGTGTCGTGATCGCGTTTGGTGTGGGAGGACAAAATAAATGTATGCACAATGGTGCACGCGCTGTCGTTGCAATTTCCTTTATTACCAAATGAGGAGCGATACAAACCACACACCAGTCAGAGTTATACTTAAACTTCATCTTTAATAATATGAGCTTTACAACAGCTCTTTGACTCTCAGATCAATTCAGTGTCTATAATGAATTCTGAGAGTCCCTACAGAAGAACAGAAGATCTTTTAAAGCCAAGATACACCCCTCTCAACTTACATGACGAAACACAGATCTTAAGAACTCTTCACAAAGGGCTTTTTACTTGAGAAAGGAGTATCCCTTAGCCAGATTGCATTCGCTATAAATTATCGCTCAGTTTGGTCTCTAAAACGAGGTTCTAATCTCGTTCCTGGTACTTCATAGTACCAAAACATCACCTTATCCAAGGCATAACTCAATTGTCAACTCTATATACTCCTATATCAAGTAAACCCCCTCTTCTCCCCACTCCTGGACAAGCTCACAGAGGGGAGTGACTTGCGCACATTGTGGAGCCAATTTATTGGTTCCCCCTTAATCACGCCATCCCTTCGCATGGTTTAACAGATGCATTCACATATGAAGACAATGTTCCATGCTATCCTCTTCCCTTTCTGATGTTCTGCATAGAACCAGAGACATGTAAAGGACAAGCATGACCTCTCCCCTCTCTGGGCCCCAAATGACTGAGCCCCAGCTAAGAAAAAAGTGATCCAGTTCATCTGCCAACACTATAGTCCAAAAGGATACATTCTAATGGCAAGTATCTGACATAAGCATATTATATAAATAAAACATCTTATCTATGTTACCCAACTAATTCTGATTCATCCGCAACATTTCCCTCTCAAGGGACTCTGTCCCTTCTGGAGAATCAGAACAGTAACGTTACACCTTACTAACAGTAATTTCAGAGTATATGAATTATGGAAAAAATACATAATCAATATTTAAAAGAAAATAAAGAATCAAATCCCTTTAATGTCAAGTACCTTAGCTTATATGCTTTCTCCCTTCTGAAACTAAGTTTACAACCGTTATTCTACAAGACAGAAATCACACAGAATAATACATTGTTGAGGAAAAAAAAAAAAAAAACAGAACATAGAAATGCTCCCTAATTTACAGGAGAACCAGTGTCTAAACACAGGCCTCATCTCAACATATAGGACAGTCATCCCTCTAAGTCCTCATGCTCAGAATTGGAGTCCTCGCCATTAGAGATGTAGTCAGGAATAGAGAATAGGTCAGGGAAATCATTCATATTCCAAATCATTCATATTCCAAATCATAATTAAAAACCCAACTAATTACCCAACCAAAATTTAGAATGACAATGCTCAGTGATTCAAATTGGTCTTATCACTCAAAGTAAAAAAATAAATAATTGAACCTTCTCCTGGACAAGCTTACTGAGGGGAGTGACTTGCGCACAGACATTGTGGAGCCAATTTATTGGTTCACTGTATCACAATTCCACTGGGTCAGAAGTTTACATACACTAAGTTGACTGTGCCTTTAAACAGCTTGGAAAATTCCAGAAAATTATGTCATGGCTTTAGAAGCTTCTGATAGGCTAAATTACATAATTTGAGTCACTTGGAGGTGTACCTGTGGATGTATTTCAAGGCCTACCTTCAAACTCAGTGCCTCTTTGTTTAACATCATGGGAAAATCAAAAGAAATCAGTCAAGACCTGAGAAAAAAATTGCAGATCTCCACAAGTTTGGTTCACACTAGGGAGCAATTTCCAAACGCCTGAAGTTACCACATTAATCTGTACAAACAATAGAACGCAAGTATAAACACCATGGGACCACGCAGCCATCATCGTTCTGTCTCCTAGAGAGGAACGTACTTTGGTGCGAAAAGTGCGAATCAATCCCAGAACAATAGCAAAGGACCTTATGAAGATGCTGGAGTATCTATATCCACAGTCAAACGAGTCCTATATTGACATAACCTGATAGGTCGCTCGACAAGGAGGAAGCCACTGCTCCAAATCGCTATAAAAAAGCCAGACCATGCACATGGGGACAAAGATCGTACTTTTTGGAGAAATGTACTCTGGTCTGATGAAACAAAATAGAACTGTTTGACCATAATGATCATCGTTATGTTTGGAGGAAAAAGGGAGAGGCTTGCAAGCCAAAGAACACCATCCCAACAGTGAAGCATGGGGGTGGCAGTATCATGTTGTGGGGGTGGCAGCATCATGTTGTGGGGGTGCATTGCTGCAGGAGGGACTGGTGCACTTCAAAAAATATATATGGCAGAAATGAGGAAGGAAAATTACGTGCATATATTGAAGCAACATCTCAAGACATCAGTCAGGAAGTTAAAGCTTGGTCGCAAATGGGTCTTCCTAATGGACAATGATCCCAAGCATAGTTCCAAAGTTGTGGCAAAAAGGCTTAAGGACAACAAAGTCAAGGTATTGGAATGACCATTACAAAGCCCTGACCTCAATCCTATAGCAAATATTTGGGCAGAACTGAAAAAGCATGTGCGAGCAAGGAGACCTACAAACCTGACTCAGTTACACCAGCTCTGTCAGGAGGAATGGGCCAAAATTCACCCAATTTATTGTGGGAAGCTTGTGGAAGGCTACCTGAAACATTTGACCGAATATAAACTATTTAAAGTCAATGCTACCAAATACTAATTGAGTTTATGTACACTTATGACCCACTGGGAATGTGATGAAAGAAATTAAAGCTGAAATAAATCATTCAGTCTACTATTATTCTGATATTTCACATTCTTAAAATAAACTGGTGATCCTAACTGACCTAAGACAGGGAATTTTTACCAGAATTAAATGTCAGGAATTGTGTGAAAAACTGTGTTTAAATGTATTTGGCTGAGGTGTATGTAAACTTCCAACTGTACATTAATGATTCATTTCGGTTGCCTATCCTGATGTGAAGTTTGTTCTATAGAAAGTATTTGACTTGGATGTGTGCCACAGAAAGTATTTGATCTAGCCACAAAATTAAGGAAATTAGAAGGGGGAGTGTCACGAGTCCGACCGAGGGTGGCTCCCCTTCCCGTTCGGGTGGCGCTCGGTGGTCGCCGTCGCCGGCCTATTAGCTGCCACTGATTTTCTTTCCTCCCCCTCCTTGTATGTTTATTGTTAGCACCTGTTAGTTAGTAATTAGTTGGTCTTTATTAGACAGCCCACTCCAGAGCACCGTCAGACCTGGCCACCGTCAGACCCACTCCCTCGGGAGCGGAGAGGGTGAGTGTCCTCATCTCCTGCCGCACGGGTCGTGCTCTGGAGTGGGCGAACGCAGTCTGGAATGGCCCAGACTCAGCGAAGGAGCACTACCCGGAGAACGACTATTTCATCTCAGGCAGGAGAAGAGGAGCGCCCAGGATTACGCGCTGGAGTTCCGGACCTTGGCAGCAGGATCTGGGTGGAGCGACAGGGCCCTTATCGACCACTACAGGTGTAGTCTCCGGGAGGATGTCCGCAGGGAGCTAGCATGTCAGGACACCGCTCTTTCCCTGGATGAGCTAATCGAGATGTCCATCCGATTGGACAATCTACTGGCTGCCCGCGGGCGTTCGGAGAGGGTCCTGTGTGTTCCACCACCCAGCCCCCATTCCGATGGAGTTGTGAGGGGCCGTGCCGAGGGATACCGGAGGAGGCCCCCCCTGCACCAGCTGTGGTCGGAGAGGACACACGGCCGATCGGTGCTGGGGGGGGTCCGTCTGGGAGTAGAGATGGCAGGCGGAACGCTTCTCGATCACCCCAGGTGAGTCAGCATCTAACTCACCCAGAACCCCCCGTTGGCCACATGTTTGTCTTAACTTTTTTCCCTCTTCCCAGCATAGGGCGCTAGTTGATTCAGGCGCAGCTGGGAACTTTATGGATCGCGGACTCACCCTTAAGTTAGGGGTTCCGCTGGTGCCGTTAGATTCTCCCTTTCCCGTGCACTCCCTAGATAGCCGGCCATTAGGGTCAGGGATGGTCAGGGAGACCACGGTTCCACTGGACATGGTGACGCAGGGGAATCATAGGGAGCATATCAGTCTTTATATTATTGATCCGTCTGCGTCTCCAGTGGCGCTAGGGATTCCCTGGCTGTTCCGGCACAATCCTAAAATTTCGTGGAGACAGGGGGTTCTCCAGGGGTGGTCAGAGGAGTGTTCTGGAAGGTGTCTGGGAGTTTCCATCGGTGCCACGTCGGTGGAGAGTCCAGACCAGGGTTCCACGGTGTGCATTCCCCCCAAGTATGCCGATTTGGCAATCGCTTTCAGTAAAAAGAAAGCGACTAAATTACCACCTTATCGACCAGGAAGGGATTGTACGATAGATCTCTAGGTAAACGCTGCACTTCCCAAGAGTCATGTGTACCCATTGTCCCAGGAGGAGACTTTGGCAATGGAGACATATGTCACGGAGTCGCTGGGACAGGGGTACAGTCGGCCCTCCATCTCACCCGTCTCCTCTAGTTTTTTTTTTGTGAAGAACAAGGAGGGAGGTTTGCGTCCGTGTGTTGATTATAGAGGTCTAAACGCCATCACAGTGCGGTATAGTGACCCACTACCACTCATCGCTACGGTGGTGGAATCATTTCACGGAGCGCAGTTCTTCACAAAACCGGATCTCAGGAGCGCATATAGTCTGGTGCGTATTCGGAAGGGAGACAAGTGGAAAACCGCATTTAGTACCACATCGGGCCACTATGAGTACCTCGTCATGCCGTATGGGTTAAAGAATGCTCCAGCTGTTTTTCAATCCTTTGTAGACGAGATTCTCAGGGACCTGTGCGGGCAGGGAGTAGTTGTTTATATCGATGACATTCTTATCCTCTCAGCCACTCACACCGCACATGTGTCTCTGGTACGCAAGGTGCTTGGTAGACTGCTGGAGCATGACCTATTCGTCAAGGCTGAGAAATGCGTGTTCTCTAAACGAGCCGTCTCCTTCCTGGGTTATCGCATTTCCACCTCGGGGGTGGTGATGGAGTGTGACCCCATTAGGGCCGTGCGTAATTGGCCGACTCCGACCACGGTAAAAGAGGTGCAGCGGTTTTTGGGTTTTGCCAACTACTACCGGAGGTTTATCCGGGGTTTCGGCCAGGTAGCGGGTCCCATTACCCCACTGCTGAAGGGGGGCCCGGTGCGGTTACAGTGGTCAGCAGAGGCGGACAGAGCTTTCAACAGGTTGAAGGCTGTGTTCACGGATGCACCCGTGTTGGCGCATCCAGACCCCTCTCTAGCATTCATAGTGGAGGTGTACGCCTGCGAGGCTGGGGTGGGTGCCGTGCTATCACAGCGCTCGGGTACGCCACCAAAACTCCGCCCCTGCGCTTTCTTCTCAAGGAAGCTCAGTCCAGTAGAGCGTAACTATGATGTGGGGGACCGGGAGTTGCTAGCGGTGGTCAGGGCTCTGAAGATGTGGAGACACTGGCTTGAGGGGGCTAACCACCCCTTTCTCATCTGGGCCGACCACCAGCATCTGGAGTATATTCGGGCAGCTAGGAGACTGAACCCACGTCAGGCAAGTTGGGCCATGTTCTTCACCTGGTTCCGGTTTACATTGTCTTATAGACCGGGCTCCCAGAACGTAAAGGCTGACGCACTGTCCCGCCTTTACAACACGGAGGATAGGTCCCCGAACCTACTCCCATCCTTCCTGCCTCAAGGCTGATAGCACCAGTGGTATGGGAGGTGGACTCAGACATCGAGCGGGCGTTACGGGCGGAACCCGCGCCTCCTCAGTGTCCGGCGGGGCGAAAATACGTGCCGCTTGGTGTTCGGGACCAACTGATTCGGTGGGCTCACGCCCTACCCTCCTCAGGTCACCCTGGGGTGGCGAGGACAGTGGGAGCCTTCGGGGGAGGTATTGATGGCCCACCTTGGCTAGGGACGTTAAGGTTTATGTCTCCTCCTGTTCGGTGTGCGCCCAGAGTAAGACTCCTAGGCACCTTCCTAGGCACCCCGTTCCACACCGTTCCACAACGTCCATGGTCGCATCTATCCGTAGATTTCCTGACGGATCTTCCCCCGTCTCAGGGGAACACCACGGTTCTGGTGATTGTGGATTGGTTCTCTAATTCCTGCCGTCTCCTCCCGTTGCCCGTTATCCCTACAGCCCTACAGACTGCGGAGGCATTATTCACCCAAGTCTTTCGGCACTACAGGGTGCCGGAGGACATCGTTTCTGATCGGGGCCCCCAATTCACTTCCCGAGTATGGATGGCGTTCATGGAGCGTTTGGCAGTCTCGGTCAGCCTGATCTCCGGTTATCACCCCGAGAGTAATGGGCAGGTGGAGAGAGTGAACCAGGAGGTGGGTAGGTTTCTGCGGTCGTATTGCCAGGATCGGCCAGGGGAGTGGGCGAGATACATTCCCTGGGCTGAAATGGCCCAGAACTCACTACGCCACTCCTCTACTAACGTGTGCCCTTTTCAGTGTGTGTTGGGGTACCAGCCGGTCCTGGCACCATGGCATCCGAGCCAGACCGAGGCTCCTGCGGTGGAGGAATGGGTACAGTGCTCCAAGGAGACCTGGAGGGCCGTCCAGGAATCTCTCCAACAAGCGAGTGGACGGCAGAAGAGGAGTGCTGACCTCCACCGCAGTGAGGCCCCCGTGTTTGTACCAGGGGACAGGGTCTGGCTCTCGACCCAAAACCTGCCCCTCCGCTTGCCCTGCCGGAAGCTGGGTCTGCAGTGTGTAGGGCCCTTTAAAGTCCTGAGGAGAATAAACGAGGTGTGTTATCGATTACAACTCCCTTCCTATTATCGTACCTCGTGAACTGGGAGGAGTACGGTCCGGAGGAGAGGTGCTAGGTACCAGTGGGGGACATCTTGGATCCATCAATGTTGAGAGATTTCCTTCGCCTCCATCCGGATCGCCCTGCACCTCGTCCTCCGGGTCGACCTCGAGGCCGGTGTCGGCGCGCTGCTGGAGCCGCGCGTCAGGGGGTTAGTAATTAGTTGGGCTTTATTAGACAGCCGGCCCGCCTGTTTCTTTGTGCGGGATTAATTATTGTAACCTTCGTGTATGTAGTAGACGAACGTGTTTGTTCCTGGTCGTGTATTCTGATGTACTGTTTTCGTCCCCCGTGTTTGGGGCATTTGTTTTTGAGCACACAGTGTTTTGTGAGTGCATTAAATAGCACAGTATTGAACTCTCTGTTTCCTGCATCTGTGTTTAGGGAATTTTTATCTATAATGACTAATTATGTATACATTTCAATCAGGACGAATTAAAGGACTATTATGTTGCTGTACATGTATGAATTGTCTCTGTTGCTCTCAGTATTGAATATAATGTAGTCAGGAGTTTAGTACAATGACGGTCTGTTCCTTTGTACAAATGAATGAACTATCTCCATTGGCTCTAGGCGAGGAGGGAAGGCTTGAGAACTATAGGGCCTTTCTACCAGTGTCAAGAAGAGACGGAACATTTAGAAAACGCTGACGTCATTTTCAGTTTATAACCTGTGGTAAAATGTGTATGAACTCAGTACTCTCTTGAAATAAAGGCTGTTACCTGTCTTTTAAGACCGGGGCTCTGTCCATTCTTATAAAATATAGGGTCTTACAAACCCTTAATGCATTGACAGAGTGTTTAATTTTGATTGGGAATTAAAACAGAGGAATTTAGAATTCCTTCAACAGTCTGATTCCAAACCCACGACACCCGGATCTTTACAGGGAGGACTTCGGCAAGGCTATTTCTTGCCCCTTCTATTTTGGGACTGCAAGGCCTGGCACACTTCAGAATAATTTTGGTAGCTCATGTATGTTGCCACAGAAAGCACAATTAGAGTATCAAGAAACATAAACATTTATTTTAGAAATATTTTGTAATGTTTAAGAAAATAAAGATAATACACAAATATCACACAATAACACAATCCCATCACAGAAGGTTAAGTTTGTTAACAAACATTAAATAAGAAATACAAATGTTGATCTTTGTATAATAAGATATGATTTGATAGTTTTGTCAAGTCGGTTAGGACATCTACTTTGTGCATGACACAAGTAATTTTTCCAACAATTGTTTACAGACAGATTATCACAATTCCAGTGGGTCAGAAGTTTACATACACTAAGTTGACTGTGCCTTTAAACCGCTTAGAAAATTCCAGAAAATTATGTCATGGCTTTAGAAGCTTCTGATAGGCTAATTGACATAATTTGAGTCAATTGGAGGTGTACCTGTGGATGTATTTCAAGGCCTACCTTCAAATGCAGTGCCTCTTTGCTTGACATCATGGAAAAATCTAAAGAAATCAGCCAAGACCTCAGCAAAAAATGTGTAGACCTACACAAGTCTGGTTCATCCTTGGGAGCAATTTCCAAATGCCTGATGGTACCACGTTTATCTGTACAAACAATAGTAAGCAAGTATAAACACCATGGGACCACGCAGCCATCATACCACTCAGGAAGGAGACATGTTCTGTCTCCTAGAGATGAACGTACTTTGGTGCGAAAAGTGCAAATCAATCCCAGAACAACAGCAATGGACCTTGTGTAGATGTTGGAGGAAACAGGTACAAAAGTATCTATATCCACAGTAAAACAAGTCCAATATCGACATAACCAAAATGCCGCACAGCAAGGAAGAAGCCACTGCTCCAAAACCGCCATAAAAAAGCCAGACTATGGTTTGCAACTGCACATGGGGACAAAGATCATACTTTTTGGAGAAATGTCCTTTGTTCTGATGAAACAAATATAGAACTGTTTGGCCATAATGACCATCGTTATGTTTGGAGGAAAAAGGTGAAGCTTTCAAGCCGAAGAACACCATCCCAACCGTGAAGCACGGGGGTGGCAGCATCATGTTGTGGGGGTGCTTTGCTACAGGAGTGACTGGTGCACTTCACAAAATATATGGCATCATGAGAGAGGAAAACGATGTGGATATATTGAAGCAACATCTAAGGACTTCAGTCAGGAAGTTAAGGCTTGGTCACAAATGGGTCTTCCAAATGGACAATGACCTCAAGTGTACTTCCAAAGTTATGGCTTAAGGACAACAAAGTCAAGGTAATGGAGTGACCATCACAAAGCGCTGACCTCCACCCTATAGAAGCTTTGTGGGCAGAACTGAAAAAGTGTGTGGAGCAAGGAGGCCTACAAACCTGACTCAGTTACACCAGCTCTGTCAGGAGGAATGGGCCACAATTCATCCAATTTATTGTGTTAAGCTTGTGGAAGGCTACCCAAAATGTTTGATCCAAGTTAAACAATTTAAAGGCAATGCTACCAAATACTAATTGAGCATATGTTAACTTCTGACCCACTGGGAATGTGATGAAAGAAATAAAAGCTGAAAAAAAGAATTCTCTCTACTATTATTCTGACATTTCACATTCTTAAAATAAAGTGGTGATCCTAACTGACCTAAAACAGGAAGTTTTTACTTGGATTAAATGTCAGGAATTGTGAGAAAAAAACTGAGTTTAAATATATGGGGCGGCAGGGTAGTCTAGTGCAACCAGAAGGTTGCAAGTTCAAACCCCTGAGCTGACAAGGTACAAATCTGTTGTTCTGCCCCTGAACAGGCAGTTAACCCACTGTTCCTAGGCCGTCATTGAAAATAAGAATTTGTTCTTAACTGACTTACCTAGTTAAATAAAGGTAAAAATAATCATATTTGGCTAAGGTGTATGTGAACTTCCGACTTCAACTGTATACTACTTTTTTTTCTCAAAAGATAGGGGTCAAAATTATTGCCACCTCTGTTTAAATACCTTTCAATACCTCACCTTGTGAGGATAACAGCACTGAGCCTTTTTCTGAAATGTTTTATGAGATTGGAGAACACATTGGAAATTCTCCATGTGAAGAAGGTGGATCTTTTTACTTTTATAGCAATACTGGTAAATGGAACCGATCAAGTTGAAAAGAAGTCACGAAAGATTGACATCATTGTTTCTGCTGTTGAACGGTTCTTTGGATTAAAATATTTAATGTACTTTCCCCATCTTCTCATGCCCTAGAGCCTGAGTAGGGAATTACGGAGGTTTTGACATTTGTTACGTGTAAAACAAAATGTTTTATTAGTGTGTGTAGATTAATTACTTTTTCTCCCATATCTGTAATGGAATGTATTAAAAAAAGGTTTTTACCCCAGTCCAGTTGGTGATGGGAATACAACATTAGTTTTGGGAGTTACACCATAAAACCTGAGAGAAGAAGACTGGAATTGAATCCGTTCGTCGACAGGGCTGCCTGAGGAATGGTACCTATTCGGAAGATGGCCGGAGGCGGGTGTTTTGTTTGAATCAGATGGCGCATTGAGTGGAGACAAGTGAGAAGGAATGGATTACAGTGGCAAATAAAAAAGGAAACAAGAGAAGGAAAGTGGTCGTGGAGTCTAGTAAATCCAAGCCTAGTTCTGACTGTTCTTTAGTCTGAGTTTTGGATCGAAAGAGAAACCCGGGAGATCCGTTTCGAAGTCTCAACGAAAATCATAGATAAGTTAGATGAGGTGGCGTCAGTGAAAATAACAAGAAATTGGTTTATTTGGTTTATTTTTGTATGTCCATAGAGCAGAAGGAGCGTGCTTTGCACCTGAAAAATATGTTGAATTTGAATGTGTCACGTGTGGATCTGCGATGCAGGGCACATATCAAGTGAGTTATTTCTGGAGTGGCGCTAGAAGTGAGTGCAAAGGATGTAACTGAAGAAATAGATGCAGTAGTTGTTGCACGACAACTGACCCGTATGGTGGATGGAATGAGGAAGCCCAGTGGTTGGTGCAGGCCGACTGACCCGTATGGTGGATGGAATGAGGAAGCCCAGTGGTTGGTGCAGGCCGACTGACCCGTATGGTGGATGGAATGAGGAAGCCCAGTGGTTGGTGCAGGCCGACTGACCCGTATGGTGGATGGAGTGAGGAAGCCCCGTGGTTGGTGCAGGCCGACTGACCCGTATGGTGGATGGAATGAGGAAGCCCAGTGGTTGGTGCAGGCCGACTGACCCGTATGGTGGATGGAGTGAGGAAGCCCAGTGGTTGGTGCAGGCCGACTGACCCGTATGGTGGATGGAGTGAGGAAGCCCCGTGGTTGGTGCAGGCCGACTGACCCCTATGGTGGATGGAATGAGGAAGCCCAGTGGTTGGTGCAGGCTGACTGACCCATATGGTGGATGGAATGAGGAAGCCCAGTGGTTGGTGCAGGCCGACTGACCCGTATGGTGGATGGAGTGAGGAAGCCCAGTGGTTGGTGCAGGCCGACTGACCCGTATGGTGGATGGAGTGAGGAAGCCCCGTGGTTGGTGCAGGCCGACTGACCCCTATGGTGGATGGAATGAGGAAGCCCAGTGGTTGGTGCAGGCCGACTGACCCATATGGTGGATGGAATGAGGAAGCCCAGTGGTTGGTGCAGGCCGACTGACCCGTATGGTGGATGGAGTGAGGAAGCCCAGTGGTTGGTGCAGGCTGACTGACCCCTATGGTGGATGGAATGAGGAAGCCCAGTGGTTGATGCAGGCAGACTGACCCCTATGGTGGATGGAGTGAGGAAGCCCAGTCCATCCAGTATTTTGTTTTTTGAAGAACATGCGTATATTTGGGTTATGTGAGATATCCTGTAAGAGCCTTCGTGCCCAAACCCCCTGCAGTGTGATAAATGTAAACTGTTTGGACATGTCAAGTGTATGTAGATGGGAGGAGCATGCACCAGAATTCATGAAGTGCCCTGTTAGATTGAAGGAGACCGAGGTGGCAAGAATTAGTCCAGCGAGTCTCCTATCCGGAGGTGGTCAGAAGAGTGGAAGAAGGGAGTAATGTTGAAGAAACCATGGTAGTTGAATCAGAGACTGTCGTGGAAATATTGAATCACTTCCACTTTCAGATAACACACATGGTCACTCCCCTCTATGTAGATGATTAACACCCCTTGGCCTCTTGCCACCATTATCTTTCTGTCTCAATTCATGCTTGTTTACAGATTATATTGGTGGTGTAACCATAGCAACGATACAAAAAAACAAGACACACGTAATGCAGGTGTCTGTCTAATGATACTCATAGGATTTTTTTTTTTTTTACATGTCTAGTGATTAACTCCATGTTGACCCAGCTCTGTTCAACTGAGTGCAGCCTTTATTCTGCTTGCACATGTCTATTAATGAACCTTATGTTGATTCTGCTTACTACTTCTGGGAGAACAGTCTAGATACTGGGAAATCACCCATAGTCGTGAATTTTCTCCTGCGGATCCTGACACAATGCATGTTAAAAAAAAAAGTGGACTTTATATTGTTTATTGCATTGGTTTTAAACTGTACAGCGCAAACAAATAAGGAATCTGAGAAAACAGGCATTGTGAGTGCGGCTGAATGTTTTTAAAATGTTTTTTACAGCAGAGGTATTACAAGGAATCTTGTCTATGAATGCTCGGTCTACACAGGCCCCTGAGCCTGTGTAGGGATGTGATTTGTTTTATCGCTGAAGGAGTGGGGTGGGGATTTTTTTTTTTTATAAATGTTATTTTTGTATTGTATATGATGGTGATATTATAACCCTCCTTTCCCGCAATGGATTTTATTTTTCTTCCGTTCACTACCAGTACAGTAGGTGGCGGCTATAAACCAAATAGGTGTAGTCTGCCGTAAAAGAACAAGAGAAGCGCTGCGTCATCACGTCATGTTGAAGGGAAAAAATAATGGCGGCTCTTGTAATGGGATGGGATAATGCATGTATGAGATAAATCTTTATGAAAAAAATTAATCAGTTAGAATAACCAAGGTGTCAACGTAACAAGTCAGAATGGCTCACCGATACCTCCGCTTGTCAAGAGGTGGCAGGAATCTATTCAAAATGTTGCTGCCTCCAAACGTCAGAACAACTCACGTTAACGGTGCACGACTGGTGAGTTGCAATCTAGCTAACGACGTTACAACATCAAAACAAACAGCGCTAGTCGATTCTCATTGAATGACAAGGCATTAAGAGTTTGTTTTGGCAATAGGTAGTCTTTACATGTGGTTTGTTTGTAGAAAATCTAGATACTGTCATAATCCAACATTATTTTGCCCAACAAAACAACCTGTCATTCTAGCTAGCGTAACAGGCCTGCGAATGACATTGCCGTGGTTGGATAACACAGGGCGAGATTACATGATTAATTAAATTGTTATTTAACGTTAGCTAGTCAACTATCGCGTGTTACACTAACGTTACAACTTGTCTAGCTATTTTAGGTAACGTTATGTATACACGTGTAGTGACTATTTGCATTCGCCAATGTTAAAATACGGACTACGCGTGGTGATTTGTGTCCTTCCACACCAGATGCGATCAGGACACGCAGGTGGAAAGATCACAAAGAACTGTGAACGAATTCATTTAATTTGGGGACAGGTCGAAACGCATATAAAACATTCAAGGACATTTAACTAGCTAGTTTGCTGTTGGTAGCTAATTTGTCCTGGGATATATATATACATTGGCTTGTTATTTTACTTGAAATGTACTGTCCTTTTTCTTGCTGGATCTTTTGTAGAATATCAACCCATTTTGAGTCACACAAAATCGTGTGTTCTCTTCTACAGTTAATCCACAGATAAAAGGGGAAAACCCAGTTAGTTAAAAAGTGATCTCTCCTAGTAAGGTCTTCTTTCTATTTTATGTGGTGTTTGCAACCTGCTGGACTGGAGTCTGGACCTCGTTCATCTTTAATTAAATCACATAAGCGGGTTTATGCTCCTAAAAAACTATGAGGAGGAAGGACTTGCAGCGCATTGAGCGTCTAAAATAGAACCAAGTTGATAGAACCAAGGTCTATTTTAGCGCCTGGCTATGCAGACGCTCGCAAGCAATTTGGATGAAATTATTGAATAAGATGTATGTATGTGTACGTTTATTTTGCAATGCTTGCACACGCAATGCAGACATTGTGACAGTTCAGGGAGTTTTTAAGATTTCAGAGCGATCGTTAAACTAGCTAATGATGCTTCAGTTTTTTTTAAATATCTACCTATTTTATGTTGTAGTGTTACTCTGAGAAATGACAGTAGGCGCACCTACAAAAAAAATGTAATGGTGCAATATTTCTGAAGTGTATTCCATGACGTTTTCACATGCACTTGGTTTCTATACGTACTACTCAAGTAAAGACAAGTGTTTCTCAAATCTTTAATATTTTATTTCATAGTATCCAATTGGTAGTTACAGTCCTGTCTAGAGGTCTACCGATTATGATTTTTCAATACCAATACCGATTATTGGAGGACCAAAAAAGCCGATTTTTTACATTTATTTTTCTTTATTTGTAATAATGACAATTACAACAATACTGAATGAACACTTATTTTAACTTAATGTAAAACATCAATAAAATCAATTTAGCTTCAAATAAATAATGAAACATGTTAAATTTGGTTTAAATAATGCAAAAACAAAGTGTTGGAGAAGAAAGTAATATGTGCCATGTAAAAAAGCTAACGTTTCAGTTCCTTGCTCAGAACATGAGAACATATGAAAGTTGGTGGTTCCTTTTAACATGAGACTTCAAAATTCCAAGGTAAGAGGTTTTAGCTTGTAGTTAATATAGTATTTATAGGACTATTTCTCTCTATACCATTTGTATTTCATATACCTTTGACTATTGGATGTTCTTATAGGCACTTTAGTATTGCCAGTGTAACAGTATAGCTTCCGTCCCCCTCATGGCCCCTACCTGGGCTCGAACCAGGAACACATCGACAACAGCCACACTCGAAGCAGCGTTACCCATCGCTCCACAAAAGCCGCGGCAAGGGGAATAACTACTCCAAATCTAAAAGCGAATGACGTTTGAAACCGTATGGGCACAACCATTTTACTAGCTATCCATTTCATATTGGTTACACCAGCTGATAGGCTTGAAGTCATAAACAGCGCTGTGCTTGCGAAGAGCTGCTGGCAAAACACCCGAAAGTGCTGTTTGAATGAATGATTACGGGCCTGCTGCTGCTCAGTCAGACTGCTCTATCAAATCAGACTTAATTAGAACATAATAACACATATAAATATGGGCCTTTGGTCATTAATATGATCGAATCCGGAAACTATCATTTCGAAAACAAAACGTTTATTATTTCAGTAAAATACGGAACCGTTCGGTATTTTATCTAACGGGTGGCATCCCTAAGTCTAAATATTCTTGTTACATTGCACAACCTTCAATGTTATGTCATAATTACGTAAAATTCTGGCAAATTAGTTCGCAATGAGCCAGGCAGCTCAAACTGTTGCATATACCCTGACTCTGCGTGCAATGAACGCAAGAGAAATGACACAATTTCACCTGGTTAATATTGCCTGCTAAACTGGATCAGTAGTTATAACTAGTGATTATGATTGATTGTTTTTTATAAGATAAGTTTAATGCTAGCTAGCAATTTACCTTGGCTTCTACTACATTCGCGTGACAGGCAGGCTACTCGTGGAGTGCAATGGTTAGAGCGTTGGACCAGTTTAACTGTACTGTTGCAAGATTGGAACCTCTGAGCTGACAAGGTGAAAATATGTCGTTCTGCCCCTGAACAAGGCAGTTAACCCACTGTTCCTAGGCAGTCATTGAAAATAAGAATGTGTTCTTAACTGGCTTGCCTAGTTAAATAAAAGGTATAAAAAAATAATAATAATCGGAAATCAGCACTCAAAAATACAGATTTCCGATTGTTATGAAAACTTGAAATCGGCCCTAATTAATCGGCCATTCCGATTAATCGGTCGACCTCTAGTCCTTTCCCATCGCTGCAACTCCCATACGGACTCGGGAGAGGTTTGTACTCGCAGCCGGCTGCGACAGAGCCTGGAATCGAACCAGGTTCTCTAGTGGCACAGCTAGCAACTGCGATTCAGTGCTTTAGACCACTGCGCCACTCGGGAGGCCCGTGTTTCTCAATTCTAACTATTCTAACACTACTACTTAAATACGCCAATGGCTTAAAAACTAGACCTAGTTGAGCAGTGCTGCTGTTTGACTCGATCAAAACGTTTTAAAAGGACGGCGGTGTCCACGGATGGAGTTGAGGAAAAAGTGTATTTATTTAGTGCAACATTACTTTTCCCAAGCATTCTGGTTCTGTATGGCTCAGTTGCAAGCGCCATGCCCTATCAACACCAGTGTTGTGGGTTCGAAGCCCTGGATCGTCCATACACAAAATGAATGCATACATGACTAAGTAGCTTTGGATAAAAGCGTCTGCTAAATGGCATGTGTTATGTTGATTGTCATCTTTCATTTTCAAGGTCTCCAGCCAAGCAGACAGCCAGATAGTACTTGAAAGGAGGACTCTGTTTGAACATGTGTTAGGTGCCTATCAAAGACTCTGCTCCAAACCACCAAAAGGTATGTACCTCAACATTCACTGTATTCATCTAGCAGATTCCCATTCTTTCTGATTATATATAAAACAAAGCATAATATATTTATGGGTCATTAAAATGAGAAGTTTTTCATGCTCATTTATGATTTTGTGCGCTCTAAAGTTTGATGTTCTTACTTCAGGATTTGAAAAATATTTCCCCAATGGTCCGAAGACTGCGCCGAAGAGCAGTGAATCCAACCCAACCAGTGGAGAAGCCAAAGGTAATTTAAACCACTGACAAAATATACTTTCTCGTCCTATGTCGTTAGCTGGCTAAGACCTACTGAACACTACAGTGCATTCGGAAAGTATTCAGACCCCTTCCCCTTTTCCACATTTTGTTACGTTACAGCCTTATATTAAAATCTATTAAATAAAAAACAATCCTCATAAACATCCACTAAATGAGGAGTGCCCCATAATGACATCACAATACCCCATAATGACGTCGCAATACCCCATAATGACGTCGCAATACCCCATAATGACGTCACAATACCCCATAATGACGTCACAATACCCCATAATGACATCACAATACCCCATAATGACATCACAATATCCCATAATGACAAAGAAAGCGAAAACAGTTTTTTAGACCTTTTTGCACATGTATTAATGTATTCAGACCCTTTGCTATGAGACTCAATTGAGCTCTGGTGCATCCTGTTTGCATTGATCATCCTTGAGATGTTTCTACAACTTCATTGGAGTCCACCTGTGGTACATTCAATTGATTGGACATGATTTGGAAAGGCACACACCTGTCTGTATAAAGTTCCACAGTTGACAGTGAATGTCAGAGCAAATCTTGGGTTGGTTTATCTCAACATTTCTGCAGCATTGAAGGTCCCCAAGAACAGTGGCCTCCATTCTTAAATGGAAGTTTGGAACCACCAACACTCTTCTTAGAGCTGGCTGCCTGGCCAAACTGAGCAATTGGGGGAGAAGGGCCTTGATCAGGAAGTTGACCAATAACCTGATGGTCACTGACAGAGCTCCAGAGTTCTGGGAGGTGACCAAGAACCTGATGGTCACGCTGACAGAGTTCCTCTGTGGAGATGGGCGAACCTTCCAGAAGGACAACCATCTCTGCAGCACTCCACCAATCAGGCCTTTATGGTAGAGTGGCCAGACGGAAGCCACTCCTCAGTAAAAGGCACATGACAGTCCACTTGGAGTTTGCCAAATGGCATCTAAAGACTCTCAGACCATGAGAAACAAGATTCTCTGGTCTGATGAAATCAAGATTGAAGTCTTTGGCCTGAATGCCAAGCTGGAGGAAACATGGCACCATCCCTACGGTGAAGCATCCCTACGGCAGCATCATGCTGTGGGAATGTTTTTCAGCGGCAGGGACTGGGAGACTAGTCAAGGTCGAGGGAAAGTACAGAGAGGTCCTTAATGAAAACCTGCTCCGGAGTGCTCAGGACCACAGACTGGGGGAGAAAGTTCACTTTCCAACAGAACAACGACCCTAAGCATACAGCCAAGACAACGCAGGAGTGGCTTCGGGACAAGTCTGTCCTTGAGTGGCCCATCGAGAGCCCGATCAAAACATCTCTGGAGAGACCTGAAAATAGCTGTGCAGCGACACTCCCCCTCCAACCTGACAGAGCTTGAGAGGATCTGCAGAGAAGAATGGGAGAAACTCAAGGCTGTAATCGCTGCCAAAGGTGCTTCAACAAAGTACTGAGTATAAAGGGTCTGAATACTTATGTCAAAGTGATATTTTTTTATTGAATTGTTATACATTTTCTAAACACCTGTTTTTGCTTTGTCATTATGGGGTATTGTGTGTAGATTGTGGGGGAAAAAAACAATTGAATCCATTTTAGAATAAGGCTGTAACGTAACAAGATGGTGAAAAAGTCAAGGCGGTCTGAATTATTTCCCAAATGCACTGTATGTGTTGATTAACAAAATGTTAACTTTTCCAGTATTTAGATGAGGTATGTCATCATGTAAACGATACCTATGGAAGCCTCTGTTTACTTCTGCACTACACCAATTCCATTTTCTAAACAGAGCGTTGACTTCGGTTTTAGGCTGAAAACTGATGTGTCTATCTGCCTTCTCAGAGGCCAAGCCAACTACCAATGCACAGAAGGCCACTGGTAGATCTAGTGGAGGAGGAGGAGGTGGGGCCTCAGGCGGAGGAGGAAAAAGGGGAGGCAGGAAGGATGAGTCCCATTGGTATAGCCGGCTACAAAAGGTGAGAATCGACACCTGAAACCTGGTCGGAAGTTGACTTAATGATCTGGGTATTTGGAGCTAACCAAGGCCTTACCACTCATACCATTATTTTTTGCACTACTGTTAGCATCATGCCAATGCTAAACTGTTAAACAAAACCCAACAAGACAATTGTTAGAGGAATTTAACTCCGATATGTTCATTAACCAATTCAATTAAAACACTCTGTCCATTTCTAAGAATTTGTAAGATACTTATTTGCATAAAATGGACAGAGACCAGTCTCAAAATTAATCAGTAGTGTTTATTTTCCGAGAGCTCTCCTCATAATACCATGTACATTAGTTTATATACCTCACATTTCGTCATAAATGTCTCTCCTCCTCTCAGATACAATGGCAATACAGTTCACAAGCCTTCCCACATTGTCTGCCACCTGTTAAACAATCTACGACAAGCCCAAGGTCTCTCCCCTCCCTGGGTAGAGACAGAATGTCCTGTAAGGAACACAGCATTCCAGCCGGTCTGACGATAGCTCCATTCGTTTCTAACAAGGAACAGAAAGTCCTTGTTCTAATTCTTGACTAAAACTACACACATGATATTCTGTATTATGATTATAATAAGATTCATACATCCATACAGTAACATAGTAGTGTTCTGTTTAGTTATAGTTCTAGGTTAAATGTATTCATAATTTAGTCATTATTCATAAAAATCCCATAACAATATAGTGCACAGTACAAACAGAGCAAATGAGACAAAACGATACAATGAAATCGGTTGTTATTTCAAATTCTTCCGCAACGTGTTTATCCTTAGGGTGACGTGCCATGGGATGATAAGGAGTTCCGTATGTACTTCCTGAGTGGGGCTGCATTTTGGACCATGGTTACATATTTCTTTTTTTTACGGGAAGGCGGGAGAGAGGTCACTTGGAAAGACTTTGTCAATAACTACCTCTCGAAAGACGTCGTAAGTATTCTATTAGTATCATTGATAGGGAAATGGTGTGTAATTTTTAACGATATAAAATTGTGTGTTAAGGCTCGAGGTTAGATGTTCGTTTGCTTGATGTATGGTGCGAATCTGATGATTTGTCCACTGCTGTTGACTATCTCACATTCGGGGACTTGAATTTGGATCTTTCTTTTTCTCTCTAGGTTGACAGATTGGAAGTAATAAACAAGCGCTATGTGAAAGTGGTATTTACACCTGGAAAGACTCCAGTTGATGGAGTAAGTTAAATATTTTACCCATATATATATATATATTTTTTTAAATTTTATGCATGTGTTCTCTTCCTCACTTGTTAGAACAAAGGTAGTAATGAGTGGTTTATATTTTGGTACCCAGCAATACGTGTGGTTCAACATCGGCAGCGTGGACACGTTTGAGCGGAACCTAGAGACAGCTCAGTATGAGATGGGTATCGAGGGGGAGAACCGTCTGCCAGTGGTGTACTCCGCTGAAAGCGACGGGTAAGTTGGACACCAACTGGACTGAAATGGGAAGAGATCACCTTAAGAAATTATCCTTTTTCCTTTTCCGTTAGGAACATGGCCCAGCTCTAATCCCAGTAGCACACTTCTCTTCTTCCCGCAGGTCGTTCCTGCTCAGCATGCTGCCCACCGTGCTCATCATCGGCTTCCTGCTCTTCATGCTGCGACGGGGGCCAGCAGGAGCTGGCCGACCGGGCGGCCGGGGCATGGGAGGACTATTCAGTGTCAGCGAGACAACGGCCAAGGTGTTGCGCGATGAGATCGACGTGAAGTTCAAGGACGTGGCAGGCTGCGAGGAGGCCAAGCTGGAGATCATGGAGTTTGTCAACTTCCTCAAGAACCCCAAGCAGTACCAGGACCTGGGCGCCAAGATCCCCAAGGTGAGCCAGCAAGAGAGAACTTTGCTTATAAGGATAAACAATATGTGAAAATTCCACTTAGCCTATCATAGGGCAAGGTGGAGCTACCACCATATTGCCTATACATATATTTAAAAAAAATCTGATATCATCAGGGGATAGGGGCAGGGGGTTATTTCTAGGAGTAAGTAAGCAATGAGCATGTTCCAGAGGGTCGATATGTTATAGCAGTCTTCTGGGATGCACAGCATGACTGCAAAAGAGCATGACTGCAAAACCGACATCCTGGAACACCACCAAAGTCATACTCTTCTATGTCACAGGGGGCTATCCTGACGGGACCCCCTGGCACAGGGAAGACCCTGCTGGCCAAGGCCACCGCCGGAGAGGCCGACGTCCCCTTTATCACCGTAAATGGCTCAGAGTTCCTGGAGATGTTTGTGGGCGTGGGCCCCGCCAGGGTAAGTGACAACACTGTGGATCTTGGTGTCAGTATACTTTGGGTTAATGGACATTTCTGATTGATTGCATAATGTATTGTTCATTTCACCATGTCAATTATTATTTTATTTTTTGCATCAAAGCTTAACTGTGTTCCAACGCTCTTTCATTTGAATATCCACCTGACAAAGGGAAAGAACAGCCATCCAATTCTTTCACATCTACCTGCCCTGTCGAGCCCCGACCAGTAGTGCCTCACCCTTCCCGGTAGTGCCTCACCCTTCCCGGTAGTGCCTCACCCTTCCCGGTAGTGCCTCACCCTGCCCGGTAGTGCCTCACCCTGCCCGGTAGTGCCTCACCCTGCCCGGTAGTGCCTCACCCTGCCCGGTAGTGCCTCACCCTGCCCGGTAGTGCCTCACCCCGCCCAGTAGTGCCCTGTCCTGTCAGCCTTGCCAAGTGGAGCCATGTCCTAATGTTCATACTCACAATTCTTGACAGTTGCGTCTTGCTCTCGATTGGAAGATTTCTGAAGCAGGACTCCAGTTTCAAAGCAATATAAGTGATGGGCTTGGGCGGTATCCAGATTGTCTTACCTGTATACCAACCTTTATACCGTCCCAGTATATTTATTGGGTTGATACCAGGCACTGAACACGAGGGGCGATCTTTTTTTATTTTTTTATCCGAAGGTTAGCAATGCAAACAAGTACATGTAAAATACCATAGCGAATGCTAGTTAAATGCTAACAGACGCATGTGAACATTTCATATAGTCTCTTGCAAACTATTTGCAGGACAGACATCCCAGCTCATAAAGGCAAACAAGTAACAACATTTTTTAAAACGTTTTTCTGCATGCACAAAACAAATATTAAGACAGTATGGCTCTTGATCCAGGAGGGGTTTCTCTGCTGTTACCAATAGAGGAGCTTGATTGCAGGAAGCTAACCGCTTAGCTAGATAACTAGGTACTAAGTTGGCAAACCAAATGCACAACTGCAGAGCATCTAGCACATTTTTAGAAAGTTTAACTTATTAGTTCTAAGATATATCTAGCTGGCAAACATTTAGTTGTGAATTCCATTCTGTAACTAGATAACCTAGTGCGTGCTGCACAATGGTGAGGGACTTCCAAGGCTCTGGTCTCTCGTCGTTGTGTACTTGCAAAAAAGCAACATGTGACTGGGGACAACCGGTCAGCTTCATAATGTGGCAGGTGAAATGAAGAACGCGGCAGGGTAGCCTAGTGGTTAGAGCGTTGGACTAGTAACCGGAAGGTTGCAAGTTCAAACCCCCGAGCTGACAAGGTACAAATCTGTCGTTCTGCCCCTGAACAGGCAGTTCACCTTACTGTTCCTAGGCCGTCATTGAAAATAAGAATAAGAAGCAGATTGCGTTTTTTAAATATGTTTTTATTTTTTATTATTATCTCCTAACGTATTGCACAAGTTGACTGCAGGTATTTACTTAATAAAAAAGTAGCTACAAATATTGAGATTTATTAAACTTTATAGAAATAGTTTCAACAGTATTGAAAAACCATCCCGTGGCTAATTCCAAATACCCCGGTATACGGTATATACGGTGTACCACCCAAGCCTATACACGGTGTAACGCCAAAGCCTAATGTCCTCTGGGTTTTATTCTCTCCCTGCTTTGTGCTTTCCAGGTTCGAGATCTGTTTGTCATGGCCCGTAAGAATGCCCCTTGTATCCTCTTCATTGACGAGATTGACGCAGTAGGGCGCAAGCGAGGCAGAGGGAACTTTGGTGGCCAGAGCGAGCAGGAAAACACCCTCAATCAGCTGCTGGTCGAGATGGATGGTGTGTATCGCTCAGGGTCAATTTTTTTTTTATAGTTCATCAAATCCAGCCAATATTTTGCAATGACTGGGGCAATGAATGCCCCAGCAAAATACGTAGTCCACTCATTTTGCGAGGCCTGTCTCTACACAGGCCACCGCAGTAGGGATGGGGACGGTTTTTAGAATATCCGAACATACTTTAGTATTCAATTACTTGGGAGAGTTATTCATTTTTTTCTGAAAGAGAAAATAGGAAGTGAAATGGGGAGATTTTATTCAATGCAAGAATGGAATTAAAATTACGGAATTAAGTTGGCTACAGTGATCAACCAATATGTAGGCTGTTGTTTCATATGAATGGAGTTGTAGACATTGGACAGGGAGCGCAGTAACATGGTCTCAATTAGCCATGCTACCTGAGCTGGCTAACTTGGCTGGCTAACTTGGCTGGCTGGCTACTGATCGAAATTATAATTTAGATGAGTGTTTCTTAATCCTGGTCCGGTAGACCCAAAGGGGTCCACATTGTTTTTAGTTTTTGCCCTAGCACTTACACACCCGATTCCACTAATCAAAGGTTTGATAGTTGATTCAGTGTTTACCCTGGTATTGGGCGTGGCCAATTGCACGTTCTCCAACCAATGTTTTTATCAGCCACCCTCTTGGCCACAGAGACATTTTGCGGTTTAATTGCTGATTTCCTGCAATTCAACACATCTTTTCATGGGGCTGGGAGAATGTAATGGCATTTTTAAAGCTACTTTCCTGCAATTCTCTTCGTTCGTATGCGTGACTCAAACATTTATAACGAAATAACTGTGGGGCCCCCTTGCCATATTTTTGGATTCACTCTCAAAAGTATTTTTGTTCTCTAAGATCTCGTAAAAAATAATTATATAGGTTTATCATACATACTTTTATGTACATCTACAGATTGGTGTCTGTTTGGAAGCACACCACTGGTGGGGAAAATGCACATTTTTCTTAATGATTTTTAGAATATTCTGTCACCCGTTGGATGGGAACCTAGCTACTGACAAGAGCTAGGCCCGCTATTGCTAAATGAATATAGGAGAAACACTGATAATGGAATCAGGTGTGTGTGTGTGTGTGTGTCGCTAGGGTTAAAAACTAAAATATGCACCCCTTTTGGGGTCGACCCAGGATTAAGAAACACTTGATATAAACAGAATCCATATGACACTGTCACCTACCATTTTTCTCTCTTTCCAGGGTTCAACACGGCTACCAATGTAGTAGTGCTAGCAGGTACTAATAGACCTGACATCCTGGACCCTGCACTGATGAGGCCCGGACGCTTTGACAGACAGATTTACATTGGTACGAGCCCGTAGTTTTATTTTATCATATGCCCCCCCGGGCTACTTGGGTTTCGTCCTGTTCTGGTTTAATGTAGTTGTTGGATATGGTAAAAAAATATATATATATATATATATATGAATCCACTGTAATAAAGGAAAATTTAAAGTTGTACTATGGTTATCTGTTAATGAACCACCATGTAATAGTGAAGCTATTACCACAACATGTCACATATCATAACCTATCCAGGAGCCTGAAATTTGTTTAGTTTTAAGTAGTAATTGGTCAACCAATAGTTGATGCTAAAAGGAATGACTGACCAAGATAGGAAACAGTGGAAAAGCTTTTAAACATTGGTAACATTGTTTTCGCAGGTCATCCTGACATTAAAGGCAGATCGTCCATATTTAAAGTGCACTTGAGGCCTTTGAAAATGGACGCAGAGATGGACAAAGAAGCTCTCGCCAGGAAAATGGCTGCCCTCACCCCAGGCTTCTCAGGTAGGTTTTTGAGGCACACTGGGGATGCCATCCTAGACAATGGTGTCAGAACTGCAATCATTGGGTTTATAGGCCTAGTTACAATGATCAAACTGTTACCATATTGTTGACACACCCATATTCATTATGTCATATACTGCATACCAGGGTTTAAGTTAGCTGGTAAAAAACAGCTTTTGCCCACTAAAAAAATTATTTAAAGCTACAATATGCCACTTTTTGGGCGACCTGATCAAATCCACATAGAAATTTGAATTGTAGATCTGTCATTCTCATTGAAATCAAGTCTAAGAAGTGCTAGATCTGTTCTATGTGCACTATTACTGTGCTTAAGTTTAGTTATTTTAAACTTTCGGATTTGTGCACTAGCTGAAAATACAATATTTTTGGTTATGGAAAATATTTTTCACAGGGGTACAATGATTCTCTACACTGTAGTTGCTTTTATCATTGTTTTAAAACTTAAACTGAAGTTAGGTGAACTATTAGAATTTTAGCAACCAGGAAATGGCGAAGCGATTTCTGCACGTTACATATTTTAAAAGCTGATAAATAAAATTGTAGCAGGCGAAATTTTGCATATCGTGCATCCCTATTGCTCGCTTGAGCACTTTCCTCTCACTCCTTGCGCGTTGACTTAGGTGCATGCTGCTGAGAGAGCAAGATTGGAGTCTTGAGCTTCTGTTGATGTAAGAGGATGTGATGCCTTTTTCATTGGAGTAAAATTAAAATTAGAGTATGCCTTACAGTGAAAAGCCTACAAAGGGGAATTTCCTTAAAGATACGTTTTTAATACTGATGGGAAGAATGTTGGCACGGCCAAATGCAGGCTACCGTGCAACTCGCTATTCAGGTAGGATGCAATTTAACTTATTTTTTTCGTATTTATAATTTATAATTACTACTACTGTATATCATTGTTATTATTGTAGACCTATTTATTAATTAAAACCAGTCTTTAAATATGCACAATGTGTTTTGTTTCATTCTGTTGAGACGTTTTCCTTGGCTAAATTAAGTTTAGTCTGTTTTTTATTTATTTTTGCGCTCCGTATTTAGTTTAAGATGGGCTGTAAAGTAGGCCTGTTGTAAAATGAATATTAGCATATTACTGTCATTTGTTGGGTACGGTAGGCACTAGCCTTCCTTGGTCATTGCTGCAGTACAGCCTGTTCAATAATTTTGTGAAGGTTTATTAAACCAGTTCGTAAATGTTTTGTTTTCTACCTGAGCCATTTTCCTTTGGACAAATTTAAGTTCCAACTGTAATGTTTGCCGCAATATAATATCCTACTCGTATTTTTCCTTATACACAATGGCTTGACTCACCCTAATAAAGTTTAGAAACTTTTGTGAAGGTGTGGCTATTAGCCTAGTGGTTAGAGCGTTGGGCTCCGGAAGGTTGCAAGTTCAAATCCCCGAGCTGACAAGGTACAAATCTGTAGTTCTGTCCCTGAACAGGCAGTTAACCCACTGTTCCTAGGCCGTCATTGTAAATAAGAATTTGTTCTTAACTGACTTGCCTAGTTAAATAAAGGTTCAAAAAATATATACAAAAATACTGCAGTCCTATGATATGAAGGCATTGCACACCAATTGACCCCCGACAGTTGGAACTTGAGGTGAGGAAGAATGTTTTAGTTGCACCGAATCTTAAAATATAATGCTTATCTTCATAATTAAAAAAAAATAATAATAATCCGATTTTGAACATTTGCGAAGTAGCCTCCTGTACACCTATATGTGTATAACAGGCGCGGTAGTCTGACAAGGATAATGAAATGTATGTCGGTGTCGTAGCATGCCGCAGACATATCTCTCTCTCTCTGGCCTAAGCTTCTCTTCCTTTTTATATTTATTTGTTAAATATGAATATCCTACAGTCTGTATATGCAATGCCCTGCTGCATTTAGCGTTCAAATATCCCACAGCTGACCCGTGAGGTGGACAATTGTTATTTTAGGAAAATAAAAAAAATAACACAATAGGCTATACATTTTGTAATGCTGCACATTGAAACACAAGGAATAGTGTTTTTTTTGATAATGGCTGTTTTTAAGGACAGGTAATGTATCTGTTTATTGTTTTGCGCTGGCTGCGTGGGTGGACGCCCTAGATCGTGCATTACAGATCCAACACTTATGGATGACCAGGAAAGTGCTCAAATGTCAGTTAAATTTTTTAAAATAAAAATAAATCCTGTTCACTTGTCTGGTGAAAACCCTGCTGCTTACACACATACATACTGTACTGTATAATGTTGCATTTTCCCTGGACATTTTCATATTGATATTTGTATACAAAAATAAAATACGAATTTGTGAGGTCTTTCTTACAATGCTCATATAGATAGATATATTTTTTTGCCTTTCAATTTTAATATGCTCGTTGAAAACTGCTCTGGATGAGGCTTAACTATAAAACAATATCAATTTAAATTCTGTTTTGTTAGGTGCTGATATTGCCAATGTGTGCAATGAAGCCGCGCTGATTGCTGCTCGCCACCTCGCGGACTCGATCAACCAGAAGCACTTTGAGCAGGCCATCGAACGTGTGATCGGAGGTGAGCACAAGCGCACACATATACAAATGGAACACATCCTGATTTTCCTACATACCGTATTAAGCCACTGAATCTCAGTGCTAGAGGGGTCACTACAGACACTGGTTCGATTCCAGGCTGTATCACAACCGGCCGTGATCGGGAGTCCCGTAGGGAGGCGCACAATTGGCCCAGCTTCGTCCGGGGTTAGGCCGTCATTGTAAATAAGAATATGTTCTTAACTGACTTACATTTTTTTCTTTAAACTAGGCATTATCATTTTTTACTTTTACCTTTTTGTTTGTGGTATCCAATTGGTAGTAACAGTCATGTCTCATCGCTGCATCTCCCATACGGACTCGGGAGAGGTGAAGGTCGAGAGCCGTGCGTGTTTTTCCGAAGCACGACCCTGCCAAGCCGCACTGCTTCTTGACACAATGCCCACTTAACCCGGAAGCCAGCCGCACCAATGTGTCAGAGGAAACACTGTACAACTAGACTGTGTCAGCGTGCGCCAGGCCCACCACAGGAGTCGCTAGAGCGCGATGGAACAAGAACATCCCTGCCGGCCAAACCCTCCCCTAACTACGCAGGGCCAATTGTGCGCCGCCCCATGGGTCTCCCGGTTGCGGCCGGCTGCAACATAGCCTGGACTCGAATCCTTAGACCACTGTGTCACTCGGGAGGCCTGACTTGCCTAGTTAATTAAAATAAAAATGTGTAACATGTATTGGCTACTTACAAGCTGTGTTGTCATGACCAGCAAACCATAGAGATGCAAGATGCTCTAATTTGACTTCTCTGTCAATTGTAATGTGATTTATTAAATTTCACCTGAAATGTATTCAACTGAAAGTATAATGTATTCTAATCTATATGATCTAATTGAACTAGTGTGGCTTGATACATCGACGGGACTTTTTCCACAGCAACAAAGATCAAACATCATTGATTACTCACTCCTTCTGTTCTACCTCCTTCAGTCAACCTTTCCATATGAATTTGGTACCTTCTTTGTCATGCAGATTGTTTCGATGGTCACACGGGTATGTCAACTTCTTTCTGTTGTTGAATGTACAGGTCTGGAGAAGAAGACTCAGGTCCTGCAACCTGAGGAGAAAAAGACTGTAGCTTACCACGAGGCAGGGCACGCTGTGGCAGGCTGGTACCTGGAGCACGCTGACCCTCTGCTCAAGGTAGATTCTAGTCCCTACCAATATTCTACCTGACTCTCTATACTGGTAGATTCTAGTCACTACCAACATTCTACCTGACTCTCTATACTGGTAGATCCTAGTCACTACCAACATTCTACCTGCCCATCTATACTGGTAGATCCTAGTCACTACCAACATTCTACCTGACTCTCTATACTGGTAGATTCTAGTCACTACCAACATTCTACCTGACTCTCTATACTGGTAGATCCTAGTCACTACCAACATTCTACCTGACTCTCTATACTGGTAGATTCTAGTCACTACCAACATTCTACCTGACTCTCTATACTGGTAGATCCTAGTCACTACCAACATTCTACCTGCCCATCTTTACTGGTAGATCCTAGTCACTACCAACATTCTACCTGCCCATCTATACTGGTAGATCCTAGTCACTACCAACATTCTACCTGCCCATCTATACTGGTAGATCCTAGTCACTACCAACATTCTACCTGCCTCTCTATACTGGTAGATCCTAGTCACTACCAACATTCTACCTGCCCATCTATACTGGTAGATCCTAGTCACTACCAATATTCTACCTGCCTATGTATACTGGTAGATTCTAGTCACTACCAACATTCTACCTGCCCATCTATAATGGTAGATTCTAGTCCCTACCAATATTCTACCTGACTCTCTATACTGGTAGATCCTAGTCACTACCAACATTCTACCTGCCCATCTATAATGGTAGATTCTAGTCACTACCAATATTCTACCTGCCCATCTATACTGGTAGATTCTAGTCACTACCAACATTCTACCTGCCCATCTATAATGGTAGATCCTAGTCACTACCAACATTATACCTGCCCATCTATACTGGTAGATCCTAGCCACTACCAATATTCTACCTGCCCATCTATACTGGTAGATTCTAGTCACTACCAATATTCTACCTGCCCATCTATACTGGTAGATCCTAGTCACTACCAACATTCTACCTGACTCTATACTGGTAGATTCTAGTCACTACCAAAATTCTACCTGCCCATCTATACTGGTAGATCCTAGTCACTACCAACATTCTACCTGCCCATCTATACTGGTAGATCCTAGTCACTACCAATATTCTACCTGCCCATCTATACTGGTAGATCCTAGTCACTACCAACATTCTACCTGACTCTATACTGGTAGATTCTAGTCACTACCAACATTCTATCTGACTCTCTATACTGGTAGATCCTAGTCACTACCAATATTCTACCTGCCCATCTATACTGGTAGATCCTAGTCACTACCAACATTCTACCTGCCCATCTATACTGGTAGATCCTAGTCACTACCAACATTCTACCTGACTCTCTATACTGGTAGATCCTAGTCACTACCAACATTCTACCTGCCCATCTATACTGGTAGATCCTAGTCACTACCAACATTCTACCTGACTCTCTATACTGGTAGATTCTAGTCACTACCAACATTCTACCTGCCCATCTATACTGGTAGATCCTAGTCACTACCAACATTCTACCTGCCCATCTATACTGGTAGATCCTAGTCACTACCAACATTCTACCTGACTCTCTATACTGGTAGATCCTAGTCACTACCAACATTCTACCTGCCCATCTATACTGGTAGATCCTAGTCCCTACCAACATTCTACCTGACTCTCTATACTGGTAGATCCTAGTCACTACCAACATTCTACCTGACTCTCTCACTACCAACATTCTACCTGCCCATCTATACTGGTAGATCCTAGTCACTACCAACATTCTACCTGACTCTCTATACTGGTAGATTCTAGTCACTACCAACATTCTACCTGACTCTCTATACTGGTAGATTCTAGTCACTACCAACATTCTACCTGCCCATCTATACTGGTAGATTCTAGTCATTACCAACATTCTACCTGCCCATCTATACTGGTAGATTCTAGTCACTACCAACATTCTACCTGCCCATCTATACTGGTAGATTCTAGTCACTACCAACATTCTACCTGCCCATCTATACTGGTAGATCCTAGTCACTACCAACATTCTACCTGACTCTCTATACTCTCTATCCTAGTCACTACCAACATTCTACCTGCCTCTCTATACTGGTAGATCCTAGTCACTACCAACATTCTACCTGCCCATCTATACTGGTAGATTCTAGTCACTACCAACATTCTACCTGCCCATATATACTGGTAGATCCTAATCACTACCAACATTCTACCTGCCCATCTATACTGGTAGATCCTAGTCACTACCAACATTCTACCTGCCCATCTATACTGGTAGATCCTAGTCACTACCAACATTCTACCTGCCTCTCTATACTGGTAGATCCTAGTCACTACCAACATTCTACCTGACTCTCTATACTGGTATATTCTAGTCACTACCAACATTCTACCTGCCTCTCTATACTGGTAGATCCTAGTCACTACCAACATTCTACCTGCCCATCTATACTGGTAGATCCTAGTCACTACCAACATTCTACCTGCCCATCTATACTGGTAGATCCTAGTCACTACCAACATTCTACCTGACTCTCTATACTGGTAGATTCTAGTCACTACCAACATTCTACCTGACTCTCTATACTGGTAGATTCTAGTCACTACCAACATTCTACCTGCCCATCTATACTGGTAGATTCTAGTCACTACCAACATTCTACCTGCCCATCTATACTGGTAGATCCTAGTCACTACCAACATTCTACCTGACTCTCTATACTGGTAGATCCTAGTCACTACCAATATTCTACCTGACTCTCTATACTGGTAGATTCTAGTCACTACCAACATTCTACCTGACTCTCTATACTGGTAGATTCTAGTCACTTCCAACATTCTACCTGCCCATCTATACTGGTAGATCCTAGTCACTACCAACATTCTACCTGCCCATCTATACTGGTTGATCCTAGTCACTACCAACATTCTACCTGCCCATCTATACTGGTAGATCCTAGTCACTACCAACATTCTACCTGCCCATCTATACTGGTAGATCCTAGTCACTACCAACATTCTACCTGACTCTCTATACTGGTAGATTCTAGTCACTACCAACATTCTACCTGCCCATCTATACTGGTAGATCCTAGTCACTACCAACATTCTACCTGACTCTCTATACTGGTAGATCCTAGTCACTACCAACATTCTACCTGACTCTCTATACTGGTAGATCCTAGTCACTACCAACATTCTACCTGCCTCTCTATACTGGTAGATCCTAGTCACTACCAACATTCTACCTGCCCATCTATATCTATCTATACTGGTAGATCCTAGTCACTACCAACATTCTACCTGACTCTCTATACTGGTAGATTCTAGTCACTACCAACATTCTACCTGCCCATCTATACTGGTAGATCCTAGTCACTACCAACATTCTACCTGCCCATCTATACTGGTAGATCCTAGTCACTACCAACATTCTACCTGACTCTCTATACTGGTAGATCCTAGTCACTACCAACATTCTACCTGCCCATCTATACTGGTAGATCCTAGTCCCTACCAACATTCTACCTGACTCTCTATACTGGTAGATCCTAGTCACTACCAACATTCTACCTGACTCTCTATACTGGTAGATTCTAGTCACTACCAACATTCTACCTGCCCATCTATACTGGTAGATCCTAGTCACTACCAACATTCTACCTGCCCATCTATACTGGTAGATCCTAGTCACTACCAACATTCTACCTGACTCTCTATACTGGTAGATTCTAGTCACTACCAACATTCTACCTGACTCTCTATACTGGTAGATTCTAGTCACTACCAACATTCTACCTGCCCATCTATACTGGTAGATTCTAGTCACTACCAATATTCTACCTGCCCATCTATACTGGTAGATCCTAGTCACTACCAACATTCTACCTGCCCATCTATACTGGTAGATTCTAGTCACTACCAACATTCTACCTGCCCATCTATACTGGTAGATCCTAGTCACTACCAACATTCTACCTGACTCTCTATACTCTCTATCCTAGTCACTACCAACATTCTACCTGCCTCTCTATACTGGTAGATCCTAGTCACTACCAACATTCTACCTGCCCATCTATACTGGTAGATTCTAGTCACTACCAACATTCTACCTGCCCATATATACTGGTAGATCCTAATCACTACCAACATTCTACCTGCCCATCTATACTGGTAGATCCTAGTCACTACCAACATTCTACCTGCCTCTCTATACTGGTAGATCCTAGTCACTACCAACATTCTACCTGCCCATCTATACTGGTAGATCCTAGTCACTACCAACATTCTACCTGCCCATCTATACTGGTAGATCCTAGTCACTACCAACATTCTACCTGACTCTCTATACTGGTAGATTCTAGTCACTACCAACATTCTACCTGACTCTCTATACTGGTAGATTCTAGTCACTACCAACATTCTACCTGCCCATCTATACTGGTAGATTCTAGTCACTACCAACATTCTACCTGCCCATCTATACTGGTAGATCCTAGTCACTACCAACATTCTACCTGACTCTCTATACTGGTAGATCCTAGTCACTACCAATATTCTACCTGACTCTCTATACTGGTAGATTCTAGTCACTACCAACATTCTACCTGACTCTCTATACTGGTAGATTCTAGTCACTACCAACATTCTACCTGCCCATCTATACTGGTAGATCCTAGTCACTACCAACATTCTACCTGCCCATCTATACTGGTTGATCCTAGTCACTACCAACATTCTACCTGCCCATCTATACTGGTAGATCCTAGTCACTACCAACATTCTACCTGCCCATCTATACTGGTAGATCCTAGTCACTACCAACATTCTACCTGACTCTCTATACTGGTAGATTCTAGTCACTACCAACATTCTACCTGCCCATCTATACTGGTAGATCCTAGTCACTACCAACATTCTACCTGACTCTCTATACTGGTAGATTCTAGTCACTACCAACATTCTACCTGCCTCTCTATACTGGTAGATCCTAGTCACTACCAACATTCTACCTGACTCTCTATACTGGTAGATCCTAGTCACTACCAACATTCTACCTGCCTCTCTATACTGGTAGATCCTAGTCACTACCAACATTCTACCTGCCCATCTATACTGGTAGATCCTAGTCACTACCAACATTCTACCTGCCCATCTATACTGGTAGATCCTAGTCACTACCAACATTCTACCTGCCCATCTATACTGGTAGATCCTAGTCACTACCAACATTCTACCTGCCCATCTATACTGGTAGATCCTAGTCACTACCAACATTCTACCTGCCCATCTATACTGGTAGATCCTAGTCACTACCAACATTATACCTGCCCATCTATACTGGTAGATCCTAGTCACTACCAACATTCTACCTGCCCATCTATACTGGTAGATCCTAGTCACTACCAACATTCTACCTGCCCATCTATACTGGTAGATCCTAGTCACTACCAACATTCTACCTGCCCATATATACTGGTAGATCCTAATCACTACCAACATTCTACCTGCCCATCTATACTGGTAGATCCTAGTCACTACCAACATTCTACCTGCCCATCTATACTGGTAGATCCTAGTCACTACCAACATTCTACCTGCCTCTCTATACTGGTAGATCCTAGTCACTACCAACATTCTACCTGCCCATCTATACTGGTAGATCCTAGTCACTACCAACATTCTACCTGCCCATCTATACTGGTAGATCCTAGTCACTACCAACATTCTACCTGACTCTCTATACTGGTAGATTCTAGTCACTACCAACATTCTACCTGCCCATCTATACTGGTAGATTCTAGTCACTACCAACATTCTACCTGCCCATCTATACTGGTAGATCCTAGTCACTACCAACATTCTACCTGACTCTCTATACTGGTAGATTCTAGTCACTACCAACATTCTACCTGCCCATCTATACTGGTAGATCCTAGTCACTACCAACATTCTACCTGACTCTCTATACTGGTAGATTCTAGTCACTACCAACATTCTACCTGCCTCTCTATACTGGTAGATCCTAGTCACTACCAACATTCTACCTGACTCTCTATACTGGTAGATCCTAGTCACTACCAACATTCTACCTGCCTCTCTATACTGGTAGATCCTAGTCACTACCAACATTCTACCTGCCCATCTATACTGGTAGATCCTAGTCACTACCAACATTCTACCTGCCCATCTATACTGGTAGATCCTAGTCACTACCAACATTCTACCTGCCCATCTATACTGGTAGATCCTAGTCACTACCAACATTCTACCTGCCCATCTATACTGGTAGATCCTAGTCACTACCAACATTCTACCTGCCCATCTATACTGGTAGATCCTAGTCACTACCAACATTCTACCTGCCCATCTATACTGGTAGATCCTAGTCACTACCAACATTCTACCTGCGCATCTATACTGGTAGATCCTAGTCACTACCAACATTCTACCTGACTCTCTATACTGGTAGATTCTAGTCACTACCAACATTCTACCTGACTCTCTATACTGGTAGATTCTAGTCACTACCAACATTCTACCTGCCCATCTATACTGGTAGATTCTAGTCACTACCAACATTCTACCTGCCCATCTATACTGGTAGATCCTAGTCACTACCAACATTCTACCTGACTCTCTATACTGGTAGATCCTAGTCACTACCAATATTCTACCTGACTCTCTATACTGGTAGATTCTAGTCACTACCAACATTCTACCTGACTCTCTATACTGGTAGATTCTAGTCACTACCAACATTCTACCTGCCCATCTATACTGGTAGATCCTAGTCACTACCAACATTCTACCTGCCCATCTATACTGGTAGATCCTAGTCACTACCAACATTCTACCTGCCCATCTATACTGGTAGATCCTAGTCACTACCAACATTCTACCTGCCCATCTATACTGGTAGATCCTAGTCACTACCAACATTCTACCTGACTCTCTATACTGGTAGATTCTAGTCACTACCAACATTCTACCTGCCCATCTATACTGGTAGATCCTAGTCACTACCAACATTCTACCTGACTCTCTATACTGGTAGATTCTAGCCACTACCAACATTCTACCTGCCTCTCTATACTGGTAGATCCTAGTCACTACCAACATTCTACCTGACTCTCTATACTGGTAGATTCTAGTCACTACCAACATTCTACCTGACTCTCTATACTGGTAGATTCTAGTCACTACCAACATTCTACCTGCCCATCTATACTGGTAGATTCTAGTCACTACCAACATTCTACCTGCCCATCTATACTGGTAGATCCTAGTCACTACCAACATTCTACCTGACTCTCTATACTGGTAGATCCTAGTCACTACCAATATTCTACCTGACTCTCTATACTGGTAGATTCTAGTCACTACCAACATTCTACCTGACTCTCTATACTGGTAGATTCTAGTCACTACCAACATTCTACCTGCCCATCTATACGGGTAGATCCTAGTCACTACCAACATTCTACCTGACTCTCTATACTGGTAGATCCTAGTCACTACCAACATTCTACCTGACTCTCTATACTGGTAGATCCTAGTCACTACCAACATTCTACCTGCCCATCTATACTGGTAGATCCTAGTCACTACCAACATTCTACCTGCCCATCTATTTTTTTATATTTTATTTAACCTTTATTTAACTAGTCAAGTCAGTTAAGAACAAGTTCTTATTTTCAATGGCGGCCTAGGAACAGTGGGTTAACTGCCTGTTCAGGGGCAGAACGACAGATTTGTACCTTGTCAGCTCGGGGGTTTGAACTTGCAACCTTCCGGTTACTAGTCCAACACTCTAACCACTATACGGGTCATTGTTTTGACCCAGTCGTTAATGCTAATCATTCTATTCATGCGATGTTACTATACTAAACAAATCATTATCATGTACCTAGCTAGCAGAGATTCAATGAGGATGAGTGACAAGAACTTGAATAAATAATGATTTAATAAATATAAAATAGGCCGCACTGTGCTGGTTAATTAATTAATGGAGTTCTGAGTGTTTACGGTTATTCGTTTTACGTTCGTTCTTGGGCTACTGGCATGGGAGATATTGCATTTGTAAAATGATACATTGTTGCACAGGTTGTAGGTAGATCTACATACAACCGCCAACTGTTGCAAACCAAATGGTGGTATGGACAAATCATGTGTAGATAGATGAATTCCCTGCCTGGGCTGCGAGACAGTGGAATTATGACATTTAATACATGGTCATGGTATTTTGCAGGAGTTGTTGTCCAACCAATCGACATCCAGGATCCAAACACTAATAATTTACGCTACACCGGCTGGCTTTGCTGAGTTGGATGGTTTTTACCATGCATCCTTAGAAAATGTGTTATGCTAATATTGACGGCTTTGTAAAGCCATCGGTCTGACTAGCTCTAGAGAATATATGCATACTTTGCAAGATATTAAAGGGATAGTTCACTTTTAAAAAATAAGCCTGTATCAGCCAGATTTAATACTGGGTGACCAATAACTGCCAGGCTCAACTTACCACTGACATTTTGTCCTCTCTCCAGGTATCTATCATCCCCAGAGGCAAAGGGTTGGGCTATGCCCAGTACCTACCAAAGGAGCAGTACCTATACACCAAGGAGCAGCTGCTGGACAGGATGTGCATGACGCTGGGTGGCCGCGTGTCTGAGGAGATCTTCTTCGGTCGCATCACCACGGGGGCCCAGGACGACCTCCGTAAGGTCACCCAGAGTGCATACGCCCAGGTCTGTCCGTCCCCCTTCGTCCCCACCACCACATTTATTAGCATTTTTATTGGTATTTTTCTTTGTGTTTCACAGGGCTAGTACACAATGGGTTGATGATTGGGTAAGACGGTTGTACTAATCTCATGAAGGTGTGTGTGTGTCACATTCCAGTTATTTTTGTTGTTGAAGTAGAGTGGATTATCATTTGACATTTTGCATTTTATTGAGACAGTAATGAGAGAGAGATACATTCAAGTGGGAGAGTCTGTGAGAGGGGAGGACATGAGGATGGACCTCAAGTTTCCGGTGGGGAGAAGCATACACTGAGTGTACAAAATATTAGGAACACCTGGTCTTTCCATGATATAGACTGACAAGGGGGAAAGCTGGAATCTCTTATTGACGTCACTTGTTAAATCCACCTCAATCAGTGTAGATGAAGAGGAGGAGGACAGGTTAAAGAAGGATTATATGTGTATGAGTGCCATTCAGAGGGTGACTGGGCAAGACAACATATTTAAGTGCCTTTGAAACAGGGTATGGTAGTAGATGCCAGGCGCACCGGGTTGAGAGTGTGAAGAACTGCAACGTTACTGGGTTTTTCACGCTCAACAATTTCCTTGTGTGTGTCAAGAATGGTCCACCAACCCTGGTCTTTTAGGTTGTGAACATGAACCCAGACCATGGTTCCTGCACACATTATATATATATTTGTTTACTTAATTGAATATACTGAAAATCTCAGTCTGTTGTATTAGGACATTCCAATAAAGTGTTACTACACCATTGTTTTTACAGATCGTGCAGTTTGGCATGAATGACAAGGTGGGACAGGTGTCCTTCGACTTGCCCCGGCAGGGCGAGATGACCCTTGAGAAGCCCTACAGCGAGGCCACGGCGCGCCTCATCGACACGGAGGTACGCAATCTCATCCGAGAGGCGTACGAGCGTACCCACACCCTACTGGCTGAGAAGAAAGGCGATGTGGAGAAGGTACGTGTGGTGGTAGGACATAAAAACACTCGTAGGCTTACACTGTCTCTCACACAGACACACAAGTAAAACTTAAGCCAAAGGTAATAATACATTTACCTTCAACGGTTGCCTGGTCAGGTGGCGCAGCGTCTGCTGGAGAAGGAGGTGCTGGACAAGAAGGACATGGTGGAGCTCCTGGGGCTGCGGCCGTTCGCTGAGAAGTCCACCTACGAGGAGTTTGTGGAGGGCACGGGGGGCATGGATGAGGACACATCCCTGCCTGAGGGCCTCAAGGACTGGAACAAGGAGCGCGACAAGGAGGAAAGCACAGAGGAACAGGTGGCCCGACAGATCTCCGGAGGGATGCCCTTCTAAACGGGGACTGCTTAGCTTTACCGATGGTCGTTTTTAGTATGAGGCTGTGTACTGAGATTAGAACAGGTTGGTGGAAGGATCTCAGTAAAACCCCACCTAAACGTTACCTGACTGAACCATGCCCAATCCCTCTGATTGGTCAGTTGCATCCTTTGCAATGGTCTGGGGGTGTATTCAGCGAGATGAAACATTCTGAATGTTGCAGATAAAAATGTCATACAGGAGTTAAAAGTTCTGTCATGGTTAGAGTATAAACAAAATATATCACATTTAGTTGAGGGGGGGGTTATTATTTTGGATAAAGAAGACACTAGGCCACACATCTAAAACTAAAAACTATGTAGAAAATATAATAGACCATTTTATTTTATATAACTTACCTGTTTCTGGCCCTCAAAATTGATTTTGACAAACAAATCGGTCATAATAAAAATAAATCTGAGCCAAAAAGTTTTGCCGCCAAATCTTGTGTGTGTGATTTAACCTGTCATTAATAAAGCTATGTATTCCCTATTCAACATGGAGGAATAAGCATATCTGTTCACCACCAGAATATTTGAGCAGTTGGAAATCCCACTCATCGCTCACAGAGCGGGGTCACCACTCTGGCGATCATTATCTTTTCTCCCGCTCCACCCCCCAAAAAATTGCCGCTCCAAATTCGCTGCATTTGTTTAGTTTAAAACGATATTTTAAGTTATACCCCATCTACTTTTGTGACTATGTATCATTTTTGTTTTGAAGTAGGCTTCAAGAAGCATCAACATTTCAACAACATGACAAAGGCTACTGAACAAGGACCGACCTGATGATATGCGACCACTGTGTTAAAAAAATGTGTTTCTCTCATCTCTTGGTGGTCAGGTAGGCTACTTCAGTTGTAACTGTGGCTCTGTAGTGCTCACATTTTACAGTTGATGGACAACTTTAACACTTAAATGGAATCTAAACGTTTCTGTGAGCTCATTCGTTGTCTTGCCATCAATTACACAGGCTGTGAACTATTTCTTAGTCGACTCATATCAACATCTCCGAGGATTAGTAGTGGAGGTAGGCTAAATAAATACACAAGAATAGGCCTAATTTAAAATAAGTGGTGAAGGACATTTTTTAAATGTTGCCCAGAGCTCGTGGCTGAGTGGTACCGGAGCAAAATTGGGGAGAGAGAGAGAAGGCCCCGGCCATTTAAAAAAAAAATATATATATTTGTTTTAGATCCACTGCTCGCTCCAGCCAAATTACGCACGTTCTCCTCCTTCCTCCACTCTGCTCACATCCTCTGTTTGACAAAGTACATTTCTGTCTAGATGTTCTGTACCTCCACCCAGCCTGAACACGCCCCAGAGAGACTGACTACGGTGCTCTTTTCCAGGGATTGGATGGGAGCACTGCCCTTGATCTTCATGCCTTAAGGCCCCCTTGAGTATAAGGCATGATGAGTGGGTTTTTAGAAGAGTGGGAGGGGGAGACTTAAGTTTTTGTATACTTCACAACCCAGCCAGTGTTGCAACCCAGCCAGTGTTTAACTATGGATTATTTCAATGACCGAAAAAAAACCAAATGTAGAATCCGTCTGGCTTTGTAAAGAACGTTCAGACGTGTAGAATCCGTCTGGCTTTGTAAAGAACGTTCAGACGTGTAGAATCCGTCAGGCTTTGTAAAGAACGTTCAGACGTGTAGAATCCGTCTGGCTTTGTAAAGAACGTTCAGACGTGTAGAATCCGTCAGGCTTTGTAAAGAACGTTCAGACGTGTAGCTTGGGGTTGTTTCCAGGTTTGGACAAGAGGATTGTACATGAGATGTCAAAGCCAAGGTTGCTGTATAGATTTTGAGTAGATGACAAAATGACTGAAATATTCCAGTAGTAACATAACATGAAATGTTGAAGAACAAATTATGTTCAGGAAATAAAGAAATTATGCTTGCAACCTCCCCCCCCCCCCCCCCCCCCATTAATATTTACTTCTGTGAAGTGGAGTCAAACTGATTGAAATATGTGACGATCACATGTCTATCCAATTTGTATTCTTACCGAAAAAACTGACCAGGGCGATGGGTGAGTGATTTTAAAATACATGCAACTGAAACCAAGGTTAGAACAGGAAAATGAAAAAGTAAACGCACTGAATAAAGACGACACTGCAGAAAGATACCGCATATACACACACTGCATACTGTACACACTGTACACACTGGGGGGAAGGGGGAAAAAAACAGTTATGCATCACTGAGACCTGCCAACCTTTTGCGTACCATGCACACAATCTGAGGTAGAAGTACGCTGGTTTGAAAAATAACCCTAACATATGCTTCTAGTTGGTTGGCACAATTTGGTTTTTGACTGGATCTGAGCCCCCCCCCCCCCGTAGTCATAGCACAGACAGAAGGGGATACCCAGACACGTCACAGGCTATACAGCTGAAGCATCTGTTTTAGAATGTTTTCTCACCACCAGATATGGTAGTGAGCTGAAGTCCAGTTGCGTTAGTGGGAGAAGAAGGAACTAGGTCAAACTGGGCAGACATTCGGCAAATTCTCATCGATAAAACATCTGATCTCAAAAAAGTTATATTCCCAAAAACTAGAATCTGTTACGAACACGATGCATTAAGTTTCGAGACTTCATGCTTTGCCAAAGTTATTATATATATACTTTTTAATGTTAGCAAATGAAATACAGAAATATCTCATTTACGTAAGTATTCACATCCCTGAGGCAGTACATGCTAGAATCCCCTTTGGCAGCGATTACAGCTGGATAAGTCGGCGCTTCCCACAATACTTACCCATTTTTATTATTTAAAAAATTATTCAAGCTCTGTCAAGTTGGTTGTTGATCATTATTAGACAGCCATTTTCAAGTCTTCCTATAGATTTCCAAGACACTTTTAAATCAAAACTCGTAACTAGACCACTTGGGGACTATTCAATGTTGTCTTGGTAAGCATCTCCAGTGTATATTTGGCCTTGTGTTTACGGTTATTGTCCCTGCTGAAAGGTGAATTTGTCTGTGTCTGTTGGAAAGCAGGCAGAACCAGGTTTTCCTCTAGGATTTTGCCTGTGCTTAGCTCTATTCCATAGATTTTTATCATAAACTCCCTAGTCCTTGCCGATGACAAGCATACCCATAACATGATGCAGCCACCATTATGCTTGAAAATATGAAGAGTTGTACTTAGTGATGTGTTGGATTTGCCCCAAACATTGCGCTTTGTATTCAAGACATAAAATTAATTTCTTTGCCACATTTTTTTGTTGTCCAGTTTTACTTCAGTGTCTTATTGCAAACAGGATGCATGTTTTGCGATATTTGTATTCGGTACAGGCTTCCTTTTCTCTCTGTCAATTATTGGCCTCATGGTGAAATTGTTTGGTGAAATTGCTTGGATTGGTTTCCTTCCTCTCCTGCAACGGAGTTAGGAAGGACGTCTGTGTCTTTGTAGTGACTGGGTGTAATTATACACCATCCAATGTGGGTTGTGTGTGTAGGCCAGTGACTTAATCAATGGAAACATTCAAGGGGTGTCAATACTTTCTTAAGGCACTGTAAGTCCTCTATGTAACCTGATGGATGAGGTCAGGGATGGACGTGTGAAACAAATTCAATAAGCCTAGTTCAGTTGTTTCGTATTTCAAATAGCCTGTAGTAAACTAAACTACTACCTTGCATTCAGTAATTTAATTATTCCGAATTTTCTCCCCAAACAAAATTTTAAGCCAGTTTATATTTTCACAAGACTATCCACATGAAGACCACCTAATTAATTAGAATATTCAGACTCCTAAATGTTTACCTATTAATTAATTAGAATATTCAGACTCCTAAATGTTTACCTATTAATTAATTAGAATATTCAGACTCCTAAATGTTTACCTAGAAAAATGTAAGCGTCATTGAGACCACCTCCATTTAATTTAGGATCAAACTGTGTTGGGTACATTGTTTGATATAATTTAAGACTCTTTTAAGTTTCAGGAAGTGGCCATTAGTAGTCAACTTCTTGAGGGGGAAGTTGATTGCCCCCCTCCCGGACCCCCTCTCCACGCAACCTTAGGCCTACAGCAGCACCACATTGTCAGAAAATCCTAGGGAGAGCATGATTGTACATTTCAAACATATTTCTAGTTAGCTACTGAAGAGCAGCTAATTACCAAGTACTCAAAACAAAAAATCACGGGGGTGTCGCATGTACGCTGTTGTGGGGTCTACAAGGCCGCCGGGGGTGCTAGCGCTGCGCTGGAGTGGCACTCCTACAAATGAAGGTTGGCAGGTCTGCATCACATCATACGTACCGCAGTGCTGCTTGTAATCATCAAATGCAAAAAAAATATTCAGAGCTATAAAAATAATACGCATATTGGTGAACACTTCTCCAGCAATGTTCATGAACGCCAAAAGCTATCCATATTTATGCCACCACAGTGCAATGCTACATGGTCGTGTCTGTCGTTGTTCTGTTTTTGTTGTTGGTGTGTGCCGTTGGACATACTGAATATTATCAATGATCAGCCAAGACAGCCTTGTTATTGTCGCTCAAACTCTCACTGTAGGGTTATCTAAATGTGTACATTTTGTATTTTGCTCTATTGTTAAAAAAAAAAGTTTGATGCAGTGTGAACATGGCAATTTATATACTGATCTAAAATACAAATGCAACATGTAAAGTGTTGGTCCCATGATTCATGAGCTGAAATAAAAGATCCCAGAAATGTTCTATTACACACATCTTATTTCTCTCAAATGTTGAGCACATGTGTTTACGTCCCTGTTAGTGAGCATTTCTCCTTTTGTCAAGATAATCCATCCACCTGACAGGTGTAGCATATCAAGAAGCTGATTAAACAGAATGATCATTACACAGGTGCACCTTGTACTGGGGTGATTCAACTTTAATTATACTGAACGGAAATATAAACACATGTAAAGTGTTGGTCCCATGTTTCATGAGCTGAAATAAAAGATCCCAGACATTTTCCATACACACAAAAATCTTATTTCTCTCAAATTGTGTGCACAAATGTGATTACATCCCTGTTAGTGAGCATTTCCTCCTTTGCTAAGATATTCCATCCACCTGACAGGTGTAGCATATCAAGAAGCTGATTAAATAGCATGATCATTAGAGGTGCAACCTTGTTTTGGAGACAAAAGGCCACTCTAAAATGTGCAGTTTTGTTACACAACACAATGCCACAGATGACTCAAGTTTTGAGGGAGTGTGCAATTGGCATGTGGACTGCAGGAATGTCAACCAGAGCTGTTGCCAGATCATTTTTATATTAATTTCTCTTCCATAAGCCACCAACATTGTTTTAGAGAATTTGGCAGTATGTCTAATCGGCTGCATAACCGCAGACCACGTGTAACCATGCCAGCCCAGGACCTCCACATCCGGCTTCTTCACCTGAGGGATCATCTGAGACCAGCCACCCCCGACAGCTGATGAAACTGTAGGTTTGACCAACCTTAGAATTTCTACACAAACTGTCTGAGGGACGCTCATCAGCGTGCACGTCTTCACCTGACTGCAGTTGGACATTGTAACAGACTTCAAATGGTGGTCACATCTGATACTGACAGGTTTTCTGATCCACGCCCCTACTTTTTTAAAAGGTCATTCCCAGTCATGTGAAATCCATAGATTATATTTTTGTTCAGTATATTTAAATCACAACATGCAACAATTTCAAAGATTTTACCGAGTTACAGTTCATATAAGGAAATCAATCCATTTAAATACATTCATTAGTGCCTAATCTATGGATTTCACATGACTGGGAATACAGATACCATTAAAAAAGGTAGGGGCATGGATCAGAAAACCAGTCAGTATATTGTGTGACCACCATTTGCCTCATGCAGGTTAACACCTCCTTCGCATAGAGTTGATCGTGGCGTGTGGAATGTTGTCCCACTCCTCTTCAATAGCTGTGCAAAGTAGCTGGATATTGGCGGGAACTGGAACACGCTGTCGTACACGTCAATCCAGAGCATCCCGAACATGCTCAATGGGTGACATGTCTTAGTGTGCAGGCCATGGAAGAACCGTGCCATTTTATCAAGTTCAAATTAAATGGAAACCCTGTGCAAATGATTATGATCATATAAAAATGGATATACAATTGAACAATTACCCTTAACGTGTCCGGTTTAGATCATAAAAGCACATCATGGACACAACTTCATCCAAAACACAATCAAGATTGCTTTCAGTATATTTAAAACGCAACAATTTCAAAGAGTATACAGAGTTACAGTTCATATAAGGAAATAAGTTAATTGAAATAAATTCATTAGGCCCTAAAGTGAAAGCAATCTTGATTGTGTTTTGAATGATTGTGTCCATGATATGCTTTTATGATCTAAACTGGACTGACCACATTAAAAGGGTAAATGTTCATTCATTTAAGATTAACTTAATTTTGACCCAAACATCAATTTTAAAGAACTTACCCTTTTAAAAACAAAGTGAAAACCCTATAAAAAAAATGAGTGCTAATTATTTATTTAATTTTACATTTTAACTAAGTTTTGGAATAGCTTTCTCTCTGTGGTGGAAAACAGTGAAGGACAGCCATGATATAATTGCATCTCAAAGTGAGATGATGGCTCCAGCCCCTTTATTTCAGGAGGTCATGATTGGACAAATGATTTAAGACAAAGCAAAGAATCTACTCATATTCAATCAGAACAAAAAACTAATGGAGATGAGGGCTATACTGAATTCTCAACCAGATACAATTCTAATGTCGTGCATTTCACTAACAAGGCTGCAAATTAGACAAAATGGACCCATAGCGCCCACTGATCTAAAGTCAATGGTGTCAGGATATATTATCTTGGAAGAAACGCCAAATAACAAGTCTGAAGATTGCGAACCTATTTAAAAAAAAAAAACGAGGTAAAAACGAGAGCATAACATAAAAATATAAACAATTTTACACTGCATAAAAAAAAAATAGAAAAGTTTGAATAGAATCTCAAAGTCAACTATATTTCCCCCAAAAATGAACATAAAAAAATATTCACTAAACTATTACTTTTAACAGTCAAGGAAAATCACATTCAAAGCAGTTTTTTTGCATGGAGGAAGGCATGATTCTTCATATTTACCATTTACATATGCATCTGGAGTGTCGGTGGTGCACATACTGTACTGTGTGATCACTTGTGCTATCACTTAATGGCTAATAACAAATCGTGTTTATGACAGGCTACTCCTGTTATCTATTCTAACATTTCCCTGATTGTTTATAGTAGCCATTTACATTCAAATGGACAGTTGATCAACTACGCCATCCATTCCTGTTGGTAAGTCACAGTGAATTTCCAGGTCTCTACAATCTGTGAGAGGAGTATCTCGTCTGGGAAGGAGGCCTCCACGTCAGGCAGGACTTCTACTCCTTTGCGGTCCATGTATCCAGCCAACGTCTCTTTGACACTAACAAGGTAGAATGAGAGAGAGAGGAAAAGTCTTGTGATTTCAGACCTCAGACTATTAAAAAAAATATATATTTAACCAGGTAAGCTAGTTGAGAACAAGTTCTCATTTACAACTGCGACCTGGCAAAGATAAAGCAAAGCAGTTCAACACAAACAACAGAGTTACACATGGAATAAACAAACATACAGTCAATAACACAACAGAAAAAAAAGAAAGTCTATATAGAGTGTGTGCAAATGGTGGGTGTTGTTATCGTGACAAATGAGCTGAGATAAGGCGGAGCTTTACCTAGCATAGCCTTATAGATGACCTGGAGCCAGTGGGTCTGGCGCCAAATATGTAGTGAGGGCCAGCCGACGAGAGCATACAGGTCGCAGTGGTGGGTGATATAAGGGGCTTTGATAACAAAACGAATGGCACTAGTTTGCTAAGTAGAGTATTGGAACAGTTTTTACCCCCAAGCCATAAGACTCCTGAACAGGTAACCAAATAGTTACCCGGACTATTTGCATTGTGTGCCCCCCCAATGCCTCTTTTACGCTGCTGCTGCTCTCTGTTAATCATATATGCCCTGTCACTTTAACTTTACATTCATGCACATACTACCTCAATTGGGCCAACCAACCAGTGCTCCCGCACATTGGCTAACCGGGCTATCTGCATTGTGTCCCACCACCCGCCAACCCCTCTTTTTAACGCTTCCGCTACTCTCTGTTCATCATATATGCAGAGGCACTTTAACCATTCCCATATATAAGAAAGCTCAGGAATTCAAAAACATTTTTGGACACATATTTAACTCCTTATTTTTGTCGGCACAAAACTACTTCCATTTGTTTGTATGGGTTACCTTGAGACGAGTCCTGTGACACTTATGGGGGTCGTAGAGCTAAATGGAAAACAACCCTGACCTGTTCACCGGACGTGCTACCTGTCAAAGCCCTGCTGATTTCAACTCTCTAGAGACAGCAGGAACGGTAGAGATACTCTGAATGATCGGCTATGAAAAGCCAACGGACATTTAATCCTGAGGTGCTGACTTGCTGCACCCTCGACCCTATGAACATTTGAACATCTTGGCCATGTTCTGTTATAATCTCCACCCGGCACAGCCAGAAGAGGACTGGCCACCACTCAGAGCCTGGTTCCTCTCTAGGTTTCTTCCTAGGTTCTGGCCTTTCTAGGGAGTTTTTCCTAGCCACCGTGCTTCTACACCTACATTGCTTGCTGTTTGGGGTTTTAGGCTGGGTTTCTGTGCAGCACTTTGATATATCAGCTAATGTAAGAAGGGCTATATAAATACATTTGATTTATCGCGCGCCGGGTCAAACGCCGCCATTTACCCGTGACTGTATTCATGATACAGCACTGCCACTTGTTCCTTATTACTTAAATTACAAAAAAAGACATTCCATTGCATGAGCCACATCCGTTAGCATCATTTGATAGAACATTCCAAAATACCAAAATTATTGCATCACAATACCAGGCAGCCATTGCAAGTGTACCCATGGGTTTACCAATCCATTGCCAGGGTTAAAGCTTCCAAACCCGTTCTGTTCATTCTTATTGCTATGATTGCTACATACTCCCCCAAAAAAATGTTAGCCACAAAACAAGCCAAACTGGAAAAGTGAACTATCCCTTTATCGTTGCATGGTTTGGAACCTATGATTTGACCCAGAGTTCCTCCATGGTTGCCATTTGACCTCACCTCCAGTCTGGTTTGTAGGTGTCTGAGACATGTGGTTTCCCCAGATTCAGCAGGAGGAACTCGTGCATCTCCAGTAGCCAGGTGTCAACGTGACCCTTGGAGATGAATCCCTGGAGCAGCCTCTTCTGTTCCTCCTCCAGGGGCTGCTGGTACTCTGTAGACACCCCAGAGAAAGGGTCCTTGAAGAGGAGAGAGGGGGGGAAACTCTCAGCTGTGCAAATACCACCTTAAAATTTTACAATGTAATACGTTTGGGTTTAAAACATTGAACCCTCTCTCAGAAAAGCTCACACAATTGACACAGTCACGTTGTTTTAGGGATGATTGTGTCATGTTTTGTGGATGATTGTGTCATGTTTTGTGGATGATTGTGACATGTTTTGTGGATGATTGTGTCATGTTTTGTGGATGATTGTGTCATGTTTTGTGGATGATTGTGTCATGTTCTCTATCTCGTTGGTTGGTCTGAACGTCTTACCCTCTTCAGACTCTTCAGCATGTTCTCTGATTTGAGGGAAGACAGGAGCTGCCACAGAGCCACACCGTGCTTCAGACTGCACCTGCCCAGAGCCTACAGAAACGGCACCACATAGAACACACGTTACGAACATTGAAAACAATTCACCACTTGGTAGAATTAGCGATGCACAAAATAAAAAAAACAGCAATATCTGGTTGATTTCTAAACAACTAAGAGCGTTGAAGTGCGAGGCTAAACCTCTCTGCTGTTTTGGTTCACGTTGTAGCAGAGTGAATCGCACAGCCGTGCGCATGCACAGATACTCTCTGTGTGACAGTGTGAGAGAGAGACGTAATTGCATCACGTTCATCTCAATGTCTGCAGTGCTGTTCGTGACAACATCCTGTTGCCTAGTCCTCAGTTTAAGTTGATATTGACCGACCAAGTCATGTGTTTCATGTAATATTATAAATGGTGTGGCTGTGTCACCTTTAAGATGTGAGGATCCATCTGCTCGCCCATCTTCAGCATGTCCTCCAGGTAGCAGTCCAGGGGCATCTGGGAAACTCCCCCAGTCATGGACAGGAAGCCCAGAGCCAGCTCCACAGCCTTCAGGGCTTCACACACCTCACTGTACGACTGCAGATCCCTGGACAGGGCTGTGAGGGTCAGGGACGGCAGATGCTCCTAAAAGAAACAACAACATTTCAATATTTTTTTTTGTTTTGTAAAGTGACGTGAATAATCACATGCCATATTAAGAGTAATAAACAAAAACAAGTTTGATGATGAAGAACGACTTGCCTGAGACACGTTTCCTTTCACCATTTTGAAAATGATGTCATAATCTCTCTCGTGTCTGCTGACCAGAGTGGGGATTCCCTGAAAGTCAACACATTGGTTCAGTCAGTGAGTGCCATATTATCGTCAACTATAGTCCAATATTCCACTCAGATCTGTGAACACTGAAGGGGTAGGAACTATGGAACGTGACCAGGGACTGAAATGGAACCAGGCCCTGAACTCACAGTCAGTGTGATGAGAGGCTTGCCCTGCAGGAAACGGGTCAGAACCTGCTGCTGGATCTTGGGCAGGTCGTACTCAGACAGGGTCTCCTTGCCACGCTCCAGGCTGTACTGGCAGTTAGACAGCACCAGGGGCAGCAGGTCCTTCTCCAGTTCATAGCGGATCACATGCAGCTCTGTCAGCTCTGACAGGCTCACCTTGTAGCTGTTGATGCAGAAAGTCAACAGGCTTTAACCTATTTATTTTATACTGTGCATTGCTTTATTCATTGCTTCCCATGTTTTGATCATTTGTCCACAATCCCCAATTCTTCACTATTGAGCACTTTTCAGTAGAGCAAAAAACTGTGGTGATGATGCAAATGGTCATTTGAACAAATGAACAAAATCCTAACATATCGTTTTGAGTAAACAATCTAATTGAAATCAAATGTATTTATAAAGCCCTTTTTACATCAGCAGATGCAGTGCTTATACAGAAACACAGCCTAAAACCCCAAACAGCAAGCAATGCAGGTGTAGAAGCACGGTGGCTAGGGAAAAACTCCCTAGAAAGGCGAGAACCTAGGAAGTAACCTAGAGAGGAACCAGGCTATGAGGGGGGGCCAGTCCTCTTCTGGCTGTGGCCGGTGGAGATTATAACAGTAGATGGCCATTTAAAAATGTCTCTTTAAGTAAGCTTTCGGTGGAACTCTCTCTCATTCTTCATTAGTGTACCTGGTGTCTTCCCCAGTGTGGCGGTCCACAGAGTGCAGCAGCTCATTGTGAAGGGCCACCAGGTAGCTTAGCAGAGCCGTGGAACACAAGCCTGGACCCTGGCGCCGCGGCAGGAGGTACTGGAGGTCACTGTCCAGGTCCAAATCATCCTTCCAGAAGTCTTCTGGGATCTTTATCTCATCTACACACACACACACAATGAAAACGTTCATGATTCACAGACAGGGGCTGTCAAAAACACACACTAAACAATAGATTATTGTTTTTGACTATTCATTCTGGTCGTAAGGGCAACCTGCCATGTTTTATAGAGGACAGGGTAACTCACTGGTGGCTACAGATACTCTGAGCAGGTTCCACGTGTTCAGAAATATCTGGACGTGCTTCTCATACCACACTCTCATTGGTCCTGTTAGAAGATAAACATTTATTGAGAACAAAAAAAATTGAGAACAAAAAAAATTCACAAAATTCTGTTTTTAAGGAAATCTATATGAAATTGGGCAAATCGTCAATAACTCGGCTGGTAACTATTGTTGCATAGTACCAAGGATGGATGGTTACGATGCAGTTACCTGACTGTCGTTGGATGAACTCTCTGATGGAGACATCCATCAGGTCTGATGAGTTCTGGAACTTTTTCACCAGACTCTTCTGTAGGGCCAGGATATGTGGAAGGAACTTGACCAGCCGGAACTCCGCCTCCTGTTCAATCACCAAATGAAAAAACGCAGCCGATCGTGTGATTTAAAAATGTCCCAGAATCACAAAGAAACCATTAAAGTATGCTGTTAACATTTTACCACATAAAATATAGCAAGAAAGAGCACATTTCATAATAATACATAGTTACAGTATACATACTTAAAGAGCGTTTACGAAAAAAGAAAAAAAAAGACAGTTCATGACGGTTTACCTTCTGTAGGAACCTCCAGAGTAATGGCAGCTTGTCCTTTCCGTCATTCTGTTCTACGATGTGGGTGAGACTGAGTAGGGACACCCTCTCTCTGCAGCTCCAAACCCCTGAACAGTGGACCTGGGAGCCCTGAGACAGGGAGGACAACGGACACTCGTCCCCAAATGTCACCCTCATGACGAAGTTAGAGGAGACACGGGAGTCGTCTCTGATGGTGGCGTTCACCTCCCTCAGCTGCTGGTCAAGTTTCTGTGATGACACACACAAATGGTTGTCATGGTTCTTGTCAAAGCTGGAATAGAATATCTTTAAATCACGCTGTACAGTACTAGCCAACTGCCAAATATTAGCCAAATATTATCCAAAAGGACTCGCCTTCAACTGAGGAGTGATGATGTCAGTAGCAACAGTTGTCTCCCAGGTATCTCTTGCCTCTTTAGTTGAGAGTTGGGGATCATTGCCAGCCGGCACTAGAAACAAAGACTAGTCAATGATGGGGCTACTGGTGCGCTATACAGTCTCCAAGCATTTTTAGCTTTCATCATTGTAACCAGCAGAGTTCAGCAGGTACTTGCACTTAAGCCATAAAAAAAGAACAAAATATATACTAAAATATAAAAATAATAAATTTTTAAAACTTTACAATGGCACTTTGTATTCTTTCCAGCGTGGAATTAAATAATGTATCTTTTACATCTCGGCCTTCTTGTTTTTTCCCCTCCTTTTTATAGCTTGAGTGTGAGTACCTGCCAAACTCAAACAATTCCTTTTTGAAATGAACGTCCTTACATTGATTGGTCGGTGGTGGTTCCAGAATGGATCTGACTATCAGGTGGACGGTGGTGACCGTGTCATCATTTCCCTTCCCCAGGGCTTTGGTCAGCTGATCCATGTCTTTCAGCAGGTGACAAATCAGAAATTGGCAGGCGTCCTGGACTGGAGGCTGGATGATCTGCTGGATGGACTAGAAAGAAAAAAAACAGGGAGATTATTGCAGGAAAGAATACAAGAGGGTGAAAGTGCAAGGTATAGAGAAGGATAGGGCTCCTGTTTCAGTGTCTCTTGATATGAAATGTTTAAAAAATAAGGCCGTTGAACTTGACGCTGTCAAGTAAATAAGGCCGTTTGAACATTCTTTTTATTTTCATTAAAAACTAAATAAGGAGCATACGTTTCAGCCTTTTAGTTAAAAAGTTCTCCCCGACGACATCATCAAAAGTTAAATCACTGTTTTTGAAAATGTTTTTTTTTCTCTCCAAACACTATGAGATTTGCGGTGACGTAGGGAGCAAGAAAACACCCTGCCTCTGGATAGACACTTGTTGCAGGTTTTTTCGAAAATCACTGTTTTTTAAAAACTTTTAATCCTACCCTGTGATGTCACAGAGAAGTATTCTTTTAGGACCTCCTTATCTTTTGAACCGCGGATCATAGAAATTGTGCTATTTTCACATATTGTAAAACGTTGGTTAGGTGCTGGAGATAACGAATGAGGTTTAAAACGTGGCATAAATGTCCTTTACTACTAATGAAATATATTTATCTTGCATCTCAACCTCGTTGGGTTATTCCTTTTCGTGGTTTTAAAGTGCGACGACCTTTTGAGCTCTATAGATATTTTTTCTCCTACGCACCAGCCACCTTTCATTCTAGCCTGAGCGCAAACCTTCATACTGACTTTCGGAGAATATTAATTGTGAAATACTGCCTTCTATAAACTTCTTTGGATTTCATTTGCAATAGAACATTTGAAATTAGTAAAACAATATAAACTAACAAGCTGACTGATGCTACATCTATACAGGTCTTATTGTGAGCTATATAATTGAGTAAACAATGGTACACAATTTCAATTTACTTATGGTAGGTTGTCCCATTCAAAAACACATATTTTGACCAATGGGTAAAATAATATCCAACTGCTAAACACAGCCTACAGTGTTGTCACCATATTAGCTAACGTCATAGTCAACATAGCTACTAGAACTAAAGCGTTAGTAAACCCGCTACAATCTTGCTGTACAGTGTACAGTCAACAAGCAGTTTAGCAGTTACACCGGCGGGCCCTGGTGGCAATACATATATAAAACCAAAAGCTTACCTTGACTTGGAAAAGTTTGAGCCGCGTGTTTGAGTAGGCTAAACTAGCTAGCTAAGTAATTAATTTGTTCAAAACTGTTCAACTATTGTCTTTATCGCTCTTTGAGTCAACTACTCATCACATTTTATGCACTGCAGTGCTAGCTAGCTGTAGCTTATGCTTTCAGTACTCGATTAATTTTCTGATCCTTTGATTGGGTGGACATGCTGCAAGAGCTCTGATAGGTTGGAGGATGTCCTCCGGAAGTTGCCATAATTACTGTCTAAATCTATGGAAGGGGGTGAGCACCGTACCTGTTCTCTGGCTGCACCATGGTGCTACCCCACAGAGTGCTGTTGAGACTACTGTAGACCTTCATTGCAAAACAGTGTGTTTTAATAAATGACTTGGAGACGTAAAAATGTTTAGTATGGTTTTATCTAAAGGATAACTTTTTTTACTGTTTCACTATTTTTTATGGAATTCACTGAAGATGGTCCTCCCTTCCATGCTCTGGTATAGATAATCCTCTAAGAAAGCCAGTGGTCCAAGCCTCATGTCTCAATCACAATCTGTTAAGAAGTTAACAGAGTTTTTACCCTCGTTGGATGGTCAGAACTAGGGGGACTAAATCAAATGGGTCCAGAGAGAAAAAAAGTGGTCAGAAATGTTGAACATTGTGGGGCGGCAGGGTAGCCTAGTGGTTACTCTGACTAGTAACCGGAAGGTTGCAAGTTCAAACCACCGAGCTGACAAGGTACAAATCTGTCGTTCTGCCCCTGAACATGGGCAGTTAACCCACTGTTCCTAGGCCGTCATTGAAAATAAGAATTTGTTCTTTAACTGACTTGCCTAGTTAAATAAAGGTAAAAAAAAAAATTGCATCAGCTAAGCTGGATTCTGTGCAAGAATTAAGGCTACCTGACAGGCAAACTTTCCTGTTGAACTCGTTCTTTCTTCTCGAACCCACAGGACATAAAAAAAATTGAGAGGTAAGATCGATATCGATTTTGAGACTAAATTATTTCATGTTCTTTTTCAAATATTTCTCACAAAAACTAGCGTATCTCTGAAATGTCAACCAAGCTTTTTATTTTCAAAGCCTTTTACATTTAATTCAGCTCGTCATGCAAATGTTGCTTTTAGCAAACCGCAGAAACAACTTTGAAGGCTAATACCCCAAATATATAAAATCCTCAAAAGTTGTTACTAGAAACCTGCACCGCTATGTCAATAGAGCTCAATGCTTATAAATTAGATGTATAATGTTATGAAATCCGACTTTAATGTTGATATGTCCAAGAAAGAACCCACTGAACAATTAATAACATGAATTATCATATTTCTATTGGTAAAATGTATTTTATATTACTAGGAAATGGAATTTCATCACCAAAGCAATCACTCTTGGCAGTGTGGGTGGACTCCCTACTTAATTAAGGTACTGTTCTTTCACACACTGGACCCATAAAGCTAGAAAGAGTTGGCAGCTTTTGGCAGACAAGATGGCCTACCTGTGGCTGCTCTGAGGCCCCTCTCAGCATGGCCAGGTGGGTGAGCAGTCTGACCAGGATGAAAGGGGTGAGGGACATGTTTTTGGTGTCCAGGGTGTCTGGGTTGTCCCTCCTCTCAGGGTCTCCCAGGATGTGGCCAGTCCTTGTGAGATCTCCCCTAAGAGGACACGTTCAGTTTTTGGTCGTGACATGAGATCTGGAGCCATGTATCAAACGTATCAGAAAACACTCTAAGAAAAAAAGGGTTCCAAAAGGGTTCTTGTCTTCATAGGAACCCTTTTTGGTTCCAGGTTGGACCCTTTGGGGTGGAAAGAGTTGTACATGGAACCAAAAGGGTTCTACCTGGAACCAAAAGGGTTCTACCTGGAACCAAAAAGGGTTCTACCTGGAACCAAAAAGGGTTCTACCTGGAACCAAAAGGGTTCTACCTGGAACCAAAAAGGGTTATTCGAAGAGTTATCCTATGGGGATAGATGAAAAACCATTTTTCTAAGAGTGTGGGAATGCTGATCTAGGATCAGGTCCCTCCTGTCTTTTGTTTAGTATAATTTTAAAGGCCAAACTGATCTCCTACTCTGATGCTTTGGCAGTAATATCAATGTCGGGCTCTTAGAGAGAGCTGACTTACTGCTGTAGCTCCATCTTCTGGAAACCAGTCAAGGGAACATGGTTCTCCCCTCCAATCTCCGCCTCACACTCTAGACATTTTGCCTTATGGGTGGGTTGACCACACTGCAATAGAGTGGGTAAAATCAGTTGGCTGTTTGCTTAGCTAACGAACATAAAATATTAAAACTAACGCAATTTTACATGAAGAACTTTGCTTACCTTATCCACAACACAGGGGTGACCATTCGGACAAGCTGTTGAGATTCGAGTCAAAACTGAGCTTATACAGAAATGTTATTGTTTTTGACCCAAAATTATATTAGCTGAATCTGAAAATAACAATCAATTTCCAACGGTAGATATCCACAACACAGGGGTGACCATTCGGACAAGCTGTTGAGATTCGAGTCAAAACTGAGCTTATACAGAAATGTTATTGTTTTTGACCCAAAATTATATTAGCTGAATCTGAAAATAACAATCAATTTCCAACGGTAGATATCCACAGGGGTGACCATTCGGACAAGCTGTTGAGATTCGAGTCAAAACTGAGCTTATACAGAAATGTTATTGTTTTTGACCCAAAATTATATTAGCTGAATCTGAAAATAACAATCAATTTCCAACGGTAGATATCCACAACACAGTTACTGTCTAAACACTTCCTGTAGCACGATGTTAACAAATAACATTTCACAGAGGTGTACCTACGATGATTAACTCAAAGTTCAAGTTACAGTACAAGCGTTTATCAGGTTAGGATTCAAAATGTCTGTACTTACAGTACCAGGAGAGTCCATAATCCACTTTATTCTGTGTTATAAGCCTTTGAGCGACAGCCAGCATGTCCTCAGGCATTGTGGGTAGAAAGGCACTCTGTTGGGGTAGACATAAGCAGATAAAAGACAACTCCCACAGTCAACAAGGAGAAAGTCAATGTAAGATATTGACAGGTGCTGATGAGAATCATACCAGCATATTGTTGGGAGACAGGCCAAGCTGCTGTAGAGGTGTGAGCAGCCCTTCTGTCCCAGTGAGCAGCACAGCAGACATGTGGACAGCCAGCTCTATAAGGGTGTGCTCCACACTGGACCGGTCTGCCAGGACACTCAGTCCTCCCATCCTGTTGTGAACCAATTCTTTGGCAAAGTCCCTCACTTCCCTGCGATGTAGGTACCTTGATCCCTCGATGAAGTCCTCAAGTGCTTTGCATTGCTGGAGGAGTAAAACAAAGTCAGACATTTTGGATAAGTGTAATTGGGATTTTCTGAAGTCTACAAATATAAATAGATTTCAAAGTATAACTATTGTAACTTCAAAATCGGAATAGTTTGCCAACTCTATCGTTAGTTGTGGGCTAACAGTTTTCCCTCGGATGTTGAGTTGAAGGAGGTGGTCCAATGTGTATAGCTTAGGGGTGGGGTGGAGGCCTGTGTTCCTACCTTAGGGGTGGGGTGGAGGCCTGTGTTCCTACCTTAGGGGCGGAGTAGAGGCCTGTGTTCCTACCTTAGGGGCGGGTAGAGGCCTGTGTTCCTACCTTAGGGGTGGGGTGGAGGCCTGTGTTCCTACCTTAGGGGTGGGGTGGAGGCCTGTGTTCCTACCTTAGGGGTGGGGTGGAGGCCTGTGTTCCTACCTTAGGGGTGGGGTGGAGGCCTGTGTTCCTACCTTAGGGGTGGGGTGGAGGCCTGTGTTCCTACCTTAGGGGCGGGGTGGAGGCCTGTGTTCCTACCTTAGGGGTGGGGTGGAGGCCTGTGTTCCTACCTTAGGGGTGGGGTAGAGGCCTGTGTTCCTACCTTAGGGGCGGAGTAGAGGCCTGTGTTCCTACCTTAGGGGCGGAGTAGAGGCCTGTGTTCCTACCTTAGGGGTGGGGTGGAGGCCTGTGTTCCTACCTTAGGGGTGGGGTGGAGGCCTGTGTTGGCTGCTCGGTACAGACTGGTGACTTCTCTGAAAAGAGCCAGCAGGATATACAAGGTCCGCCTCCTTGCAGGTGCAGTACATCTCTACAACAAAACAACACACAAAGCTGAGGACAAATTCACCAAACATCCATAAAATCTTAGGTTAGAAATAGTTTTAATAAAACGAATACACACACACACACACACACACACACACACACACAGTAATAAAACTAATACACACACACATTACATACAGTGGTATTAAGTTTAGTGGAGTTTACTAATACCTGACAGGTATCCTCAATCTCCTGCACACTGTCCTCTAGTACTGCTTTGGCAACAGCCTCGCGGATAACCTGGTAGTCGTCTCCATAGACGAGATACTGGTCCATCTGGCCAACATCTTCATTCTGCATGCAAGACGATGGAAGAGACCCTGATATCTATAACATCGTCCTTCACAGTACTAGCTAGGAAATACACATCGTTGTATCTAACCCACTCAGGTCCCACTTTAGAAACATGTTTGTAAACACTAGAGGACAGAAAACAGGATCAATGGGGGATTTTCAACAGTTAAAAAAAAAATGGGGTTGTATGTACGTTTCATGAAACCCTGTGATGTACCTGTTGCTGCACCTCTTCAGGAAAAAGCCACCTGTACGTCTCTGTATCCCTCAGCATTCTCTGGACATACTCTACACCCTGCTGGCTGCTGATGTTGCGGATCAGGTACACCCTGTACCAGTCGTTCTTACTCTCCTTACACAGGCTCCTAACAGCACACAGGAACTCCTCGACCGCATCCTGACGATTTTCACATTCCCCTGCACACAATATGAGGAACCGAGGACAGATATTGGATCAGTCAGTCAAAGTGATTGCAAGTATTCCTTATAAAACATTCCGTATAAAAAAAAAGATATATATATATATATATATATATATATATATATATATATATATATATATATATATATATATATATATATATATATATATATATATATATATATATATAATTAATTCACACCAACAAGCACAATTTGTAAAGCAACAAGGATCAGAATTCGCGACGCCATATTGACTGAGTGTTTTTACCAGACTGTGTGCTATGGAGCAAGTGTGCAGCCGTGTCCAGGCATAGACGGACCCTCGCGATCTGTTGCAGGTACTCTATTGTGACAGTCTCAGCCGACGCAGTGACAGAGTCCAGGAAGTGACTCAAGAACTCAGTCTCTTTCTGCAGGTAGGCCTGCTGGTCTGCAGGCTTCTGGCATTCATGTGGCTTTCTGTCGAACATGGAGTCCTGCAGAAAAACCGTTTTAAACATCTATTCTATTTATTTAACCTTTATTTATCCAGAAAGTTCCGTTGAGGTTAGAAGACCTCTTTTACAAATAGAATAGTGATAGCACTCCATTGATTTAGGGTGAAATCCTGTCAGATCCTACCTCAAGGCAGTTGATGTAGAGCGCATAAAGTTCATTTTTATCTTCAGCCTCTAGAATGTTGCTCTCTTCTATCAATGTCAAATACTGCTGCAGATATTCTTTGACTTCATCAAAGCTAAAAACACACAACAACAAAAAAAAAATCATTTTCAGTGAAATGTTTGATAACATCTGAAACAAACTGAATTGCGTTGCTGGTTACAGCAGCATTGCAGTGACACACTACATGATGAAAAGTATGTGGACACCTGCTCGTCAAACATCTCATTCCAAAATCATGGGCATTAATATGGAGTTGGTCCCCCCTTTGCTGCTATAACAGCCTCCACTCTTCTGGGAAGGGCCTTCCCCAAACTGTTGCCACAAAGTTGGAAGCACAGAATCGTCTATAATGTCATTGTATGCTATAGCGTTACGATTTCCCTTCACTGGAACTAAGGAGCCAAGCCCGAACCATGAAAAACAGCCCCAGACCATTATTCCGCTTCCACCAAACTTTACAGTTGACACTAAACATTGGGCAGGTAGCATTCTATTGGCATCCGCCAAACTAAGATTCGTTGGTTAGACTGCCAGATGATGAAGCATGATTCATCACTCCAGAGAACACGTTTCCACTGCTCCAAAGTCCAAGCTTTACACCACTCCAGCCGACGCTTGGCATTGCGCATGGTGATCTTAGGCTTGTGTGCGGAATGCTCGGCCATGGAAACCCATTTCATGAAGCTCCCGACAAACAGTCCTTGTGCTGACGTTGCTTCCAGAGAGCAGTTTGGAACTCGGTAGTGGAGTGTTGCAAACAAGGACAAACGATTTTTACATGGTACGCGCTTCAGCACTCAACGGTCCCGTTCTGTGAACTTGGTGGCCTACCACTTCGCAGCTGAGCCATTGTTGCTCCTAGACGTTTCCACTACACAATGATAGCACTTACAGTTGACCGGGGCAGCTCCAGCAAGGCAAACATTTTACAAACTCACTTGTTGGAAAGGTGGTATCCTATTACGGTGCCACGTTGAAAGTCACCGAGCTCTTCAGTAAGGTCATTCTACTGCCAATGTTTGTCTATGGAGATTGCATTGCTGTGTGCTCGATTTTATACACCTGTCAGCAACGGGTGTGGCTGAAATAGCCGAATCCACTCATTTGAAGGGGTGTCCACATACTTTTGCATATACAGTGCATTGCGAAAGTATTCGGCCCCCTTGAACTTTGCGACCTTTTGCCACATTTCAGGCTTCAAACTAAAGATATAAAACTGTATTTTTTTTGTAAAGAATCAACAACAAGTGGGACACAATCATGAAGTGGAACGACATTGATTGGATATTTCAAACTTTTTTAACAAATCAAAAACTGAAAAATTGGGCGTGCAAAATTATTCAGCCCCTTTACTTTCAGTGCAGCAAACTCTCTCCAGAAGTTCAGTGAGGATCTCTGAATGATCCAATGTTGACCTAAATGACTAATGATGATAAATACAATCTACCTGTGTGTAATCAAGTCTCCGTATAAATGCACCTGCACTGTGATAGTCTCAGAGGTCCGTTAAAAGCGCAGAGAGCATCATGAAGAACAAGGAACACACCAGGCAGGTCCGAGATACTGTTGTGAAGAAGTTTAAAGCCGGATTTGGATACAAAAATATTTCCCAAGGTTTAAACATCCCAAGGAGCACTGTGCAAGCGATAATATTGAAATGGAAGGAGTATCAGACCACTGCAAATCTACCAAGACCTGGCCGTCCCTCTAAATTTTCAGCTCATACAAGGAGAAGACTGATCAGAGATGCAGCCAAGAGGCCCATGATCACTCTGGATGAACTGCAGAGATCTACAGCTGAGGTGGGAGACTCTGTCCATAGGACAACAATCAGTCGTATATTGCACAAATCTGGCCTTTATGGAAGAGTGGCAAGAAGAAAGCCATTTCTTAAAGATATCCATAAAAAGTGTTGTTTAAAGTTTGCCACAAGCCACCTGGGAGACACACCAAACGTGGAAGAAGGTGCTCTGGTCAGATGAAACCAAAATTGAACTTTTTGGCAACAATGTAAAACGTTATGTTTGGCGTAAAAGCAACACAGCTGAACACACCATCCCCACTGTCAAACATGGTGGTGGCAGCATCATGGTTTGGGCCTGCTTTTCTTCAGCAGGGACAGGGAAGATGGTTAAAATTGATGGGAAGATGGATGGAGCCAAATACAGGACCATTCTGGAAGAAAACCTGATGGAGTCTGCAAAAGACCTGAGACTGGGACGGAGATTTGTCTTCCAACAAGACAATGATCCAAAACATAAAGCAAAATCTACAATGGAATGGTTCAAAAATAAACATATCCAGGTGTTAGAATGGCCAAGTCAAGGTCCAGACCTGAATCCAATCGAGAATCTGTGGAAAGAACTGAAAACTGCTGTTCACAAATGCTCTCCATCCAACCTCACTGAGCTAGAGCTGTTTTGCAAGGAGGAATGGGAAAGAATTTCAGTCTCTCGATGTGCAAAACTGATAGAGACATACCCCAAGCGACTTACAGCTGTAATCGCAGCAAAAGGTGGCGCTACAAAGTATTAACTTAAAGGGGCTGAATAATTTTGCACGCCCAATTTTTCAGTTTTTGATTTGTTAGAAAAGTTTGAAATATCCAATAAATGTCGTTCCACTTCATGATTGTGTCCCACTTGTTGTTGATTCTTCACAAAAAAATACAGTTTTATATCTTTATGTTTGAAGCCTGAAATGTGGCAAAAGGTCGCAAAGTTCAAGGGGGCCGAATACTTTCGCAAGGCACTGTATATATATAGTGTTTAAACAACACTTTATTTTCTGGTTCACTCACGTGTACTTGAGCAGAAGCTTGAGTATCACTGATCGCACCACAGGATTCTTGTCCATAGACTCATCAAATGGTGAGAAATCTTTGGTGTGTATCTGACTTTGTGCTGGAACAAATATAATACAAATCAGAACAAAGATTAAAAACATTTTACTGAGCCACAATCTTCCCTCCGGTCTGTTTAAATGCTTAAAATGTCAAAAAGAATACAGGAACAAACGGAATCTAAACACTATATGTGTGTTGAGGGTACCTCTGATGAGTGGGATGGGTTCTGTCTCGACCATGAGGAAGGACAACAGGTGCAGGATGACACCTTTTGATGGGGGGATGTTGTCCTTGAAGCACACAGTAGTGACCAGGTCTATGAAAAACGCATTGCAACTCTGCCTGAACTGGGCGTTTAGGGTGATGCAAGCTCTGCAAAACCATAATAGACAGATTTAGACAGATAAGACGGTTACAGGGAAAGACATGTCCTTTATCATTGGCTATCCAGTTTTTTTTGTTGTTTTTTAAAGGGTAAAACACACCCACCTTATGTCCTCAGACACTTTGACCTGGAAGTCATCTGGTAGTTCGTGTTTGCACATGGGGCAGTACATTTGGCCTGTGTTGAGACATCCTCTGACACAGGTCAGACAGAAGATGTGGTGACAGGGCAGATCCACCGGGTCTTGTGGTTCCCCCATGCACACACGGCACTGGAAACCAAACCTAAGGAAAAAAAATAGCTGGCGTCATTAAACATCAAATTCTGTATACAGCTTATCAGCCACAGCGAATAATGTAGATATATAATATGAATAGCTTTTTACACTAAATAAATTATATCAAATAGACTTACTTGCAAATCAGATCACTTGCTTTTTGCTTGCAAGTCTTCAGTATTGTAATGATGGCCGCAAATGGTTCCTCCGATTTTACGTCTGAGTTTTTTGCCAGAATCTGCCACACGAGATAATTAGCAGTCACATATTAGTTAAAATTACATCCAACCGATTGAGTTGATTTCAGTTATTTTTTATTTTTATGTAAATTACACAGTTGTCGCCCATTACTCCCATGGGTTTTTAGCTAGTGGTGTCAAAGGTTAGCTGAAGTTACAGGGTTAGGAACAGTTTAAACAGTCACTTGTAAAATACTGAATTTATCCTTTAAGCACAACGTTCAATGTAATGAGAAAATTGCAATACGTTAACATAGTTCAAGAGGTCAGGTTCACATATACATAGTTAAAAAGTGATGGGTGCTAAACCTGAAATAAGGGATGGAAATGAATATATAAATAGAAACAAAGCCCAAAATGTAAAATCGGTGGCATGTTGACTTAAATAACAAAATATATATTATGTGAACTCACTTTGCCTAAGGTATGAGTGTGATCAAGGACCAGAGACTTGAGCGCCCTCTCCTCAGACTCAAAGCCTAGCAGCATGTGTTCCACAAACAGAAAGACGATGCAGATACGGTTCCAATGATTACTAAAGACACAAAACAAACAAGGACAAATCTTTACTTATTCTGGAAGAATTAGCCATATCATATGGAATCATGAGAAAGTTAATTCATTTATATATATATTATATATATAATATATATTATTTATATATATAATATATAAATAATATATAATATATAAATAATATATATAATATATAAATAATATATAATATATAAATAATATATATAATATATATTATATATATATAAATAATATATATAATATATATTATATATATATAAATAATATATATATATAAATAATATATATATAAATAATATATATATAAATAATATATATATATAATATATATATATATATATATATATATATATATATATATATATATAAATAATATATATAATATATATATATATATATATATATATATATATATATATATATATAAATAATATATATAATATATACAAACAATTACTTACACATATATACATATATTTGTTTGACTATTTTCTATATTGTATCAAAACACAAACACAGACATCAAAACTATGAAACAACACATATGGAATCATGTAGTAACCAAAAAAAGCGAAAATATATTTTATATTTGAGATCCTTCAAAGTAGCCACCCTTTGCCTTGATGACAGCTTTGCACACTCTTGGCATTCTTTCAACCAGCTTCATGAGGTAGTCACCTGGAATGCATTTCATTTAACAGGTGTGCCTTGTTAAAAGTTAATTTGTGTAATTTCTTTCTTTCTTAATGCGTTTGAGCCAATCAGTTGTGTGTTGTGACAAGGGAGGGGTGGTATACAGAAGTTAGCCCTATTTGGTAAAAGACCAAGTCCATATTATGGCAAGAACAGCTCAAATAAGCAAAGAGAAGCGAGAGTCCAGCATTACTTTAAGACATTAAGGTTTCTTCAAGTGCAGTCGCAAAAACTATCAAGCGCTATGATGAAACTGGCTCTCATGAGGACCGCCACAGGAAAGGAAGACCCAGAGTTACCTCGTTACAGAGGATACGTTCATTATAGTTAACCGCACTTCAGATTGCAGGCCAAATAAATGCTTCACAGAGTTCAAGAGACACATCTCAACATCAACTGTTCAGAGGATACAGCGTGAATCAGGCCTTTATGGTTGAATTGCTGCAAAGAAACCACTACAGGAAGACACCAACAAGATGAAGAGACTTGCTTGGACCAAGAAACATGAGCAATGTTCATTAGACAGGTGGAAATCTGTCCTTGTCTTTGTTTGACGCAGAGTAGGTGAACAAATGATCTCCGGGTGTATGGTTCCCACATGAAGCATGGAGGAGGAGGTGTGAAGGTGTGGGGGTGCATTGCTGGTAACACTGTCAGTGATGTATTTAGAATTCAAGGCACACTTAACCAGCATGGCTACCACAGCATTCTGCAGCAATATGCCATCCCATCTGGTTTGTGCTTAGTGGGACTATCATTTGTTTTTCAACATGACAATGAACCAACACACCTCCAGGCTGTGTAAGGGTTATTTGACCAAGAAGGAGAGTGATGGAGCACTGCATCAAATGACCTGGCCTCCACAATCACCCGACCTCAACCCAATTGAGATGGTTTGGGATGAGTTGGACCGCAGAGTGAAGGAAAAGCAGCCAACAAGTGCTCAGCATATACGGGAACTCCTTCAAGATTGTTGGAAAAGCATTCCAGGTGAAGCTGGTTGAGAGAATGCCAAGAGTGTGCAAAGCTGTCATCAAGGCAAAGGGTGGCTACTTTGAAGAATCTAAAATATATTTTGATGTGTTTAACACTCATTTGGTTACTACATGATTCCATATGTGTTATTTCATAGTTTTTAATACTACAACGTAGAAAATAGTAATAAGAAAAGAAAAACCCTTCAATGAGTAGGTATCCAAACTTTTGACTGATACTGTATATGTTTTGTTATTGCGTTTTGAATATCATGGATATGCTTGCTTTACCACTTCATTCCAACATGTGTGGATGGACTAGCACCTTGAATTCAGAACTTTATACAGTGAAGGTCTTCACCTCTTTCGCAATGCATATTGACTTTCTTATAAACAAAATAAAGTCAAATGGCCTTGTGTAGTCTTTCAAAGAGACATTTCCCTCACCAGATGTAGTCAAACAGTTCCCGGCTCCTCTCTCCATACTGCTTCAGGCTTCTCTGGGAGCAGACCAGCTCCATAGACCCCTTCAGTCTTTTCACCTGCTTCAGCCAGTCCTGGCACTGGGCATCAGAGTCCAATGCAGGGGGTTCCAGGAGCTCAACACAGGCAACTGCTGCATAGACATCCAGAACCTGTGGGGGGCAGGGTAGCCTAGTGGTTAGAGCGGTGGCTGAAGCAAGTTCAAATCCCCAAGCTGACAAGGGTCGTTCTGCCCCTGAACAAGGCAGTTAACCCACTGTTCCTAAGCCGTCATTGAAAATAAGAATTTGTTCTTAACTGACTTGCCTAGTTAAATAAAGGTACAAAAAATATTTAAAAAATTAAAAACCTGGCAGAGGAGTGAGAAAGAAACATGGTATAGTTACTGACATGTTTACTGTGACATTTCTATCAGCATGTTGGCAGTACAGTATATACTGTACTAGTAGAAAGAGGAGGAAGGGAAGCGCTACTAAGGTACACAATAGTACATTTTGGTAGACAGAAGGTGCTCTTTGGTAAAAGGGGTAAATTGGTCATCAAAAAGAAAGGAGGACCAAGGCACTAGTCATATAATACATTAAAATGGCTTTATTTGTATGGCATGTTCAATAGAAACAAGGTTTTAAAAATCTGACGCGTTTCGGCTGCAAGGCCTTCGTCAGGGAGTACTCCCTTTTTTGACAGTACATACTGTAGATAACCTACTACTATCATACATTCATATATACTGTATGTTCAACTACTATCATACATTCATATATACTGTATGTTCAACTACTATCATACATTCATATATACTGTATGTTCAACTACTATCATACATTCATATATACTGTATGTTCAACTACTATCATACATTCATATATACTGTATGTTCAACTACTATCATACATTCATATATACTGTATGTTCAACTACTATCATACATTCATATATACTGTATGTTCAACTACTATCATACATTCATATATACTGTATGTTCAACTACTATCATACATTCATATATGCTCTATACAAACATTTGGAACATAAAAAATCTGATTTCTCATAACTAAATGTGGCAGTGTGTGGAAAATATATGCACTTAGCATCTCTGGGCTGTCCTTCACTAGTGTGATTCTTACCATCTCTGGGCTGTCCTTCACTAGTGTGATTCTTACCATCTCTGGGCTGTCCTTCACTAGTGTGATTCTTACCATCTCTGGGCTGTCCTTCACTATTTTGATTCTTACCATCTCTGGGCTGTCCTTCACTAGTTTGATTCTTACCATCTCTGGGCTGTCCTTCACTAGTTTGATTCTTACACTGGGCTGTCCTTCACTAGTGTGATTCTTACCATCTCTGGGCTGTCCTTCACTAGTGTGATTCTTACCATCTCTGGGCTGTCCTTCACTAGTGTGATTCTTACCATCTCTGGGCTGTCCTTCACTAGTTTGATTCTTACTCTGGGCTGTCCTTCACTAGTGTGATTCTTACCATCTCTGGGCTGTCCTTCGCTAGTTTGATTCTTACCATCTCTGGGCTGGGTTTCACTAGTGTGATTTTTACCATCTCTGGGCTGTCCTTCACTAGTGTGATTCTTACCATCTCTGGGCTGTCCTTCACTAGTGTGATTCTTACCATCTCTGGGCTGTCCTTCACTAGTGTGATTCTTACCATCTCTGGGCTGTCCTTCACTAGTGTGATTCTTACCATCTCTGGGCTGTCCTTCACTAGTGTGATTCTTACCATCTCTGGGCTGTCCTTCACTAGTGTGATTCTTACCATCTCTGGGCTGTCCTTCACTAGTGTGATTCTTACCATCTCTGGGCTGTCCTTCACTAGTGTGATTCTTACCATCTCTGGGCTGTCCTTCACTAGTGTGATTCTTACCATCTCTGGGCTGTCCTTCACTAGTGTGATTCTTACCATCTCTGGGCTGTCCTTCACTAGTTTGATTCTTACCATCTCTGGGCTGTCCTTCACTAGTGTGATTCTTACCATCTCTGGGCTGTCCTTCACTAGTTTGATTCTTACACTGGGCTGTCCTTCACTAGTGTGATTCTTACCATCTCTGGGCTGTCCTTCATTAGTGGGATTCTCTGCAGGTGAGGAACCACCTGTGGTTGCAACGACATCATCCTGGTGAGGTTGTGCAGACGGGTACGGTACATGTTGTAGGCAGTGTGGACCAGGGGCAGGGAGGGAATCTCTTCACTTGGAGCTTTTCGTCGCCTCTGGAGCTCATTCACACAGCAGCTCAGGGCTTCACACAGATGCTGGGAAAATAGATATATTCATTAGGATCACCTAATTGATGGGTAGCCATATTATTATCATATTTGACAGTAAATAGAAAGGACCTTTCTATAAATGGAACCTATTGTTTTACTATTTGTATGTATTGAAAACATGATGATGTTGCAAAGGCATACCTTTAACTCTGCCTCCGAAGCCACTTTCATCGTCATGGCAATGAAGTCCTGCAGGTACCTTTGGAAAAATTCCCTCTGCAGTTTCTCACCCAATGTAGCCAGATACTGACCAAGGGGGATTTTCTCAAAGAACACCTCGACACGTCCTCCCAAGAAAAAAAACATTTGTAAAAGATTGAGTTTATACAACCAAATACTGTAAGTAGTGCACATGAGAGATAAGAAATTCACCTTTAAGAATAATGTATTACATTTGCATAAGCTATACAATTGTTATCTAAATGTACTGTTCAATTATTATTAATTTTTTTTAAAGTCTGAATTAAGGCATTCAATTATTTACCTCTGGTCTGCTGAGTTTGAATCAATAGTTCGTCCAGGATATCTCTGATCCTCCAGCTAAAGGGCATTTTGCAGCACATGGTCCTCTCAGCTGTGACATGGCTCTGCACCAGGATGGTCTTAGACTCAGAACTGTGGGAAATGGGGAGTTTGTGAGCAGTGACATCTACCTGTTCCACTGAGACACAACACAGGCTACATAAAACCTTACACTGTCATACAAGGACTCCAGGCAGTCCAATCGGTTTCTTAATCCGGTCTGTGTATCATCACACATAAATCACTCACTTGAGATCAAAGTTAGGAATATCAAGCATCTCGTTACTGCCGAATATCTTCAGCCACAGGTTTCGGACTTCCTCCCCACTGTTGCTGTCCAGCAGGAGGTCAAGATTACGGTCCCGGTCGATGACTGAGACCAACTGGGCCAAGAGGGGTGTGACCACTGCTTGGATTCTCTTCCATAGAGTTTGTCTGTGGAACAAATACAGTATGAACTGACTATACTTCTGAACAAATGACAAGACAAAATAACCATTTGAAAATGAATGAAATTATAGATTTTCCATATGCAGAGTAGTGCAGTATCATTGATTAACATACGTGAAGGTTCCCCCCTCCTGAAGAGCATCGATGTTGGACGCCTCCGTTAACACCCAGAACTTGGGGGAAGGGATATTTCGCTCACGGTTCTCCAGTAGAGTGTGAAGGCGGCTTCTCAGGGTTGTCAGGAACGTAGCTTTAGGGCACAATACAGAGATCAAGCATATACATTCATGTAAAAGCCAGTTACCTTTAGTTACAGTATTTGTTTGCTGTTACGACCTGAGATAATTGTTCCTCTCAGACGTTCTATATTTGGATTTTGGGCCCATTTATAATGAAAAGTACTATAGTAAATTATGGTATAAATACTATATTATTCACTGTAGTGTTTTTACAGATTTGACTGTAATATACCGCAGTATTTACAGCTAACTAAAGTATCAATTACTGTAGTAAATGAAAAACTGTAGTAAATACTATAGTAATGAATGTAGCATTTTTGTGGATTGTAGTATACTGTAGTATTTGCTGTAGTGCTTTTGCAAATATTACGGTAGTATTTACAATAGTGTTTTTGTTTTACTATCTTTGACACAGAGGTGCAGGCTTTCGCCTTGAGGAAACCTACTGGAGAAGTACTAAAAGATTACATTTTCCATAACCTGTAGGTAAGTAGGACTGGGGTCTGAACGGATAGTTCAGAGTTTCTGCTCTTTTGTATAACCTGTAAGGAACACAAAATATGGTCTATACTTGGCATGCAGGTTTCCAACTTATGGGTGGCACAAATTGGGATATGGGGAGGGGAATGGGCAGGGTAATATGCAAATTAAATACAGTAGTATTTACTATAGATGAAAAAAAAGGGTTGTGTTTTTGCAGACATTACTGTACTATTTACTACAGTGTTTTTTGTGTGGAAAATACTGTAGTATTTACTATAGTTTTCTACAACAATCGATAGTTAGTACTACACATGATCGAGGGATACTACAGTGTGCAGCATAGTTATTATACAGCATTGTTGAATACTTGTTTCTGATTGGCTAGAAGGGCATTCTAGAATGGGCATTAAAAATCAGATAACGGGACAGTTGTGTAGGTGTCCGGATGTATATTTTACATGCAGACCGTACTTGCTACAAAGTTACAGAAAGCTAAACTAACCACCACACAAACATACATTGTAAACACAGGTCCAACAAGGAAAAACTCAGCTAGTTAGCTACTTTTTTTGGAGCATCTGATGACCAAACATGATGAGTGATGAACATTAATTTATCTCGTCCCTACTGTTGCAGTCATGACGCAAGTGGCACTATGCTATCAAATCCTCCCATGTTTCTAGTTTAGTGGGGCTATGCTGTCGAATCCTCCCATGTTTCTAGTTTAGTGGTGATATGCTATCAAATCCTCCCATGTTTCTAGTTTAGTGGTGCTATGCTGTCAAAATCCTCCCACGTTTCTAGTTTAGTGGTACTATGCTATCAAATCCTCTCACGTTTCTAGTTTAGTGGTGCTATGCTGTCGAATCCTCCCATGTTTCTAGTTTAGTGGGGCTATGCTGTCGAATCCTCCCATATGTTTCTAGTTTAGTGGTGATATGCTATCAAATCCTCCCATGTTTCTAGTTTAGTGGTGCTATGCTGTCAAAATCCTCCCACGTTTCTAGTTTAGTGGTACTATGCTATCAAATCCTCCCATGTTTCTAGTATAGTGGTGCTATGCTGTCAAATCCTCCCATGTTTCTAGTTTAGTGGTGCTATGCTGTCAAATCCTCCCATGTTTGTAGTTTAGTGGTGCTATGCTATCAAATCCTCCCATGTTTCTAGTTTAGTGGTGCTATGCTGTCAAATCCTCCCATATGTGTCTAGTTTAGTGGTGCTATGCTGTCAAATCCTCCCATGTTTCTAGTTTAGTGGTGCTATGCTGTCAAATCCTCTCATGTTTCTAGTTTAGTGGTGCTATGCTGTCAAATCCTCTCACGTTTCTAGTTTAGTGGTGCTATGCTGTCAAATCCTCTCACGTTTCTAGTTTAGTGGTGCTATGCTGTCAAATCCTCTCATGTTTCTAGTTTAGTGGTGCTATGCTGTCAAATGCTCTTACGTTTCTAGTTTAGTGGTGTTATGCTGTCAAACCCTCCCATGTTTCTAGTTTAGTGGTGCTATGCTGTCAAATCCTCCCATGTTTCTAGTTTAGTGGTGTTATGCTGTCAAATCCTCTCATGTTTCTAGTTTAGTGGTGTTATGCTGTCAAATGCTCTCAGGTTTCTAGTTTAGTGGTGTTATGCTGTCAAACCCTCCCATGTTTCTAGTTTAGTGGTGCTATGCTATCAAATCCTCCCATATGTGTCTAGTTTAGTGGTGCTATGCTGTCAAATCCTCCCATGTTTCTAGTTTAGTGGTGCTATGCTATCAAATCCTCCCATGTTTCTAGTTTAGTGGTGCTATGCTGTCAAATCCTCCCATATGTGTCTAGTTTAGTGGTGCTATGCTGTCAAATCCTCCCATGTTTCTAGTTTAGTGGTGCTATGCTGTCAAATCCTCTCATGTTTCTAGTTTAGTGGTGCTATGCTGTCAAATCCTCTCACGTTTCTAGTTTAGTGGTGCTATGCTGTCAAATCCTCTCACGTTTCTAGTTTAGTGGTGCTATGCTGTCAAATCCTCTCATGTTTCTAGTTTAGTGGTGCTATGCTGTCAAATGCTCTTACGTTTCTAGTTTAGTGGTGTTATGCTGTCAAATCCTCATGTTTCTAGTTTAGTGGTGTTATGCTGTCAAATGCTCTCAGGTTTCTAGTTTAGTGGTGCTATGCTGTCAAACCCTCCCATGTTTCTAGTTTAGTGGTGCTATGCTGTCAAATCCTCTAATGTTTCTAGTTTAGTTTAGTTTAGTGGTGCTTTGCTGTCAAATCCTCTCATGTTTCTAGTTTAGTGGTGCTATGCTGTCAAATGCTCTTACGTTTCTAGTTTAGTGGTGTTATGCTGTCAAATCCTCATGTTTCTAGTTTAGTGGTGTTATGCTGTCAAATGCTCTCAGGTTTCTAGTTTAGTGGTGCTATGCTGTCAAACCCTCCCATGTTTCTAGTTTAGTGGTGCTATGCTGTCAAATCCTCTAATGTTTCTAGTTTAGTTTAGTTTAGTGGTGCTTTGCTGTCAAATCCTCTCATGTTTCTAGTTTAGTGGTGCTATGCTATCAAATCCTCCCATGTTTCTAGTTTAGTGGTGCTATGCTGTCAAATCCTCCCATATGTGTCTAGTTTAGTGGTGCTATGCTGTCAAATCCTCCCATGTTTCTAGTTTAGTGGTGCTATGCTGTCAAATCCTCTCATGTTTCTAGTTTAGTGGTGCTATGCTGTCAAATCCTCTCACGTTTCTAGTTTAGTGGTGCTATGCTGTCAAATCCTCTCACGTTTCTAGTTTAGTGGTGCTATGCTGTCAAATCCTCTCATGTTTCTAGTTTAGTGGTGCTATGCTGTCAAATGCTCTTACGTTTCTAGTTTAGTGGTGTTATGCTGTCAAACCCTCCCATGTTTCTAGTTTAGTGGTGCTATGCTGTCAAATCCTCCCATGTTTCTAGTTTAGTGGTGTTATGCTGTCAAATCCTCTCATGTTTCTAGTTTAGTGGTGTTATGCTGTCAAATGCTCTCAGGTTTCTAGTTTAGTGGTGTTATGCTGTCAAACCCTCCCATGTTTCTAGTTTAGTGGTGCTATGCTATCAAATCCTCCCATATGTGTCTAGTTTAGTGGTGCTATGCTGTCAAATCCTCCCATGTTTCTAGTTTAGTGGTGCTATGCTATCAAATCCTCCCATGTTTCTAGTTTAGTGGTGCTATGCTGTCAAATCCTCCCATATGTGTCTAGTTTAGTGGTGCTATGCTGTCAAATCCTCCCATGTTTCTAGTTTAGTGGTGCTATGCTGTCAAATCCTCTCATGTTTCTAGTTTAGTGGTGCTATGCTGTCAAATCCTCTCACGTTTCTAGTTTAGTGGTGCTATGCTGTCAAATCCTCTCACGTTTCTAGTTTAGTGGTGCTATGCTGTCAAATCCTCTCATGTTTCTAGTTTAGTGGTGCTATGCTGTCAAATGCTCTTACGTTTCTAGTTTAGTGGTGTTATGCTGTCAAATCCTCATGTTTCTAGTTTAGTGGTGTTATGCTGTCAAATGCTCTCAGGTTTCTAGTTTAGTGGTGCTATGCTGTCAAACCCTCCCATGTTTCTAGTTTAGTGGTGCTATGCTGTCAAATCCTCTAATGTTTCTAGTTTAGTTTAGTTTAGTGGTGCTTTGCTGTCAAATCCTCTCATGTTTCTAGTTTAGTGGTGCTATGCTGTCAAATGCTCTTACGTTTCTAGTTTAGTGGTGTTATGCTGTCAAATCCTCATGTTTCTAGTTTAGTGGTGTTATGCTGTCAAATGCTCTCAGGTTTCTAGTTTAGTGGTGCTATGCTGTCAAACCCTCCCATGTTTCTAGTTTAGTGGTGCTATGCTGTCAAATCCTCTCATGTTTCTAGTTTAGTGGTGCTATGCTGTCAAATGCTCTTACGTTTCTAGTTTAGTGGTGTTATGCTGTCAAATCCTCATGTTTCTAGTTTAGTGGTGTTATGCTGTCAAATGCTCTCAGGTTTCTAGTTTAGTGGTGCTATGCTGTCAAACCCTCCCATGTTTCTAGTTTAGTGGTGCTATGCTGTCAAATCCTCTAATGTTTCTAGTTTAGTTTAGTTTAGTGGTGCTTTGCTGTCAAATCCTCTCATGTTTCTAGTTTAGTGGTGCTATGCTGTCAAATGCTCTTACGTTTCTAGTTTAGTGGTGTTATGCTGTCAAATCCTCATGTTTCTAGTTTAGTGGTGTTATGCTGTCAAATGCTCTCAGGTTTCTAGTTTAGTGGTGCTATGCTGTCAAACCCTCCCATGTTTCTAGTTTAGTGGTGCTATGCTGTCAAATCCTCTAATGTTTCTAGTTTAGTTTAGTTTAGTGGTGCTATGCTGTCAAACCCTCTCATGTTTCTAGTTTAGTGGTGCTATGCTGTCAAATCCTCTCACGTTTCTAGTTTAGTGGTGCTATGCTGTCAAATCCTCATGTTTCTAGTTTAGTGGTGCTATGCTGTCAAACCCTCTAGTTTGACCAGCTGTTTTCAGCAATTTATATTTTTTTGATTTACAGGCTGAACAAATGATTTAGCTAGGTTCTAGCCTAGTGTTTGATATGTAATGCAATCTCCTTGTAAAGAACAGTGTCAAGTGTCCAGACAAGAAGGCAAACATTCCAGGCAAAATCAGGCATCATCAGATCGTTATGGATGTATCCAAATGAATGTCAACAGAAAACAGCTTAAAGCAGCTACTTCGCTGTTATTCTGGCTGAAGAGTTCGTAACTGTGTTAGCCGTAGCTATTTGGCTAGTTAGCAAAAAAAATTATTAGAACGTTGCCAGTGAAAATATAGAAGAAACACACATAGAACCATCAATATCAAACTAATCGAACAAGCGACTGGGTCGCGTCGCTAAGCAACCAAAAGATGAGAAAGTATGAATTTGTTTTTATAAACATTTAAATATCAACTTTTTTTGTTCTACCGTTAAATGTGTGCTTTAATATTATTTTTTCTTTGGCAACTGTGGTATTAGCGGGATAAACGCTTCCCTTCTGTGCATTACATTGGAAAAACTAACTCCGCAAGAGAATTCGGCTCTGCCTTGTGCCGCTGCCTCGTCCATTATTTCCAAGGTAATGTACAGAACGTTGGCGTTTATCCCTTACACATAATACAACATTCTATAGTAAGCACTACACGATCGAGGGATACTAGTGTGTAGTATACTGTTCTAGTTTATTACAGAATTCTATAGCAAGTACTGTAACATTTTATAGTGAACTGTAGTATTTTTTTTTTCAAGTGAGAAGGTTCTAGGTCTTGTCTTTAACCACTGCAACTACAGTAACACACTGGAAATATTGTGGTTCCGTGACCTTTCATGTCCTCGTTATCACTGAAACTACAGTAACACACTGGAAATATTGTGGGTCAGTAACCTTTCAGGTCCTCGCTATCACTGAAACTACAGTAACACACTGGAAATATTGTGGGTCAGTAACCTTTCAGGTCCTCGCTATCACTGAAACTACAGTAACACACTGGAAATATTGTGGGTCAGTAACCTTTCAGGTCCTCGCTATCACTGAAACTACAGTAACACACTGGAAATATTGTGGGTCAGTAACCTTTCAGGTTCTCGCTATCGTCCAGAAGTGTCAGCAGGATCTCGACCCTCCTGGTGCTGAGAGCTCCACTGTCCTCCTGATCTCTGAGCATGCTCACTGCACTCTGCACACAGCTTCGCATCAGATCTCTGGCATCAAACTCAGCCTAAAACAACAACATGCTCACATGAATAACACACCCTGACCTTGTTAGGTTTACAGAAACCAGAAGCACATGCATATTATAATTAAGAACTGCAATACAAACTTGTATACAATATGTAGTATACAATACTTACAGAGTGCTCTACCCCATGTGCCTCGATGTATGCGTCATCTGTTTGCATTGCTGGAACAAGAAAGAAAACTATGAAAAAACTAATTATCTAGGATTATTTACAGTCAATTCCCAACTATGGCATTTGTGCTACTGTGCATAATAACAGTTGGTAAAGCATGGCACTTGCAATGAAAGGGTCATGGGTTCACTTCCCACTGGGGCTGCCCATTAAAAAAAAATGTATTTAAATAATTTTGGATATTTATCATTTATAATACAAGTAAAATGTACCCTCGGACGGCTCTTCAATTTTCTCAAAAAGTTGGCTGATGGGTAGCTTTCTCAAGGACTGGACGTCTGATACAAACTCCTTGGATTTTCTAAGGTCGTCAATGTGAACTGATTTCCAGGGTCCTTTGATGAAGAAAAAGAGGATGGAAATTGCATACCGGTAAATATTAAAGAGAAACCGGCATACTGCTCTTGCTAGTATCGCTGTTCTTTATTAAACTTTACGCATCGGCCTCCAAGGCCTTTGTCAAAGCTTGATAAAGAACAGTGACGCTAGCTCTATCTTTTCTTTCACGTTATTCAATTGTTACCGTGCACCTACAAAAAAAGAAAAGATCGCTCACATGTGCAAGTGCCTTTTTTTGTATTTTGAATTCCCGTAAATATTGAAAGCATTTCTTTGGTGGGATGCTAGATCATACTATTAAATCAGCCTGTTGTATAGCTTTGAACACGAACTCACCTCCATGAAATCCAACATAGGAGGTTCCACCTTTAATTCGGGGCAGTTTGGTAACAAAGTAAACAAACACCCTTCCATTATCACCTTCCTTTGGTTTGTTTATTTCATTTATGGATGAATATCTGAGGAGATTCAAAGATCAAACATTTAAATGGAGAAAAAAATACAACAAGTGTAACCTAATACTTCAGTTTAGTTCTCTCCAATAGTTGTGACGACAAATCTAAATGAGAATCACTCACTTGGCAGATGCCAGAATGTTCATGCTCTGGGAGTCCTCATCATAGTCTGTTTGGATGATGAGGACTTTGTCGTCAGATGTGGAGTCAAGAAATTGCCTAGAGAGAACACAGTTATGTTCCTAATCCTGTACCATTCTTATGAATGATCTACAAGGTTACACACACAAGTGATACAATTAGGGTTGCAAAATTCTGGTAACTTTCCCAAAATTCCCAGGTTTTCCAGAAATCCCGATTGGAAAACGCCTGGAATCAGAACGGAATAAGCAGGAAATCCAGGAATATTCCAACCAGGAATTCTGGAAAACATTTTGGGAAAGTAATTGGAATTGTGCAACCCTATATACTGAGCTTCTCTTCAAACTTTTAAGCAGACCTGATTTCTTTGAGGAAGGAATGCTCTGTGTCAAACTGTTGCAGCGAGAGAAGCTTGACGTTGCAAAGCTCTGTGATGTTCTGCAGCTGATGGATATCTGCTGCTGTGAATAGCCGGGAAAATGTTGTGACCTTCAAAAAGAGCAAAAAACGATTTATGAGCAATATAAGATGCATTCTATTCAAAAGGTATATTCTTAAAAAAATAAGATTCAAGTGAATTACCTCTGTAAAGTGGTAATGCAACCATTCCTCCTCTTGTGTGTGAGAGGCAATGAAGTCTGCCAGGGAATGATGATTCTGCTCCTCAAAATAGATTTGCGTCAGGGACTCGGTCTCATCAGCAGATAATTTAGTCCCGTCAAGTCGAATGACAGAATCTGGAGTTGCACAGTTCAGCATGATAAGCTTGGCTTCATCCAGGACTCTCCTCTGAGTGTCAGATTCGTCAGACTCAGTTTTCATCTTCTCAGTCACTTGCAGGACCACAGAGGAGCATGTGTCTGAGTGATAGCCAATGAAGACATCATGTGGCTTGTAGCGGTCTGTCTTGGCCTGCTGACTTTTCAAGGAGACAAAGTGTTTGACCCATTCCTTTAGTTGTTCGACAATCACCGTCTGGTCCTTCTTGAGAACAGTGTTGATGTCCAGGTAGTGCTTTTCCAGACGGTTTATCAGGGGAATTGGGAACTGCTTGTAGACCACCTCTTTCTCTTCAATGACAATTAGCCGGAAGTCTTTGTGAACTCTGCACTTCACACGATGGGTTCCCAATCCAAGATCGACATACTTCTGACCCCCAAGTGAAACATAGTACTGGTTGAGAGCGTCGTAGAGACTTTCGTACAGATTCTGAAGGTTTAGAAGCACAACAGTCTGGCCAGTTTCCATGCAGATCTTCACTCGGTTGATATTTCTGCAGATCTGAGTGTACTCTTGATCCTTTGGGAAGCTGGAACCAAAGATGATCTCTGGATGGTTGTGGTCTGAGAAGAATGTCTGCTGGAGAATCTGGAGGGCTGCATAGTTTTTGGTGAGGACAAGGAGATATCGGCACTCCTCATCTTGGTAAATGGAAACAATGTTTTGTTTCACCAGATCAATAGTGCTGATGCCATCCAAATCAGTTTGAATGAATTGGCCGGTCAGCTCTTTGGTGAATATACGCACTGCGTCCACATCATCCCTTCCACTGAAGTTCCGTAGGACTGCTTCAATGATTTTACCTGTACTGGGGCTCTGCTTAGAGGCCCTGGTGATGGCGAACATCATTTTCACCAGACTATAGTAATCTCGTAGACCGAAAAACCCTTTGCCTTTCTTGCAAGTCGTCATATATGCTTGGGAGAAAGGTGTGAAGAGGTGCTTAACCTTCTCCAGAATCATCTTGTCAGATGAGCATATGCCTTTCGCACTCTCAAGTAGCTCATTTTGGTCTGGGTCACCACGGGACACAAAGAGGCCTCTGTTCATCTTGGCAGGGTCCAAGGCCCAATTGGAGATGCCAATGAATCCAACTCTCTTATGGGGCAGTGGCTCGTCATCAATGCAGCCTTCCTCCAGTAAAGGGTGCAGTGTTTTCAGAGGCATTTTTGGGGAGTCCTCTGCCAATCCAATCTCATCTAGCACAACAACAGAGATGTACTCCTCCAAATTCTTGCTCTCTTGGAAGCGGGCACATTGTCTGAATGTGTTGATGATTCCCTCTGGCGTGGAATGAGGGCTGCACTGGAAGGACACCAGGTGAACCTGTTTCAGCCTTTTGTACAGTTCAGAATGTGCAGCTTGGCCCTGCATGGCATCTGCAACCAGAGTTTTAGACAGAGATTTGGAGCTCCCAGGCTTGCCAACCAAAAACAGGGGGATTCGTAACTCGATACAGATCACCATCATGAAGACATTCTCTTTCAAAGCCTTGTTTCTTGCTATTGTCTCTCCCATTGGGACACCGCTTAGGAGAAGATCCTGCATGACTGAGATTTCCTGCTTCATCTGCTTTGGGGTGACTTGGGGAAGGAATTTGCAGATTGTGGTCTGGTATTCACCTTTTTTTTCTAGACTGGCTTGATAACATACACCAACAGCCATCAACAGTGACCAAACAACTGGATCACTGGCAGGTGAGTGTAGTTGGTCACTCCTGCTCCTTTCCTCCTGGGGTTGTTTCTGGAGGAATGCTTTTAACTCATTCTGAAACAGTGAGTGGTTGTTGTAGAACCACACAAACACTTGCATGCAGCGCTCCACATCCCTGAGACTGACAAAGCTGCATTCGTCTTTCCTCTCTCTCATAAATCCCTGCGATGACGACAGCACATCAGTGATCATCCTGATGGATTCTCTGTTGATTGAATTTGTTTCCACAACTCTCTGTACAATCTGCTGGATGTACATTTTCTCTGTGTGATCACTGAGTTGCCCAAAGTCCCACACCAGAGGGATCATGCTTGGGGGCAACACTTGGACCCTATACACCAGCTGACGAAGAGGGATTGATCCAAGTCTTTCTTCAGTCTCTTCAGCTCGGACCCTGTACCCTAAACCAGCTGCCTCCAGCCTCTTGATCATGTCATCTGTGTGTTTCCTGTAAGGATTGCACGCAGCAATGATTTGCAGGCCAGTTTGGGAGCTGAGTTGTTGTCCTTGCACAGTGTTGTCACATAGGATCTCCTTAATGCTGCTTATTGCTTCAGTGGTATTAGCTTCATCGAAGAAAAGAACAGAATCAAAATCGTGTTTCTCTTTATTGGCAACCGCAATCTTCTCTGCCTCCCGCACCTTGTTGTAGATCATGTCAGATGTAGTTCCACCGTGAACTTTGACAAGTTTCATGTTCTCCGTGGGCGCCCCACTCCTTCTCAACTCGCACAGGAACTTGATGAGCCGTGTCTTCCCACAGCCAGTCTCCCCCATTATGATGACTGGAATGCCACACCGGAACCTCATGTGAATGGCCATCATCTTAAGTATGTTGTCGGTGGTGAGCTCATACGTTTCATCAGGGTCTGTTGGCCACGTGGTCCCCAGCACACTACATAGACGCTCAATCTTATCTGCTCGAGAAAGTTGGTCAAAGTCGATGTTAAAGGGAACTCTTTGATGTCTGAGGCCATTGTACAGGTTTTTGGTCATAATGTTTCTCTTGATTACCGCATTTGTTGACGGATTGATGGCGTCAACCCCATTTTGCTCGTTCAGCCGTAGGTGAAATCCAATGAAGGTCATGGACACATGGTCATCATTGAAGAAGATGTATGGATGCGGTTCCGATTCCCATCTCTTCCTGATGAGGAACGGGGCTAGATCTCTTTCGTTGAGTCCAGTGTCCATCGGCTGCCTCCCATGGCTCTGGTCAGCGATGCAGAGAGACGGAGTGGCAAAGTCCTTGGCCATCAAGATCATGAAGTCAACCACAAAGTTTCTGAATCCCCTAAGAGTGTCTCCAACAAACTCAAAGTTGCAGAAATCCGATGTCTCACAGTCTAGCAACTGAAGATTGAGAAATCCAGCAAAGTTCTTCAACTCTGCCCAGGATGGATCAATTATACCACAGTAGATGAAGAGCATTTGAAGACACTCTGCATGAGTTCCTTCAACTCTTTGGTAGTTGAAGCTGTCGAGATTTTCACCCCTATGGAACCGTGTTAGATACTGGTATGGTCTTTGAAAGGTCTCACTCCTGAAACACTGGTCATCCATGAGTGGGTCCTCAGTGTCCAGTACTGGATCGTCTCCAATTCTCGCTTCCAACCCCATAACCTCTTTTGGTGGACGGCAGAAGACCGTAGGAAAGACCTCAAAGAGAGGAAAGTGTCCCTTTGGATCCTAAACAGACAAATACATGTCATATTAAGTATTTTGACAAACACTACCTCCATGACTAAAATGGGTGTCTAACAGAAAAAGTATTTAAAGATATATTTATTAAATATTGTTGTATTTTGTTCATTAGTCCACTGTTGATATGATCCCAAAAAAGTGTGCATGTCAACAATAACAGTATTAAGATAAAAGCATTTTCTGGACAAAGCGTGATGATGAAAAATGCATCATATGAAGCTAAACGCAATGCTAACCGTAAATCACTGTAGCCTAGTAAACAAAGTCAAATCTTGGGTTGCTGACTCCACCCCACAGACTACTTTCAAGGTAAAGAAAAGGTCATGTTTTTCATGTGAACAGGTCTATCCCCTTTAATAATATATATATAAAAAAATATATATCTATAAAAATAAAATATATATATATAAAAATATATATATCTATAAAAATAAAATATATAAAAATATATATATATATAAAAATATATATAAAAATATATATATATAAAAATATATTAAAAAAATATATATATATATCCTAAAATGTAGTAAAGAAACCTTTTCTTGCTCATAGTTGGTTAAAATTACATGATGCACGCTAGATGATGTCATCAGTGTTTTCAGATAATGACATCGGAAAACACTGATCTTCCTCCATCTTTTTATGACCACAATAAAAAGTCAATTGAACACGCTAGCAGCTAGCCACCGGTCTGCGTTTGGTAGGGTAACGGTATAATAACGGTATAATAACGGTATATTTAACGGTATAATAACGATATAATAACGGTATAATAACGGCATAATAACGGTATAATAACGGTATAATAACGGTATATTTAACGGTATAATAACGGTATATTTAACGGTATAATAACGGTATATTTAACGGTATAATAACGGTATAATAACGGTATATTTAACGGTATAATAACGGTATATTTAACGGTATAATAACGGTATATTTAACGGTATAATAACGGTATAATAACAGTATATTTAACGGTATAATAACGGTATATTTAACGGTATAATAACGGTATAATAACGGTATATTTAACGGTATAATAACGGTATAATAACGGTATATTTAACGGTATAATAACGGTATAATTAACGGTATAATAACGGTATAATAACGGTATATTTAACGGTATATTTAACGGTATAATAACGGTATAATAACGGTATATTTAACGGTATATTTAACGGTATATTTAACGGTATAATAACGGTATATTTAACGGTATAATAACGGTATATTTAACGGTATAATAACGGTATATTTAACGGTATAATAACGGTATAATAACGGTATATTTAACGGTATAATAACGGTATATTTAACGGTATAATAACGGTATATTTAACGGTATAATAACGGTATATTTGGTACAGCTTCCGGCGCCGACAGAGATGGCCGCCTCGCTTCGCGTTCCTAGGAAACTATGCAGTTTTTTGTTTTTTTACGTGTTATTTCTTACATTAGTACCCCAGGTCATCTTAGGTTTCATTACATACAGTCGAGAAGAACTACTGAATATAAGATCAGCATCAACTCACCATCAGTACGACCAAGAATATGTTTTTCGCGACGCGGATCCTGTGTTCTGCCTTACAAACAGGACAACGGAGTGGATCCTATGCAGCGACCCAAAAAAACGACTCCGAAAGAGAGGGAAACGAGGCGGTCTTCTGGTCAGACTCCGGAGACGGGCACAGCGCGCACCACTCCCTAGCATTCTTCTTGCCAATGTCCAGTCTCTTGACAACAAGGTTGATGAAATCCGAGCAAGGGTAGCATTCCAGAGGGACATCAGAGACTGTAACGTTCTTTGCTTCACGGAAACGTGGCTTACTGGAGAGACGCAATCCGAAGCGGTGCAGCCAACAGGTTTCTCCACGCATCGCGCAGACAGGAAAAAACATCTTTCTGGTAAAAAGAGGGGCGGGGGCGTATGCCTTATGACTAACGTGACATGGTGCGATGAAAGAAACATACAGGAACTCAAATCCTTCTGTTCACCTGATTTAGAATTCCTCACAATCAAATGTAGACCGCATTATCTACCAAGAGAATTCTCTTCGATTATAATCACAGCCGTATATATCCCCCCCCAAGCAGACACATCGATGGCTCTGAACGAACTTTATTTAACTCTCTGCAAACTGGAAACAATTTATCCGGAGGCTGCATTCATTGTAGCTGGGGATTTTAACAAGGCTAATCTGAAAACAAGACTCCCCAAATTTTATCAGCATATCGATTGCGCAACCAGGGGAGGAAAGACCTTGGACCATTGTTACTCTAACTTCCGCGACGCATATAAGGCCCTGCCCCGCCCCCCTTTCGGAAAAGCTGACCACGACTCCATTTTGTTGATCCCTGCCTACAGACAGAAACTAAAACAAGAGGCTCCCACGCTGAGGTCTGTCCAACGCTGGTCCGACCAAGCTGACTCCACACTCCAAGACTGCTTCCATCACGTGGACTGGGAGATGTTTCGTATTGCGTCAGATAACAACATTGACGAATACGCTGATTCGGTGTGCGAGTTCATTAGAACGTGCGTTGAAGATGTCGTTCCCATAGCAACGATTAAAACATTCCCTAACCAGAAACCGTGGATTGATGGCAGCATTCGTGTGAAACTGAAAGCGCGAACCACTGCTTTTAATCAGGGCAAGGTGTCTGGTAACATGACCGAATACAAACAGTGCAGCTATTCCCTCCGCAAGGCTATCAAACAAGCTAAGCGCCAGTACAGAGACAAAGTAGAATCTCAATTCAACGGCTCAGACACAAGAGGCATGTGGCAGGGTCTACAGTCAATCACGGACTACAGGAAGAAACCCAGCCCAGTCACGGACCAGGATGTCTTGCTCCCAGGCAGACTAAATAACTTTTTTGCCCGCTTTGAGGACAATACAGTGCCACTGACACGGCCTGCAACGAAAACATGCGGTCTCTCCTTCACTGCAGCCGAGGTGAGTAAGACATTTAAACGTGTTAACCCTCGCAAGGCTGCAGGCCCAGATGGCATCCCCAGCCGCGCCCTCAGAGCATGCGCAGACCAGCTGGCCGGTGTGTTTACGGACATATTCAATCAATCCCTATACCAGTCTGCTGTTCCCACATGCTTCAAGAGGGCCACCATTGTTCCTGTTCCCAAGAAAGCTAAGGTAACTGAGCTAAATGACTACCGCCCCGTAGCACTCACATCCGTCATCATGAAGTGCTTTGAGAGACTAGTCAAGGACCATATCACCTCCACCCTACCTGACACCCTAGACCCACTCCAATTTGCTTACCGCCCAAATAGGTCCACAGACGATGCAATCTCAACCACACTGCACACTGCCCTAACCCATCTGGACAAGAGGAATACCTATGTGAGAATGCTGTTCATCGACTACAGCTCGGCATTCAACACCATAGTACCCTCCAAGCTCGTCATCAAGCTCGAGACCCTGGGTCTCGACCCCGCCCTGTGCAACTGGGTACTGGACTTCCTGACGGGCCGCCCCCAGGTGGTGAGGGTAGGCAACAACATCTCCTCCCCGCTGATCCTCAACACTGGGGCCCCACAAGGTTGCGTTCTGAGCCCTCTCCTGTACTCCCTGTTCACCCACGACTGCGTGGCCACGCACGCCTCCAACTCAATCATCAAGTTTGCGGACGACACAACAGTGGTAGGCTTGATTACCAACAACGATGAGACGGCCTACAGGGAGGAGGTGAGGGCCCTCGGAGTGTGGTGTCAGGAAAACAACCTCACACTCAACGTCAACAAAACTAAGGAGATGATTGTGGACTTCAGGAAACAGCAGAGGGAACACCCCCCTATCCACATCGATGGAACAGTAGTGGAGAGGGTAGCAAGTTTTAAGTTCCTCGGCATACACATCACAGACAAACTGAATTGGTCCACTCACACAGACAGCATCGTGAAGAAGGCGCAGCAGCGCCTCTTCAACCTCAGGAGGCTGAAGAAATTCGGCTTGTCACCAAAAGCACTCACAAACTTCTACAGATGCACAATCGAGAGCATCCTGGCGGGCTGTATCACCGCCTGGTATGGCAACTGCACCGCCCTCAACCGTAAGGCTCTCCAGAGGGTAGTGAGGTCTGCACAACGCATCACCGGGGGCAAACTACCTGCCCTCCAGGACACCTACACCACCCGATGTCACAGGAAGGCCATAAAGATCATCAAGGACATCAACCACCCGAGCCACTGCCTGTTCACCCCGCTATCATCCAGAAGGCAAGGTCAGTACAGGTGCATCAAAGCTGGGACCGAGAGACTGAAAAACAGCTTCTATCTCAAGGCCATCAGACTGTTAAACAGCCACCACTAACACTGAGTGGCTGCTGCCAACACACTGACACTGACTCAACTCCAGCCACTTTAATAATGGGAATTGATGGGAAATGATGTAAATATATCACTAGCCACTTTAAACAATGCTACCTTATATAAATGTTACTTACCCTACATTATTCATCTCATACGCATACGTATATACTGTACTCTATATCATCGACGGTATCCTTATGTAATACATGTATCACTAGCCACTTTATACTATACTATGCCACTTTGTTTACATACTCATCTCATTTGTACATACTGTACCCGATACCATCTACTGTATCTTGCCTATGCTGCTCTGTACCATCACTCATTCATATATCCTTATGTACATATTCTTTATCCCCTTACACTGTGTACAAGACAGTAGTTTTGGAATTGTTAGTTAGATTACTTGTTATTACTGCATTGTCGGAACTAGAAGCACAAGCATTTCGCTACACTCGCATTAACATCTGCTAACCATGTGTATGTGACAAATAAAATTTGATTTGATTTGATTTGATTTGATTTATATTTAACGGTATAATAACGGTATATTTAACGGTATAATAACGGTATATTTAGCGGTATAATAACGGTATATTTAACGGTATAATAACGGTATATTTAACGGTATAATAACGGTATATTTAACGGTATATTTAACGGTATAATAACGGTATATTTAACGGTATAATAACGGTATATTTAACGGTATATTTAACGGTATAATAACGGTATATTTAACGGTATAATAACGGTATAATAACGGTATAATAACGGTATAATAACGGTATATTTAACGGTATAATAACGGTATATTTAACGGTATAATAACGGTATATTTAACGGTATAATAACGGTATATTTAACGGTATAATAACGGTATATTTAACGGTATATTTAACGGTATAATAACGGTATATTTAACGGTATATTTAACGGTATAATAACGGTATAATAACGGTATAATTAACGGTATAATAACGGTATATTTAACGGTATAATAACGGTATAATAACGGTATATTTAACGGTATAATAACAGTATATTTAACTGTATAATAACGGTATATTTAACGGTATAATAACAGTATATTTAACGGTATAATAACGGTATATTTAACGGTATAATAACGGTATAATAACGGTATATTTAACGGTATATTTAACGGTATAATAACGGTATATTTAACGGTATAATAACGGTATATTTAACGGTATATTTAACGGTATAATAACGGTATATTTAACGGTATAATAACAGTATATTTAACTGTATAATAACGGTATATTTAACGGTATAATAACAGTATATTTAACGGTATAATAACGGTATATTTAACGGTATAATAACGGTATAATAACGGTATATTTAACGGTATTATAACGGTATATTTAACGGTATATTTAACGGTATATTTAACGGTATAATTAACGGTATAATTCAAACCGTTTCACGTGACATGACCCCCAAAAAAATTATAATAAATGATTGGCACTTACAGATCTTGAAGCATGTCTGAGCGGTTCATTGGTGGATTGTAGTGTCTCAATCACATACAAGTGCTTGTTGCTGCATTTCCACATCAGTCCGTCGGAATCCGTCAGGTAACGCAGGAAGAACAGTTTGAATAGAAATTCATGCAGGCCTTTCTGTACCTGGAGCACATCAAAAGCACGCATGTAAAATCTCCTGTCACAGAAAAACATCAACTATTTTCAATATCTTATTAATACTAGGAATATTTACCGAGGATGTGACATCAAAATGAAAGACTTTGTGTTCCTTGCTCTCTGGCGTTTCAAACAAGGACTGAAGAATGATATGCTCATCGACCTTGGGCTCAATTAAGCGAATGCATTTACGGAATGTGGTTCCCATTGTCACAGTCCCCTCCAGTTTTTCATACAACCTCTGTATGTACAGAGATTTTCCTACAAATAAATAACACATTTGATTCAGCTCTACAAAGTCCTAGGTCAATAATTTCTACTTAAATAACTCATATATGTGTTGAGAGTGTAAACTATTAGTATCTCTGAAACTCAAGACTTGCAACTGAAATTAAAAACGCACGTTTAAAAAAAACAACACATTCATAATATTAAATATACCAGGGTTACATTTGAAAACCCATGATTGGCTCTGTGGGACTATACGAAGTGAAACACATTCCGTATGGTGCGACTTACCAACTCCAGCCCTCTGGGAAGACACAATCCCAACAAAGTGTCGACCTTTGAACACAGATGCCGCACTGGTCTGGTGTGAGGGGACAGTGTAATGCCTGGACAGGTATCTCTGAATCCTCTCAAGAGACTCCTGTGGCACCATGTTCCGTTTGAACTGATTGAAGGCAGAGGGGATGTAGGTGTGCTCTCTTTCTGCGCTGCAGATGATCACCAGCCTGTAGTTGCTCCTGGAACATGAACTCAGTTTCTGAAATAACTTCTCCACTGCGTAGCTCACCTCATAGCTCAGCTGGTCTGCGAAGAGCAGGGTATAGATCTTCTCGCCCAAGTAGCCCGGTGTGAGACATCGCCGGAAGAAAAGCTCCACCTGCTCATAGGACGTGGCAGGGGTACACAGGAGGACTTCGTCATAGGTAGGCAGCTGCTCATAGTCACTGGTCATATACAAGCAGATGCTTGAAGTCAAGATTTCATCTTGTGGGCAGATTATGAGATTAGGTTGACAATTGAAGAGGCCTTTTGGGAGCTTTCTCCGGACTGTATTCTCACTTGGTTCTAAAAGCATGGGTTCTTCATCATCTTCTTCCTGGTTCTCTTTGTTGGCCAACATCTCTAGCAATCTACCAAAGCTTCTGGTGTCTAAGGAGTCCTGGAGAATGCTCCTCATATCTTTCATGTAAGCATCCCAGACCAGATCCAGTTTTCGTAAACCAACAGCCTGATCCAGAAGGCTCTGCAGAACATCAATGGCACATTTGTCCTCATCAGCAAAAGAAGAATCAAAGTCTCCCAAGTCATTATGAAGGTCAATGAATGTCTGAAATCTGGGGTCTTCATCTTGCTCAGTTTCTGTCATGTTGTTCTGAAAAGTCATCCATGTCTCCCACACATCTGACACGGAGCAGTCAGGTTTGATGAAAGAGAGCATCATCAACACCTTTTCATCCAACTTAGTGTTCAAATTCTTCTCTGTCAAAACATTACAAAGGTAGACTATCTGCTCTGCGGTGTAATAGTTGAGGTAATAGTGCTGAGATCTCTGTTTGTCCATGAATCTGTTCCAGTCATCCAAACACACCTCTATCTTCCTGCACAGGTCTGTAAGATGGTCCATTGCATTGCCCTCCACCATTATGTTTTGTAGAATGTTGCCAAGGTTGAATTCCATTACGATACCAGTATCACTTTGAGTATTACAGTGAATCTTGGCCTCCCAACACCTAAAAAGTGGGTTCCCAGCAGCATAAAGATCTACAAAGGCTACAGCTAGCCTCTGGACACTGTCAAAAACCTGAGAAGATAAAGCCAAGTTATTGTTTAAAACTTCAGTTTCTGTACATAAAATCATATATTACAAATAAAATATATAATCTCAGGTAAGTTAATTTAAAGATCCTGTGATAGCATGATATTTTCAGTCATTATTATTTCAGGTGTGTGATGATCCTCAAGGTCCCCAATCACATTACCTCAGTAAAGTGATCCACCTCAATCTGGCTTGGTTCCCCCTTTCCAGACATCAGCATTAGCTTGTTCTGCAGATCTCTCAGGTCTTCTAAGGAGTAGTTGCGCATCTGATCTTCCTCCTGGTGCTCTGGGATCTGCAGCTTCAGAGCAGTGTCTAAACACAGCTATTGAAGAAAACAACCATGAACAAGATCCAATATAAGAAGCATCAAAGTGCTTAGCATCAAAGGAAAGAGCTTACAGATATTTGTTAAACAATAGCAGAAAGAAATTGAAAACCTTGTACGAGTACAAACATAGACAGCAGTGCTGAGCGATTAGTGCCTTCTGAGGTCGGTAATCGCTCAACACTACTAGACAGTAACTCCTTAATAACGAAGATACATCTTCCAACAAACTAACATAAACAAATATTTCAATTGTTAATAAAACACAGTAACCTTCCTAATTTTATTGAACATACCTTCTTCTGGTTTTGTGCACTGATAATGTAGATGCCTCTTGTGTTGATGGATGTGGCCAATGATAGAGAAGAGAGTTCCACAGAACCATGGCTGTCCTTCACCGTTTTCAGCCACTCCAAATGACGTGCAGTGTCCCGCTGCAATCAGGGAGGAAACAATTGTGAATATGGTTTTCAAGCATTATGTCTGTAGCTCAGTCTGTAGAGCATGGCGCTTGCAATAGCGGGATTTGTGGGTTTGATTCCCGTGGTCCACCCGTAAGTAAAAAAATGAATGGACGCACGACTGAGTCGCTTTGGATAAAAGCTATCTGCTATATTACATTACATATTGTTCTGCAAAAAGAACACAATTCTGAAAGTGTAGTGCTGAAGAGCCATTATTTGCAATGTTGAAATACAGGCCTCAGTCCTTCAGGTTTGACAAGCTTTTCCCCAGAGTGTTAAATATGTCATAATTATCATAACATCTAACCAGCTTATTTGGTATGTTGCTGTCATTTCCAAGCGCCTTCCACAGTTTTGCCAAAGCCTCCTTGAAGGCATGAAAGTCGGCATCTGGTGGAAGGCCATAGAGCATGGAGGAGTAACCAAGAACAGCATCGTGGAAACAGGCTACACGGTCCACATCCAAGTCGTTCTCTCCGGCGGAGATGGAGGCCAGGTCAACAAACACTTTCAGCTCGTTGATATCTGAAAACAGCAAAGAAAAACTGTTTAAGTTCGTTATGGGAAACCCTAACTAGTTGGCTACTACTGGTGCTGCTCTTTTTCTGCCTTGCCTTCTGGTATGACCTCACCTTCAAGAGCTTCTTTGACCCATTTGACAAAGTTTATCCTCAGTCCGAGCTCTCGAAGACACCGTCTGCGAGGTTCTGTGATGTCCTCAAGATCCTTCTTGATCTCCAGCAAATTGTCATCAATGCGATTCAGACTCTCTTCCTTAAAGTCCTCCGTGTTCTGGAAACATCATTATAATTTATATGAATAGACTATAGCAATGCTACACTCTTAGAAAACAGGCTTCCAAAATGGTTCTTCGCTGTCCCCATAGGAGAACCATTTTTGGGTTCCAGGTAGAACCCTCTGTGGAAAGGGTTCTACATTAAACCCAAAAGGGTTCTGTAAAGTGTTATCATATGGGAAAAGCCGAATAACCCTTTAAGGTTCTAGATAGCACCTTTTTTTTTCTAAGAGTGTAGAAATGCTTAATATATTGAACCAAGATCACTTTTGTGAAGTGATAATTTTTCCAACTCACCATATCTAGCAGTGTCTGTAGTACTTTGAAGTCCCCTTGAGGACAGATAGTCTCTCTGACATCCATAATGATCTTGGCCGATTTCAATGCTAGATGAAGGTCATGGTATTGTTGGATTTGCTGGACTCTGCTCTTGATCCATCTTCCATCATCAGCTGAGTTGATCCTGCACATTATCTTCAGATCTTTTTCCATGTCTTTGTACTTGTCTTTGTAGGCTTCAAAGATACTATCCACCTCCTCCAATGATATCGTACCAGATCTCAAACTGTCATAGATGCTCCTGTATTTATCGTTGCAACTCTGGAATATTTCGCTGTGGATCAGATCGAGAGTGTACACTTCTGTCTCCCTCTCAGGCTTTGGTTCTGTCTCATCTGTGTCAAGTTGGTTTTGTGAAAGCTCTTTGGCTTGGTTCTCCCAACACATAGTGAAAATGTAGCTGTCCCTGATAGCACGTAGGCTAGATGCCATCTGCCTGGTGTCATCACACAGGTTGAAGTATGTGACCACCCCAGTTACATTAGAGGAGTCATGGTCAAGTCTGTGAACTTCCATGAAATCATCCAGCGTCATCTGATCTATGTTCTCTTGGTTTTTGCGCTGCAGCTCTCTCACATCGACTGTGGATTAATATGGCATTTATTGAGAACCTTAACCATGAGTGTTATGTCAAGTCATAGGGCTACAATTTCCTCAAGCAAAGAAATGCATGCAATGAACAAAATAACTATAACAATCCTAAATTCATGGTGAGTTGTGCATTCTATAACTGAATCACACAGTTTTCTTAAACTGTGGTTAAATATAATCGTCTCCTCAGGGAAATTATTTGCACATATCGGTCACTGGCGTAGCACACAGCCCCGCAGCCCCCACAAGGCAGGGGGGGCCACGAGCTTTGGGGGGCCCCGGAGGTCCCCCAGATAGCATTTGAAAACGTCATAAGTCATGACATTAAAAAAAAAAAATATATATATATATATATTACAAGAAATAAGCTTTTAAAATTGCATAATTTTCTCAGCCTCAAGGCAAAATGTGTAGATTGGCAGGAAATTAGCTCAGGGATTCTTGAAAGTACGGTCAATCCTTATTTTTATTGTTGAAAAAAATATATACTTTTTTGCATTATTTGAGCTTTACATCTTGGGGAAATTATATAAGGGAAAACATTTATTTGAGGGAATTTTCAAAATACTTTCAATATTATTTATTACATTTCCATGTCAGCTCTATGCCTGGAAAGGCCCTGATCCGAAGCAAAGGATCCCAATTTCAAACTCTCTAAAAACAGTGTTTGAAATCAAATAAAAACAGTTGCAGGGGGGCCCAGAGTGCAAAAGTTTGGGAACCCCTGGTGGTGTAGAGAATAATTTTCCCATCTAAACCGCTTTGAGATATCTTCTCCATAACCAAAAATATTATATTTTCATCTGTTTGAAGCTGGTGTACAAAACCAGAAGTAAAACACGCAAAAACTAAAGTTAAGAACGGGAAGCATAGAAATAGCGTACATAGAACAGATCTACCGCTTCCTAAAAAGTCACTGCATGGTCAATCCGACATCTGCGTTGGTTGGCCGTGCAGCATTTACGGTTATGTCCTCTGTACGAAGTCAGGGCATTCATACTTCTTGCGCTTTGCTGAGCAGCGCAGAGCGGTTGTGAAGGAATCCCTCCGTATCGTTACAACATTTTAGAGGCGCACGGCGATGCGGTACGGAACACAATTTGACCTCTGCGTGCCCCCGGAGGATTTAAAAAAAAATGTTTTTACTGTGAATGAAAAAGAAAAAATGTAATATTTGTCAACTCCACGAAACATTAACTCAGTCAGATTTTGGTCCAACTTCAACTCGGTGCTGAAAGATCTGATAGAATGGTTTTTCCATATTTTACAAATGATTTGTATTGAACTTTTCTTTTTAGAGGCAATAATATGTCGATTTAGAGCATCTGTTGTCAACTCCCCTTAAAGATAGATTTCTTTGTCAATATTCTGAAAAAGAAACCATTGTAATCACTGTTCTGCAACATATGCTGAAACAATTGAAGTATTTGCTGTGCTAGACGTAAGGGGAAATGTTTCCTTTATGTTCTAAATTTTAAAAAACATGACAAAATGCTAACAAAACGAGCCCTGGAGCATTATGTAGTGCTATAAAACAAAACAAAAATAAGTTTGGAGATTTGTATTGAATTTTTTTTTTACATCTAATGTTAGAATTAAACACTTGCTGGACAATAATTGTAAAAATTTAATGCCTGACAATAGTTGACATAAATCCAGTTTAGCTGCATTTTATGAAATAAATATACAGTATATAAATAGGTTGTTCCTTTACATGGTTTATTAGTTGATACTTTGGCCTATCAAATATATATTTAAAATGTTGTTCATATTAATTAAGACAAATATTTGTGGAAAGAAAGTTTTTCAAGAATCCCTGAACTCTAAAACAGCAACATTGTCCCTCAGCCTCATGGCAAAATTTGAAAAATAGAGATACATTTTTCTCTGGTGGACATTCCTGCAGTCAGCATGCCAATTGCACACTCCCTCAAAACTTGGAGACATCTGTGGCATTGTGTTGTGTGACAAAACGGCACATTTTAGAATGGACTTTTATTGTCCCTAGCACAAGGTGCACCTGTGTAATGATCATGATGTTTAATCAGCTTCTTGATATGCCACACCTGTCAGGTGGAAATGGCAAAAGGAGAAATGTTCACTAATAGGGATGTAAACAAATTTGTGCACAACATTTGAGAGAAATAATCAATTTGTGCTTATGGAACATTTCTGGGAACTTTTATTTCAGCTCATGACAAATGGGACCAATACTTTACACGTTGCGTGTTCAGACCTTGCAATATGCCACTGTTTCAAATACTTAAACAAATATCATAAGCTCTTAAGAAATATATAGAGTTGAAAACATTGAACTCACTTTTGAGATGTTCCTGGAGTTTGTCGCAAAATCTAAGAAGGCCTTCAACCATCTTCTTGTCATTGACGATAGCCTCCACTTCCTCCGCTCTCCATCTCAGTAATCGTTTCATGGTGTCCCCGTCCTGACAACGACCGTCATCACACAGGTCATCTGTTTTTGGAAAAATACTGACGTCAACACACATCCTACAGTTTGAGATGTTCTTTTTCCATCTGGAGTGAAACAATATTAACTATATATATATATATATATATATATATATATATATATATATATATATATATATATATATATATATATATATATATATATATATATATATATATATATATATATATATATATATATATATATATATATTTTTTTTATTGTTGACTATTTCCCAGAACAATCACCTATCTTCAGCAACTGAGTGAATTCTGTTTTTCTTTCAAGGATTTGATTGAGAGTCTGGATCTGGATTTTCCCGTAGATGAATTTCTTTGCGACAGAACAGAACGCAGAGCTTGCCACTCCCATCCGCTCTTTAGCTTCATCTGTCAACCGGTTAATCAACGCTCCATTTGCACCTGAAAGTAGACAAAAGTGTCAATTGTGGGTAGAAAGAAAATGGGGGGGGGGGGGGGAATATGATCTTACTCAAACACAAGGCTCTGAATGCAAAGGCTCAGGATGTAATAAAGGCAGGTCTGTGTTCTTTTCTTTTTTTGTATGTGTTGCAATGCAATGCAATGCATGTATACTATATGCACCTTGTACTTGGAAGATGGTTATGGCCATAGGCCAGCTGAGAAGGTGCTTCATCACCAACTCCTCGCCCTCGACGTACTGTCCATCGCTATTTTTGGGCCAGGACTTCAGGACTATCACAGACATCAGCTTCTCAAACTTGCTGAAGTCATGTTTCTTCAACAGCTCACAAAGATTAGATTTGTCCTGATAATGAAAAGTGGTAAGACACAATACAACATCGAAACCATTACAACTTTTTAAAATAGGATGAAGCATTTACTGTCATACATACGCACTTCAAATACATTTTATCATTCGACGTACATACAGTATCATACAAAAAATGTCATCTTGCCTGGCAAATGGCGGTGACTGCCTCCAAGGCACATTTCTCCAGAGAGTTACACAAATAGGGACTGGTCTTGCCCACTTCCTCGATCTTGTCACAGTAGATTTGAATCTGATGCATGGGCTTCTCCTGAAGGACACACACGATCAACAGTTTTTACTTTCACAGTAGTACAAATGGCTATTTTTTTTTGTTAGATGGGCAATCCGAAAATCAAAAACTGCAAAGCGGTCACCCCGCCACGTGTTTTGATAAACAGCTGAGGATATGGGGCTAGAGAAATGTAACCACTTTAAATTTCATAGACAGAGCTATGAATGCAAGGACCATCAATGAGATCAAAATGATAAGTTTTAACTATATTGTGAATCTATACAATTATTTACAATTACCTTGTTTACAAACAAGCTTTTTGTTTCTGATGGGGAATGACAGTTCAACTAAGCATATGATTAGACATTGATTCTTTTAAAAGTAAAAAAAAAATATATGTACCTATTCCAGATTGCCCCGTTAAATGTATTATATGTTTTACAGTGAATTTAAATATATTTTACAATTGATTTAAAGCATAATAAATACCTTTTTTAGTTTTCCTTCAAAATCATTCAAGAAAGTACTTCTCCATAGTTCAGTGAATTCTTCATTCCCAAACGTGACTGAGATCAACCTTTTCCAGACCTAGAGAAAATAATCTCTCTGAATGTGAAACAATCACTGTACACATCAAAATGCTATGCTAATGTACAATTATTTTGACTGATTCTTCTGATAAGGATTTAAAACTGCACAGTTATCATTGCTTTGACTTTAAGTCTGACATTCCTACCTTCATTTCAGGCTCAATCTTTGAGGTAAAATAGGACCCATGGTTAACCGATTTGCTTGGGAATGCTTTTCGCCGCCAGTCCCTCATTGTTCGAAGTGTCTCCTCCAGAACTTTGTTTTCCTTACTTTTCACGGACTGGGAACCAAACCATTGATCATACTGAGATTATTATTATTAATAATATTATACTATAATGATCATATTATAATTATGAAGAATAACACTCATATTTTTATCTGATTCCTCATTTAAAATGCGTTTGCATTCAAATCACCAATACAAAAATATTAGAAAATGAACATGTTGAGAAGTACCGAAATATCTCCCATTATGGCATTTGACTTAGTCTGTCAGAACTATTACGTTGTATGGAATTGAACAGCAAAAGACATTCACAACCGCCATTTGTAAATATTGCATCACCCATCTCATATGTATATACTGTATTCTATACTATGTCACTGTATTTTATTCCAATCCTGCTCTGATATAGATATATATATATATATATAATCCAATCCATAATAATCTTAATCCATTCCTTACTTAGATTTACGTGTATTTTCGGGTATACGTTGTGAAACTGTTAGATATTACTGCACCGTCGGGAGCTATAAGCACAAGCATTTAGCTACACCCGCAATAACATCTGCTAAACACGTGTATGTGACCAATACAATTTGATTTGATATTCAGAAAGCAAAACACTTTCCATTCACATAGGGCGTACCTGTGGATGGGAGCTTCCGGCAGTTTCTGCAATCAGACTGACCAGATGCAGGCAGTCCAGTGGAAGCTCACAGCGGTCTGAATCAGCAGTATCTTTACAGATTGTCCCCAGAACACTCACAGCTGTTTTCAAGCAACATTCTCCATATCTGTTATCACTGATAACAACAACAAATAACTTGTGAGGGTCAAGGAACACTACAGGATGTTCTGTAACTGCATGAAGCTCAAATTATTTATAATACAATATTTTAAAGGAACGTCACTTTTAATTGTTGGATATTTTCTCTAGATATAACATAGTAAAAATATAATTTCTTTACCTGAAGTGTTGTCCAGTAATTTCAATAAGATATGCCAAAATCGCTTTCACTGGTTGCTAGATAAATGACATATCGTTGTTTAGTACAGTATATCGCCACTAAATCCTGGACATTGTACTACCTTGATATGATTACATGCTGCAATTCTCAATCAAAGCAGACTATGAACTCACAAAGTTATGGACTGCATCCAGAATTCAATCTCAGTCCATAACATCATAATTTTTTGCCTCATTGTTGCAAGAAATAACTTTTCAACCAAGGTCACATACCCTATAGGTGTAGTAATACGTTACAGACTTGAGACTGAACTGGAGTTGCTGAAGTGTGTCCAAGACACCCACATGGATGGCTGATATAAAGCTCATCAAGTCTTCCAACTGTAGCAGACACATCCAGGAGCGCACAAGTAGATGATCCACCTCCACCAGGTGTTTGTGTTCTGTCATGACCTTCATCAGGCCCCTGGATTCACAGCCAAGAGTCTCATTAAGATATTCAACATGACCAATCAAATATTCTACAGTGAGAAGGAAATGGTTTTCTGATACAAGTTTGAAATGCAGCTTATCAAAAAACTGTTGTAGTTTTAAGTTCCATTTAAACTCCAGCTTTGGAACCAATCTCAAGTCGACATTTCACAGATTCATACCTTGTGTCTCTGTAGGAGTCTTTTATTTTGATCCCTTTAAGCCCTGCCCAGGTGGCAAACGGTGGATCCATGGTGGGTGGAACGGGCTCAAAGGGCTTGCTGTCCCCTCGAAGCAGATGCAGGAGAGGGATGACCAAGATCCAGCTCACAACACTCCTCTCTCTTGCAACGTTGCATAGCGACTCAACTTCCTCTGCAACACTAGATGTATACAAATAACCAGATATTAGCTTGACATTCATAATAACCTCCGGATTTCAAGGTTAACTGAATAAAAGACAATGAACATATACCTAATATGCTCGGGTAGGCCTTGGGTGAAGTCTGTCCAGTAAGCAAGGAAATCATCTCTTGGCTTTTTTGGCAGGCAGAGCAGCTGACAAAGATGAGAGAGTTGACTTCCGTTGTCCTCTTTTAATCTGTACTTGTTGTACACAATCAGGATAATAATTCCTGCTTTCAGTGGGTCTGAGAGGAAAACCTCATGCTTTTCTCTGCCCTTTTGGGACTGAGGATCTAGGTTCTCCTCCATGAAGTCTTTCATGAGTTTTCTCACCTGAGGGAATAAGTGGAAATAGAAATCCCTCAACATATTACTTCGCAGTTGAAACATAATTACTTTCTATGGCCTCACATTTAAAAAGACAGACTTACATTTTACAACGGGGAAACTATTTTGTGTTTGTGTGCGCGTACGCATGTTTCATTTTGTTGACTGTACATACGAATATGACAACTATAGATTTAAAGTCCTGGGCGGTTTCATTAATTCAATTACATCTATATCTACAATGTCTATAGAAAGTCTACTAGCCCCCCCGCCCCCGATTCAAATTCACTTAATTATTTCAGTTAACGATCTACACAAAACACTTTGTAATTTCAAACTGGAAGAAAAATTCTTACATCTTTTAAAGAATTAATGAAAATAAAACACTAATACTAAACCTTGATTAGATAAGTATTCTTCCCCCCCAAGTCAACACGTTAGAAACACCTTATTAGCTAAGTCTCACACCTGTATTGCTCTGTCAAGGTGTTGGGAATCGTGGCTAGCCAGCAATTTTCAAGTCAATTGCCACACATTTTCAAGCAGATTTACACTTTATTTATTTTTATTTTACCTTTATTTAACTAGGCAAGTCAGTTAATTAAGAACAAATTCTTATTTTCAATGACAGCCTAGGTACAGGGGGTTAACTGCTTGTTCAGGGGCAGAAAGACAGATTTGTACCTTGTCAGCTAGGGGATTTGAACTTGCAACCTTCCGGTTACTAGTCCAACGCTCTATGCTCTACTCTGAACAAAAATGTAAAGTGTTGGTCCCATTTTTCATGAGCTGAAATAAATTATCCCGGAAATATTCCATATGCTCAAAAATCTTATTTATCAACCCCCCCAAAAAATGGCACAAATTTGTTTACATCTCTGTTAGTGAGCATTTCTCCTTTGCCAAGATTATCCATCCACCTGACAGGTGTGGCATATCAAGAAGCTGATTAAACATCATGACCATTACACAGATGCACCTTGTGCTGGGGACAATAAAAGGCCACTATAAAATGTGCAGTTGTGTCACAACACAATGTCACAGAACAACGCCACCGATGTCTTAAGTTTTGGGAGCATGCAATTGGCATGCTGACTCCAGGAATGTCCACCAGAGTGGAGTTCATGTTGATGTTGCACAAACAAATAATTTCTGCACAAACTGCCAGAAACGGTCTCAGGGAAGCTCATCTGCATACTCTTCATCCTCACCAGGGTCTTGACATAACTGCAGTTTGGTGTCATAACCGACTTCAGTGGGCAAATGCTGCCCTTCAATGGCCACGCTGGAGAAGTGTGCTCTTCACGGATGAATCCCGATTTCAACGGTTTGCTGTTGTGAACAGAGTGACCCGTGGTGGCGGTGGGGTTATGTTAAGGGCAGGCATAAGCAACGGGCAACGAACACAATTGCATTTTATCGATGGCCATTTCGATGCAGAGATACCGCCATCGCCTCATGTTTCAGCATGATAATGCACGGCCCCATGTCGCAAGGATCTACCCAATTTCTGGAAGCTGAAAATGTCCCCGTCCTTCCATGGCCTGCGTACTCACCAGACATGTCACTCTTTGAGCATTTTTCCGATGCTCTGGATCGACATGTACAACAGCGTGCTCCAGTTCCCGCCAATATCCAGCAACTTTGCACAGCCATTGATGGGGAGTGGGACAACATTCCACAGGCCACAATCAACAGCCTGATCAACTCTATGCAAAGCAGATGTCACGCTGCACGAGGCAAATAGGGCTCACACCAGATACTGTGTAGTTAAATTAATATGTAAAATGTTATTTTCACTTTGACATTATCAAGTATTTTGTGTAGATCAATAAAATAATACAATTCAATCCATTTCAATCCCACTTTGTAACGCAACAAAATGTGGAAAAAGTTCAGGGAGTATAGACTTTCTATAAGCACTATACATGCAATGCAGCATTCTATCGATGGCCAATTTAAATATACCTGTTCTTCTCCAAACGATAATTGCCATGGTGTATTTCCACCGTCATAGACACAGGGATAGCTGTATGTGGAGAAGAATTGCTGGAGCTGGGAAAAGAAACTCCTCACATTCACTTCAGTCCAGGTTCTCAGAAGATCAAATATGCCTTCCAACATCACCTTTCCAGCCAGCTGTCTTCCCTTTACTAAGTTGCTATTGATGTTATCCCACCACTGAAACAAGTTTGTAACACGTGACAAAACGTCTTGTTTTGGTTCTGGATATATGACATCGTCATACTGGTGCCATTCCCCTTAAGAGAAAGAATATCACAGTTTTGTTAAAATACACTCCAACTTATTTTATTTGGACACTAGATAAAAAGTTTAATTTGGCTCTATATTCCAGCATTTTGGATATGAGGCCAAATGTTTTATATGAGGCGACAGTACAGAATGTCACCTTTATTTATTTACCAGTACCAGTCAAAAGATTGGACACACCTACTAATTCAAGGGTTTTTCTTTATTTTTTACTATTTTCTACATTGTAGAATAATAGTGAAGACATCAAAACTATGAAATAACACATATCGAATCATGTAGTAACCAAAAAAGTGTTAAACAAATCCAAATATATTTTAGATTCTTCAAAATAGCCACACTTTGCCTTGATGACAGCTTTGGATTCTCTCAACCAGCTTCATGAGGAATACTTTTCCAACAGTCTTGAAGGAGGTTCCCACATATGCTGAGCACTTGTTGGCTGCTTTTCCTTCACTCTGCTGTTGAACTCACCCCAAACCATCTCAATTGGGTTGAGTTTGGGTGATTGTGGAGGCCAGGTCATTTGATGCAGCACTCCATCACTCTCCTTCTTGGTCAAATAGCCCTTACACAGCTTGGAGGTGTGTTGGGTCATTGTCCTGTTGAAAAACAAATAATAGTCCCACTAGGCACAAACCAGATGGGATGGTGTATCGCTGCAGAATGCTGTGGTAGCCATGCTGGTTAAAAGTGTGCCTTGAATTCTAAATAAATCACACAGTGTCACCAGCAAAGCACTCCACTCCACACTTCCTACCCATGCTTCACAGTGGGAACCACACGTTGTAAACAAAAATCTCACATTTGGACTCATCAGACCAAAGGACAGATTTCCACCGATCTAATGTCCATTGCTCGTGTTTCTTGGCCCAAGAAAGTATCTTCCTATTGGTGTCCTCTAGTAGTGGTTTCATTGTAGCAAATCGACCATAAAGGCCTGATTCAAGCAGCCTCCTCTGAACAGTTGATGTTGAGGTGTGTCTGTTACTTGAACTCTGTGAAGCATTTATTTGGGCTGCAATCTGAGGTGCAGTTCCTGTGGCAGGCCTCATGAGAGCGACTGCACATGAATTCTCCGGATTGACTGACATTCATGTCATTAAAAAAATGATGGACGGTATTTTCTCTTTGATCCCGAGTGGCGCAGCGTTCTAAGACACTGCATCTCAGTGCTAGAGGCGTCACTAACGACCCTGGTTCAATTCAAGGCTGTATCACAACCGGCCGTGATTGGGAGTCCCATAGGGCGGCGTACAATTGGCCCAGCGTCGTCCGGGATAGGCCGTCATTGTAAATAAGAATTTGTTCTTAACTGACTTGCATAGTTAAATAAAGGTTAAATTAAAAAACTATTGAGCTGTTCTTGCCATAATATGGACTTGGTATTTTACCAAATAGGACTAACTTCTGTGTACCAACCCTACCTTTTCTCAACAACAGATTTGCTCAAACACATTGAGGAAAGAAATTCCACAAATGAACTTTTAACAAGGCACAACTGTTAATTGAAATGCATTCCAGGTGACTATCTCATGAAGCTGGTTGAGAGAATGCCAAGAGTGTGCAAAGCTGTCATCAAGGCAAAGGGTGGCTACTTTGAACACTTTTTTGGTTACTACATGATCCGATATATGTTATTTCATAGTTTTGATGTCATCACTATTATTCTACAATGTAGAAAATAACAGATTTGGCCATTTTCTAACAAATTTCATGCAATTCTACTCATTTTGCCACTAAATCAGTTCGACCATGATAGATGGCCGCTAAACTAACTTAGCAAGACATTTGTTTTTGCTGACATTGGCTAATTGACTGACTATCAGTGACTGCCATAAGAGAAAAACTGCTGATACACAACCACATTTCAAAATTGCACCTTGTGTATTCTACTATTTTCACTTGCAACAGTAAATTGAGACCCCCGACTGAATTCCCCCCCAAATAAGTTTAGGATATGTATCCAAGGGACTTCAAAAGGGGCCGCAGGCCGGCAGTTGCCCACCCCTGGTCTAACCTTATCTCAACAAAAATGTGTTGGAATTACAAGTGCAGTATTTGGAATTAGACACTCAACTGTACCTTCATGTGTCAAAAGATCTTGATTGATGGACAGGCACCTGTTGACAATATACCTGGAGTTTGTCTGGTAGATGTGCTCATATGTACCGTGATCATAGTGCTTCCCATTCCACTTACTATAAACAAAATATTTATAGGGTATGGAGCGAATTTCAATCTTACTCCTGTCGGGAATCACCATTCGTCCTGCAACAAGGACTCTATCTTTCCCCAAAGCACTGTGTAAACAACAGAAAATGTGACTAAATATCATGTTGATATAAGTTGAATGAAGATAATGTAAAACTAGTCTAAACATCCATCTTGAAATTGTTATCAGTTAAAAAGGTTATAATTTTTATCAATGACAGTGAGGTATTTCAGTAATGTATTCAGGGTATACTAATATCCTTCTACACACAATTACATTATTTGAATTAAAGACCATACCGGGTGACAAACATTTCTAGGCCATCTATGTCCCAAGATCCAAAAAGACTTCCAGATCTTAAGAATATCCGGTCAGTTGAGTTCAGTTTGAAGTCTTTGGAAATGACAGCATGGAAATAGATGGTGAGGTCATCACTCCCAGGGACCTGTTGTGTTCTTGGTGGCCTTTTTGGAAGAAAAGTAACAAGATCATTTTAAAAATTTAATTTCCAAAATCTAATTGATCATTATAACATTCAACACTAAATTATTTCAATTTACATGATCAACTTTTTCTGCTGTTAAATGTTATGATATTCTGGCACCCAAAACATACTGGGTCCAAGATAGTTACACTAGTCTTAGATGGTTGTTCCCTCCCAACACTGGGTCCAGGAAAGTTGCACTTGTCCTTCCCAATGTTGCTTAACCCATGGCCAAAGAAGACATAAAATGACCAAATTCTTCAAATGCAAACATGTTACAATTGGCATTGGGACTACTGGTTGGTGAAGATTAAAATGTAACAGGAAACATACACTTAAAAATAAGACGGAACTGATTCACTCTACTGAACTTACAACTGAGGTGGCAGTGGCTGATGTTGGAAGCAGTCTTCATTACGTTGGTTCGGAGGCAGATCTTTCCCTGCAACTGTGGTGTCAATAGTAGATGACTTGGATGCATCTCCACCACCTGTATTACTCAGCTTCTCTGGTTCCTTGTTTGGCTTGGAAGTCTCTTGCCTTGATTCTTGAGGCTTGTCACCAGCCTAATTATTAAGTTCAAGAATGTTACAGTACAACAAAAACACAGTTCATTCCACATGCTGAATAATAACAGAATATAAATATACAGTGCCTTGCGAAAGTATTCGGCACCCTTGAACTTTGCGACCTTTTGCCACATTTCAGGCTTCAAACATAAAGATATAAAACTGTATTTTTTTGTGAAGAATCAACAACAAGTGGGACACAATCATGAAGTGGAACGACATTTATTGGATATTTCAAACTTTTTTAACAAATCAAAAACTGAAAAATTGGGCGTGCAAAATCATTCAGCCCCCTTAAGTTAATACTTTGTAGCGCCACCTTTTGCTGCGATTACAGCTGTAAGTCGCTTGGGGTATGTCTCTATCAGTTTTGCACATCGAGAGACTGAATTTTTTTCCCACTCCTCCTTGCAAAACAGCTCGAGCTCAGTGAGGTTGGATGGAGAGCATTTGTGAACAGCCGTTTTCAGTTCTTTCCACAGATTCTCGATTGGATTCAGGTCTGGACTTTGACTTGGCCATTCTAACACCTGGATATGTTTATTTTTGAACCATTCCATTGTAGATTTTGCTTTATGTTTTGGATCATTGTCTTGTTGGAAGACAAATCTCCGTCCCAGTCTCAGGTCTTTTGCAGACTCCATCAGGTTTTCTTCCAGAATGGTCCTGTATTTGGCTCCATCCATCTTCCCATCAATTTTAACCATCTTCCCTGTCCCTGCTGAAGAAAAGCAGGCCCAAACCATGATGCTGCCACCACCATGTTTGACAGTGGGGATGGTGTGTTCAGTGTGATGAGCTGTGTTGCTTTTACGCCAAACGTAACGTTTTGCATTGTTGCCAAAAAGTTCAATTTTGGTTTCATCTGACCAGAGCACCTTCTTCCACATGTTTGGTGCGTCTCCCAGGTGGCTTGTGGCAAACTTTAAACGACACTTTTTATGGATATCTTTAAGAAATGGCTTTCTTCTTGCCACTCTTCCATAAAGGCCAGATTTGTGCAATATACGACTGATTGTTGTCCTATGGACAGAGTCTCCCACCTCAGCTGTAGATCTCTGCAGTTCATCCAGAGTGATCATGGGCCTCTTGGCTGCATCTCTGATCAGTCTTCTCCTTGTATGAGCTGAAAGTTTAGAGGGACGGCCAGGTCTTGGTAGATTTGCAGTGGTCTGATACTCCTTCCATTTCAATATTATCGCTTGCACAGTGCTCATTGGGATGTTTAAAGCTTGGGAAATATTTTTGTATCCAAATCCGGCTTTAAACTTCTTCACAACAGTATCTCGGACCTGCCTGGTGTGTTCCTTGTTCTTCATGATTAACGGACCTCTGAGACTATCCCAGTGCAGGTGCATTTATACGGAGACTTGATTACACACAGGTGGATTGTATTTATCATCATTAGTCATTTAGGTCAACATTGGATCATTCAGAGATCCTCACTGAACTTTTGGAGAGAGTTTGCTGCACTGAAAGTAAAGGGGCTCAATAATTTTGCACGCCCAATTTTTCAGTTTTTGATTTGTTAAAAAAGTTTGAAATATCCAATAAATGTCGTTCCACTTCATGATTGTGTCCCACTTGTTGTTGATTCTTCACAAAAAAATACAGTTTTATATCTCCATGTTTGAAGCCTGAAATGAGACAAAAGGTCGCAAAGTTCAAGGGGGCCGAATACTTTCGCAAGGCAATATATGTATTACCTCTGCCTTGTGGGATCCAAAAACAAAGTTCTGTGAGTTTGCTTCATTTTTCCTGCTCTGGTCTCTGTAGTTACTGGCGCCAACCCCTTGCCCCTTGGACAGATCTCCCGTCTCCTGAGAGGTCCCCACCAGAACGTCTTTATATGACAACTGCCCTACTGATTGACTTGGACCTGAGGCAGGTTCTGTTCTGTTCTGATCTTTTCTCTTAGATGTCTTCTCAGGCACCTCCTGTGTTACTGAGGGAGCTGGACTAGTAGATTGTGTTTGACTAGTGTTTGGCTCATCTGTTGGGTCAGAACCCCTCTGATCACCAAGGGATACTTGGGATTGGTCAACACACTTCTTTGAGTTTGCTTGATTTGTTATATTCTCGTCGGTCTGGTTACTAGAGGTCTTCAGTTCATTCAGAACTCTAGCCTCTGTGTTGCCAGTAGGTGTGGCGGTGTTGACAGGAGGGCCAGTAGGTGTGGCGGTGTTGACAGGAGGAGGGCCAGCAGGTGTGGCGGTGTTGACAGGAGGAGGGCCAGCAGGTGTGGCGGTGTTGACAGGAGGGCCAGTAGGTGTGGCGGTGTTGACAGGAGGAGGGCCAGCAGGTGTGGCGGTGTTGACAGGAGGAGGGCCAGCAGGTGTGGCGGTGTTGACAGGAGGGCCAGTAGGTGTGGCGGTGTTGACAGGAGGGCCAGTAGGTGTGGCGGTGTTGACAGGAGGGCCAGTAGGTGTGGCGGTGTTGACAGGAGGGCCAGCAGTTGTGGCAGTGTTGACAGGAGGGCCAGCAGGTGTGGCGGTGTTGACAGGAGGGCCAGCAGGTGTGGCGGTGTTGACAGGAGGGCCAGCAGGTGTGGCGGTGTTGACAGGAGGGCCAGTAGGTGTGGCGGTGTTGACAGGAGGGCCAGTAGGTGTGGCGGTGTTGACAGGAGGAGGGCCAGCAGGTGTGGCGGTGTTGACAGGAGGAGGGCCAGCAGGTGTGGCGGTGTTGACAGGAGGGCCAGTAGGTGTGGCGGTGTTGACAGGAGGGCCAGTAGGTGTGGCGGTGTTGACAGGAGGGCCAGTAGGTGTGGCGGTGTTGACAGGAGGGCCAGCAGGTGTGGCAGTGTTGACAGGAGGGCCAGCAGGTGTGGCGGTGTTGACAGGAGGGCCAGCAGGTGTGGCGGTGTTGACAGGAGGGCCAGCAGGTGTGGCGGTGTTGACAGGAGGGCCAGCAGGTGTGGCGGTGTTGACAGGAGGGCTATCCACCGCTGAAGTAGAGCTCTCACTGCCAGACAACTCATCTTTCTCTTGACGTGTGTCAGTGCTCAGCTCAATAGCGCTGGAAGAACCTCCACTCTATGAACAATGTATACAAAAATGAAGCCTTTTAACACATAAATCATTTAGGATCAGCATTTCTGATTCATAAGCCCTGCCCATTAAGGCGTTCCCATTCCATGCTAATTTCACTGGGTTCCCTTGACTTAAAAACCCACGTCTGGTCACATCCTAACGGCACAAATTGAAAGTGTGACTGGTTCTGTTAAAACGAATATAGAATTGTAAATCTCTTAATCGTCTCATAATAATGATACTCTGACTTTAACGACAGATGTTGAGTCATTTCAAAAAGAGGTTACAAAAAAACGAAATATTAGAAGCCTTTTTAATAAGATGACATTATCAAAAGGCGTATGAATGCTCATAACAGGAAATGACACAACATGCCCGTCTGCTTCAAGTAAAGTGTTTTGAACTACCGCTGTGTGTAAAACAATCCTGACTCTGCATATGCTCTATATTCTAGTGGAGAGTTGGGACCTTTTTCTTGACATTGCCCCCTGGTTCTTCACTGGAGTGTTTCGTAGACGCGTCGGTCTTGTTCCCCGACCACGTCAGTGGCGCAGCCTCCTTCTGGCGCTCTGCTTCACAGACCACAGATGTTTGATGCTCTGAAGTGGTCCCACCTGACATGGAGGGTAAAGTCATTTAGATCCACATGAACTACGTGTGATAGAGACATGCAAACCACTCTGACCTTTTACTGATTTGCTTCCTTGTCCTGGACAATGCTGTATACATAGGGCCTTTCTGTGTAAGGTCACTTTCTGTGTTTCTTAGGACAAATTAATAACGGATTTCTTTGTGATTGCGTATATTTAATGGATTTAGTAAAATAACTGGTAAGCGCACGGTGTGATAAATACCACTTTTTTGACAGCGGTTCCACACATTCGGTGACACACGTTATGTTATTCTGTTGTTATTCCGCTATATGATTGTATTACATTATATTAAATATTACTATAACTATATGGGTGTGTTGACTGTGATCAGCGCAGGGGAATGTAAGTCTGTATAGTCAGTTTAATGAACAAAATAAGAACTTTTGATTTAATTTGCATGGCGCAGCCTAGGCTGCACAGACAAGCAACATAGTTGAACTCAAAATATTCCCAATTTTTATTTTATATTAAGTCTTATGTATCTTAGGACCTGCCTAAACTAAATAATGGGTTTCTTTGTGATATAGTGTGTGTGTGTGTATATATATATGCATGCACATGGGAGGCATAAAAGCCTTATGTCGGTGTAACGTATACGCTGGGAGTCGGAAAGCGAGTGCAGATGGTGAGTTTAATAAACGGAACATCGAACAATATAACAAAACAAGAGTAGAGTATAAACATGAAACTGAACTAATACTGCCTGCGGAAAGAACCAAAAGGAGTGACAGATATAGGAGAGGTAATCATAGAAGTGATGGAGTCCAGGTGAGTCTCATGTGGCGCAGGTGCGCGTAACGATGGTGGCAGGTGTGCGTAATAATGATTCAACTGGTGACCTCGACCGGCGGAGAGGGGGAGCGGGAGTAGACGTGACGGCTCCAGCCGCAGGGCGCCGACCAGAGGAACAGTCCCGAGGACCAGGCAGGTCGCCTCGAGCCGGCAGAGGCGCGGCAGCCTGTCGAGCAGGCAGAGACGCGGGAACCTGTTGAGACGGGAGCCTGCTGAGGCATTCCCAGTAGCTTCGACAATGGAAGCCTGACGAGCCAACCGAGGCATGAGAAACTGACGAGATGGCTGAGGCATTCCCGGTAGCTTTGACAATGTAAGTCTGACGAGCCAGCTGAGGTACGGGAAGCCTGACGAGCCAGCTGAGGTACGGGAAGCCTGGCGAGCCAGCTGAGGTACGGGAAGCCTGGCGAGCCAGCTGAGGTACGGGAAGCCTGACGAGCCAGCTGAGGCATCCCCGGTGCTGCGATAGTGGCCCTTGGACCCGACGTCACCAGAAAGAAAAAAATTAATCCAAGTTGCTTCCATTTGTTGAGGCAGTATTCTGTAATGTATACGCTGGGAGTTGGAAAGCAAGTGCAGGTATTGAGTTCAATAATAAACGGAACATCGAACAATATAACAAACATGAGTAGCGTATAAACATGAAACACAAACTGAACTAATACTGGGTGTAATAATAAGTAAACTGGTGATAACGAACGCCAGAGGGGGAGAGGAAGTAGACTCGACAGTCAGCAAGAATGTGGTAAAAATGGGCCTGTTATTTTTTTTAAACATTTTGTGAAGTAGGAAGATGTATAGAGGCAATTCTATATTGGATGCTTCCCAATCTATTTAATTACTGTCTGAATTCATCTAGCCTTGGTCTGCAAATGCGAACAAAGATGTGCATTAGCCTATTATAAAGAGATATCAATATGAACAGCTTAGAGGAGTGTTGTTAGTAAAAGCATTCGAATTTCATTGAAATCTTACTGTATTTCGCTATTTCATGCAGTAGGCCATGCATGATGCAAATATCACGGCGCTGGAGTTAAGAGATCAATGTAGGGTTAATGAGGAAGCCTAGTGATCGTCAACAGTCCACGTCAACACATAAAACATGGTCCTGGTTATGTATTATGTGATTACAGGTTTTAAATGCTCTATAGCAATTGAAATTTGAATTCCAACCCCAACCCATTTGTATGAATTGTATTTTTACATCTCCTTAAAAGGAGGCTGGGGCCCGACCATGGAGTTTAAATGCCTGACCAACTGATTTGCTCTGGCGCAGGACCTGCTCAAACTTGTGGGGGCCGGGACCCTTTTTTTGTGATAGGAAATTAACCCCCTCTCATAATAGGAACAAAACTCAAGTGAGATAAATATTGACCACAAGGAGTTTTACTATGACTTCTGCAGTGCTTAGCCGGATGAACCATGTCTCAGGGATTTGGGAAAGAACGTTTTGAAGCCCTGCCTCTTGGCATTGGGGAGAAAATGAGGTCGTTTTCAAGCTAATTTCCTGCAATTCGTTAGGTTTTGTCATTTGGCAGAGAAATTGTACACGCCGTCAAATCAAAGGCACTCGATATAAATTATTTTTTGACTAAAATGAAAACGTGTCAGTTTGTCACTTTCATGAGGTTGGAGTAATAACATGTTCGACTACTTAACACCTTAAGATTTTGAGAAAATGTACAACTATGGAATAATGTTTCTCATCTCTCATTTACTTCTCAAACCTCAAATCAAGGCCTGGTCTGTTTCACAAGCGTCCCCTGGTCTAGTGTCCCCTGGTCTGTTTCACAAGCGTCCCCTGGTCTAGTGTCCCCTGGTTTGTTTCACAAGCGTCCCCTGGTCTAGTGTCCCCTGGTCTGTTTCACAAGCGTCCCCTGGTCTAGTGTCCCCTGGTCTGTTTCACAAGCGTCCCCTGGTCTAGTGTCCCCTGGTCTGTTTCACAAGCGTCCCCTGGTCTAGTGTCCCCTGGTCTGTTTCACAAGCGTCCCCTGGTCTAGTGTCCCCTGGTCTGTTTCACAAGCGTCCCCTGGTCTAGTGTCCCCTGGTCTGTTTCACAAGCGTCCCCTGGTCTGGTGTCCCCTGGTCTGTTTCACAAGCGTCCCCTGGTCTAGTGTCCCCTGGTCTGTTTCACAAGCGTCCCCTGGTCAAGCATCACCTGGTCAAGCGTCCCCTGGTCAAGCGTCCCCTGGTCAAGCGTCCCCTGGTCTAGTGTCCCCTGGTCTGCTTGCTCTGTTTCAAAAGCGTCCCCGGAAGTCTTGCAACGTTGTGCCTTTGGGTTGTGCCTGTGAGCCTCCCAGGCCCATGTTTTGCCCAGGGTTAAGAACATACATTGTAGACAAATATTACATTGTATTTTAATACACCCTCTATATTTATTCCACGAATACCTTGGCCAAAATGTGTTTAATCATTAGTTGTTAGTAATATTTACTTCTGAAATTAAAATGTAAAAAATATTTTGTCAATTATTTCATATATATATTATTAATCTGGCCTTGGATCCCTTAAAGTACGGACCACACTTTGAGAACCATTGCTGTACGGAGTATGCTGTTTTAAACTCAGCATTTTAAATAGAATAACATTCTACAAAATATAAATCGCAACACGTAAAGTGTTGGACCCATGTTTCATGAGCTGAAATAAAAGATCCCAGAAATGTTTCATATGCACAAAAAATGTATTTCTCTCAAATGTTGTGCACAAATTTGTGTACATCTGTTAGTGAACATTTCTCCCTTACCAAGATAATCCGACCTGACAGGTGTGGCACCTGACAGGTGTGGCATATCAAGAAGCTGATTAAACAGCATGATCAATACACATGTGCACCTTGTGCTGGGGACAATAAAAGGCCAATCTAAAATGTGCAGTTCTCTCACACAACACAATGCCACATGCTTACTAAAGGAATTTGGCAGTACGTCCAACCGGCCTCAAAACTGCAGACCACGTATTGGGTGGGCGAGCGGTTTGCTGATGTTAACGTTGCGAACACAGTGCCCCATGGTGGCAGTGGGGTTTATGGTAGGCATAAGCTATGGACAACGAACACAATTGCATTTTATCGATGGCAATTTGAATGCAGAGATACCGTGATGAGATCCTGAGGCCCATTGTCGTGCCATTCATCCACCGCCTCATGTTTCAGCATGGTAGGGCACGGCCCCATGTCGCAAGAATCTGTACACAATTCCTGGAAGCTGAAAATGTCCCAGTTTTTCCATGGCCTTCAAACTCACCAGACATGTCACACATTGAGCATGTTTGGAATGCTCTGGATCGACGTGTACCACAGTTCCAGTTCCCCGCCAAAATCCAGCAACTTCACATAGCCATTGAAGCCGAGTGGGACATTATTCCACAGGCCACAAGCAACAGCCTGATCAACTCTATGCGAAGGAGATATGTTGCACTGCATTAGGCAAATGGTGGTCACACCAGATACTGACTGGTTTTCTGATCCACGCCCATACCTTTTTTTAAAAGTATGTGACCAACAGATGCATATCTGTATTCCCAGTTATGTGAAATCCATGGATTAGGGCCTAATTAATTTATTTCAATTGACTTATATGAACTGTAACTCAGTAAAATCTTTGAAATTGTTGCATGTTGCGTTTATATTTTTGTTCAGTATAATAAAACAACAATAATTAACCTAGCCTACCAGCCTGGTCTCATAGACTAGACGTAATATAGTAAATGTAAATCTGAGGACTCAAATTGGTATGTTACGTTACGTTTGCTATGGTTACATAAGACAGACGTTTACTTAAGGCAAAATCTAGTAGGGTCTAGCAAACCAAAGGTTGCACGTTTGAATCTCATCATGGACAACTTTAGCATTTTAGCTAATAAGTAACTTTGGAACTACTTTTTAACTACTTTGCAACTACTTAGCATGTTTGGTAACTCTTCCCCTAAACATAACCTGAACCCCTAACCCGAACCCCTTGCTTAGCTAACGTTAGCCACCTACCTAATGTTAGCCACTTAGCTAATTTTTGCATTAGCCACCTAGCTAATGTTAGCTACAACAAATTGGGAATTCATAACATATCATACGTTTAGCAAATTCATAAGGTATTGCAAGAATTGCAATTTGTAACATATCATATGAAATGGATGATGGACAGCCGTAAATTAATACACACCATATGAAACATAACATATCATTTCATTTCATCCCATTTTACGTTTACTATGTTACATCTACCCCTGAGTCCAGATTGAGCCTACTAAAATGGTGCGGTTGCATAACATCTAGTTAATCTAGCCTGTCATAAGGCATAGTCTAATACTGGGCATACACTACACAACTTCTAAATTCTTAACAACTTGGACATGTTTACATTTCCCGATTTACTTGTCCCAAATCTTTCATTCCATCCATCCTCAACCCCAGCACGTGGGTGCTAACGTGATTCCCTAGTTGATCCTGCCCCGAGTTTCTCAGTTGTCATAGGAAAAAAAATGCAGACGGAAACAGCGAGCATATAAACAGCGAAATGGTTCCAATCGTTTTTACACCATTCACTTTTCCCATGTTGGATTTTAATAACACTTAAAAGGGCTCTGTTTCATGTCGGCTAACATTGGCATGCCGTTTTGATAAACATGTAAATCTCTTTCGGAAAAACGGTGACGTTTATCAATATATCCCAAGACAGTTCACAGAATTGTAAATGTAAAGAAATGTAGCCAATTTCTTCATTATTACATTTAGCAAACATTAGATAGTTAATCCAGACATTCTTACCTTTACCGCAGTTCGGCAGTCTCGTCCAGATCATCATGGCATTTGTAGTTCTTTATGATAGCCACATTAGCAGCTAATTAGCATTTCATTTGTTGGGGCTAAATACAGGCAAATATATTGATAAAAGCCATCTTGTCCGTGAGAGATTTACACACTATCAAATAGTCACACCAGGGTATGCCTTCATGAAAAACAGCCCTTATGTTTGGTGTTTCTAAAATCCCTCTTGGGAAAAATGAATGGTGGAAAATGATTGGAGCCATTTCCCTGTTTGACCGCTAGGTTTTATGGGTATTATGACTCATACTGTGGTGCTCTATTTGGCTGCCAGAGCCAGTCTACCCCTGAAAATAACATATAGTCAGTCCTTGGACCTTAAAGAGCAACGGACATTTTGGGCTAAGTGTAAGCATCCAAATATGATAGCTTTATTCCCCGCCATTCATATATTACATACTTGATAGTAATTTATAGTAATTTAATAGTAATTAATAGTAATTTAAAACAAATGTATATATATATTACCTGTGGTGCAAATTTGAGGAGCTAACCTCAATCCGCATTCACTGCAAAATTTTGACGATTTTTCCACTTGGTGACCACAGCCAGGACACTTCATCTTGATGTAGCCGATCTGTTTGCAATCAAAAACACGCCATCATTACAAACCATTCATATGATTCAGCAGCCTGATCAGCATGCTTTCACTTTCAATTAGCCAACGCCTCATCGAAAGATATGGTTGGGCTCATGGCTTTCCAAAGTAGGCTACCGCTCTAGTTAGCCTATGAAAAACTACTTACAATGAATATTGAGGTAACTGTGATTTGGAATTCATTTATATGACCTGCAAAACTGTATAAAACAGTTTCTCACTTTTCTATCGAGACAACGAGGATTTGACCAAACTAGACTACTTGTGAACAAGGATTTGTTTTTGATCATCAGTTTTACCCCCAAGATAATCAACGAGTCATGTTAACACCTGCTGCGCTACAACTTTAACATAATTTCGACAAAACACAAAACAATTTAAATATTTTGCCCAATAATATTGAAACATACAGAAAGATACATTCACCTTTTACATGTTAATTTGTTCGATTGTCACCCAATAAGCATCGTCTTACCGTTTTGTCGACTCTTCTTCACGCTGTCAAAACTCTGTCTGTGTCAATACTGAAAGTCTATCGAAGATATGGACATGTTGTACTGTACATTCTGATAACTTTCGTTTTCCTGAGAAAGGGTGGCAACTTTCCTTCCCTTGTATGAATATAGATTATCCACACGGTGCATTATTTTTTGACAAAGTGGAATAATAGGCTGGTAGGCCTACTTATAAACATGTTTTGTCATTTCACTTTTCACGTTTGCCTAATCAGCTTTTTTTTCCCCTAAATTAATAACAGTTGGGGATTTTAATTAATGGTATTAAATACATTTTACATTACGTTGCACAGTACAAATTATTTTTAATAATACGCCTTTAATGTCTTACATTCACTGCTAAAATGGACCCAAATTTGATCGCCAAGTTTTCCTGCTAAAAACATTCCGCGACTCCGCGAATAGCTGTCAAGAGGTTTTGTCAGTGATTTGGTGGTGCCAGGAACGGAACAGGTTGGGAACCACTGACTCTGCCTATTTTAAGGCACCAACCAGTTTTATTTGACAGATTTACTGACAGCCATCATTTGATGCATGGGTGTGGTTGGCAGGCGGTTGCATAGGAGTGATTTCAGTGCCAAAATAAATTGAATTTGAATTCCATAACCTTGAATTTGTCATGCACAAATTGACTATGTATTTCATTGAGTTCAATATTAATTTGAATATTCAAATGTTATATTTAGTTTCAATATGGTAGATATTGGAGTCATTGTCTACAAACCTTCAGTTCAAGATGACCAAAAGTATATTCAACTTCTCAGATGCATTTACATTAATGGCAGTTTGGGGTGACCGACTGGGAAGTTTCACTTTAACGAACCTTCAAGTCGGAAACTGAGGCGGTTGACAGTTTCACCACGACCTTTGAACCATAAGGTCAGTTTTTTTTATATTTTTTACAATTACAAACTTATTGTGGATAATGTAGCTAGTTTCACCATATTGTCAATGTTAAGCAAGCTAACCTTTATCGGCAAGTTAGCCACCTCAAGTAGTACTGGTTGAAGTACTGCTCAGACTTCTAAAGCACTTTAACACAATCATGTTGGACTTATGGGGAAGTTATTCCACTTCTGACTTGCACGTGGAATGCCCAATTAGTGTTCAAATTATGTATTAAGATGTATTATGTTGACAATAAAGTCAACTGACAGCTCTAACAATGGGAAATACATGTCCAAAAACAATCCCAATACCACAGACAGTGGTTACGGTTCTTTAATATGTATTAAAAAGGGTGTTACAGGAGAAAAGCAACAGGACAAGGACAGTCCCACACCACATACACGCTAGAGGCCATAGTGGTTTGGCATGGAACATTCGTTGCCGGCCTCACAGGGTTCCGATGCTGTTGACAAGGCCTCTGCAGTCTCGCCGTCGCAGACCACATCTGGAGAAAGCATCATCAGTAAGGTCATCATATTGGAAACCGTCGGTACACACTAAAACTTTGTTCGGCTCTTCATCCCAAATAGGGTTGTTTCCGGTCAGCTCATCACACTCATCCAGTCTCCTCTCCCCAGACGTGGCGGTAGTGGTGTGGCCGAGCATAGCCTTTTGGCACCCGGCCTCTCCCGTTGCTTGAATCTGCTGAACATGTCTGAGAGCTGCCTTGGTGCAGGGGCAGCTCATTATCCCCAAAACGCCTCAGATGTGGGGGTAGTGGCTCAGGTCCCTAATGAACACACTCATTCCCTCATTCACACAAGGAGACAAGCACTCAAAAGGGGTTACCCAATTCAAAGGAAAGGAAGTCACTTAAATAAGAAATAATATGTAAACTAAAACACAGCAGAGGAATAAATAGATATTAAAGCACTTCTAAGTAAGTAAACCAATTAAAAATAAAACACTTGCAGGAAAAGGAAAAAGGACTCAAAAAAGAACCATTGGCACACGTGACATACATGTCCACAAGGTCTGAAGGCAGGTGAGAACATTGCTAGCCAATGAAGTTGGAAGTACCACCCAGTTGACTACATTAAAATGGTGGACGCCCTCAACGGCGCCGCCCATGCAAATACTACCTTTTGGCCACTATCATTGGTTCGTACGAGGCGAGCTGGTGACACCACCAGACGTTAAATTAGTTAATGGATCAATAAGAAATGGTTCTAAACCTCTCTGCCAATAACAGCTCGTTTTCAATGTTTCCCTCCCCACTGAAACCCCTTCTCTTTGTGCCAGACTGGGTTCAAACGCCTTTCCTTTCATTTTCTGTATTTATTATTTTTATGACTCTAGGGTTATAATTATTGCTTGGATAACATTTATTATGATGTATTGATTTATGTTTCACTCTTTACTGCTCAGAACACAAGAAGAATTATTACTGAATTATCACAGTATAATGTGTAAATTACTCCTGTAAGGGATGGGTTGCCAACTGACGACACAAAAATAAAATGTTATTCATTCATTCAGTCCCAGACAGTAATAGCAAAATTCTTGCTTTGAGAAATTCCTCTTTGCTATGAAGCCATTTTTCTTTTTCTTTGACCACTAAATTGTTACCCAGAAATTATTTGATATTGTGACAAAAACAGCTGCATTAGACTTTTAAAGAAAATTAAGCCCTTATCTCCCTCACCAACTTTAAACATCTGCTATCTGAGCAGCTAACCGACCGCTGCAGCTGTACATAGTCCATCAGTAAATAGCCCACCCAATTTACCTACCTCATCCCCATATTGTTTTTATTTATTTACTTTTCTGCTCTTTTGCACACCAGTATCTCTACCTGCACATGACCATCTGATCATTTATCACTTCAGTGTTCATCTGCTAAATTGTAATTATTATATTGCCTTTTGCACACAATGTATATAGACTTTCTTTCTTTTCTACTGTGTTATTTACTTGTTTATTGTTTACTCCATGTGTAACTCTGTGTTGTTATCTGTTCACACTGCTATGCTTTATCTTGGCCAGGTCGCAGTTGTAAATTAGAACTTGTTCTCAACTAGCCTACCTGGTCAAATAAAGGTGAAATAAAATAAAAACTCAATGGCATGTTTCCAATTGCAATACTGCTTCATCATAAAATGAGTCAACAGTGGCAGATGACGAAGGAAACGTCCTACTAGGTGAAACACAAAGCCACATCAGCCTTTAGCGAGTATTCGAACATTACTCCTAAGAAAACAAGTAGTTTTTTTCTCCCCCATTGTAAAGGCGACATGGGTATTTGTCCAGTATCATCCGATTGGGTTTATCACAGCCAAGATCCTCCGGTACCGTGTTGAGTGTTGGTTGGTTGATGCGCCGGGTCCAAACGTACAGCTAGCTAGCTGGTGGTGCTAGCAGTAGCATGTAAACTAGCTTGCAGTGGTGACAGCTGAGGTAGAGCCCGGGCTAGTTTCTAGTAAGTGGCGGGCCAGATTCAGTTGAATCAGCATCGTTGATCGTGCTTGTTATCGCAGAGAATCTGGTGGTTCTTAAACAGACCTATAAAGGCTACTATATTGGCTATATAAAGCTAATTCAAATTTAACTTTAGCTAGCTAGCTGCTCAGGTACCATGCAAACTTTTAAAATTGTGTAAGTGTCCATGTAAATTCTAATTAGCATAAATGGTCCACAGAAAATTCAAGATATAGTTCGTTAAAAAAAGAATAATGGACATGAGCAAGAAAAAAACCCAAAACACAAATCTTTCAAACAACATGTTTTACTTCAACAAACAGGGAAGGTTTCCAAACTAATTGAGCTGTCATCAAAATGGTTTAGTTTCAACTTACGGTATTTAAGAGAGTCATGCTCTACTTAACCACTGTCACTGCATGCAGGCTAGTCAAGAGTTCGGGTTCGAACTCAAGAAGCAACAAAATATGGGACCAAATTACACACACACATCAAGTACATCACACCACTTAAGTTTTAATAGAAGATGATGATCCCGAAGACATTGTGGGTCGAACCATCTTTCTAGTTACAGTAGAAAAGGGAGGAGCATACACCATTGAGAAGATTTGTTCCATGAACAGGAACAGAAAAATCCACAATATTATCCGTCCTTGCACGCGAGAGCAGTTTAATAGGTAGGCTAGAAATGTGCATGATTTAAGTGTAATATAAGGTGAAAAGGTTAAATGTACCATATAGAATCTAACTATTGGTGGACATAATAATAACACTAGTTGTAGTATGTTGAGTATTTTACAATGTATCAACATTGTTCTGTTGGTTCATGTCAGCCCACTCTAATTGAGTATTGGTGCATTACACTAATGTCAAACATTGTCTTTCATTTTCTTTGTAAAATAATACTGATTTAGAGGGGGAATGTAGTAAGAACAGCATTGATCCATCAGAGTTATGACCCAGAGTGAATTAAGTCAAATTCAAAATGATATCAAAAGAGTCAAAATGGGTATTACCATACAGAATATATAGATTTAGATTTTAGTCATTTAGCAGATGCTTCCGATGCAGAGCAACTTACAGGAGCATTGACTCATACATAGAGTCTACCGCCATTCTCTTGATTAATGGTTTAAACCCGTTTCCTCAATCTGGTGACATCTATGGAAAAACAATCCAAGTAATGTACAAGAATAAGTAGGAACAGGAGTAGTACTTAGACATGTACTTGAACATTTACCTATGACGTTTTTAAAAAGGCATGCTTACCAGTCCTCTAGACTGGCTGGTGAACAAGGATAAGATAATACAACTCCTCTTTAACAAGGGTAGGCTAAATAATAAATTACTTTTAACTACTCACATAAATATCTATTTCACATAATTAAGAAAGTATTTACACATTGTTAAAAAAAAAAAAAAACTTTACTTATTTTGTCAATATTAACAAAAAAAACAAGGATTTATTGTTGTCGGTATCAACCACCCAGAAATGTTTGCTTAAAAAAATAAGCTTAAACCTGAATGTTACAAGTTTGGATCACCCAAAAGTCTGCAGTCACAAGACATGAAGGCTTTATGAATCATTCATAAACTACTATTAGGTGGCATTACACCTTGTGAAGTGTTTCAGTTACACACACACACACGTTTTAAACAAGTTCGTAAATCATTTATAAACCTGTATGTGTATGTGTGCCATGTTCGTGAAGGCTTTATCAAATGATCCGGCAGGCTTTTTGACGTGCAATTAATTTAAGGTGTGATCCAACTTTAATTATACTGAACGGAAATATAAACACAACGTGTAAAGTGTTGGTCCCATGTTTCATGAGCTGAAATAAAAGATCCCCAGACATTTTCCATACACACAAAAAGCTTATTTCTCTCAAATTGTGTGCACAAATGTGATTACATCCCTGTTAGTGAGCATTTCCTCCTTTGCTAAGATATTCCATCCACCTGACATATTAAGAAGCTGATTAAACAGCATAATCATTACACAGGTGCACCTTGTGCTGGGGACAATAAAAGGTCACTCTAAGATGTGCAGTTTAGTCAAACAACACAATGCCACAGATGTCTCAAGTTGAGGGAGCGTGTAATCGGCATGCTGACTGCAGTAATGTTCACCAGAGCTGTTGACAGAAAATGTTATGTCAATTTCTCTACCATAAGACAATTTGGCAGTACGTCTAACCGGCCTGCCAAACGCAGACCTCGTGTAACCACGCCAGCCCAGGACCTCCACATCCGGCTTCTTCACCAGCGGGATCGTCTGAGATCAGCCGCCCGGACAGTTGATGAAATTGAGGGCTATTTCGGTCTGTAATAAATCCCTTTTATGGGGAAAAAACTCATTTCTGATTGGCTGGGCCTGGCTCCCAAGTGGGTGAGTCTATGCCCTCCCAGGCCCACCCATGGCTACACCCGTGCCTAGTCATGTGAAATCCATAGATTAGGGCCTAATTTATTTATTACAATTGACTGATTTAGTTATTTGAACTGTAAATCAGTAAAAATCGTAGAAATGGACCGGTTTATATTTTTGTTCAGTATTACAAAGTTAATGTGCCAGATTTTCACTTTTCACCAAAAAATAATTGGCTTTTAAAATACACAAAGTGCTAACAAATGTTATGGAGATTCTATAGCGATCACTTCGTGCAAATTATATTGTATGCACTAGGCAGTTTCATTGTGAAAAAAAGAGACCACACTAAACAGTGCACCTATACAGACAGCCTAACAGAACGAGCCCAGCCTTTGCCATAATTAAGGTGTACTACAGGGCATCTAAAAAAGGAAATGTTTGTTTATTCTAGGTAATAAATGCAACAACAACAATACAAAAAAATATATTCAAAAGTGGAATGTTCTAAGCGTGTCTAACTCGGTTTAAGCCTATGTCGAACACCCCTGACATATGTATAACATGTCAAATGTCAGCTAATGACAACTGACGTCACACTGACCCCACCTCCCGAAGATCTCTTACTTCACAATTGAACTAAAACAACCTCAAAACATGCCTCTATTCAAGTTCTACATCCGAGTTCGGTTCATACATATTTGAAGAGACACACGACTACTCTATTTAAAAACACCTTTGATAGCAAAAAAAACCTGCCAGTTCAGTCCCAAGGCATAGTATAACTTGAAATCTGCCCTGACAACCTCGTAACACGGGCACGTAAATTCAAAGAAGAGGAAGTGAGTTAAATGTAACAAAGAAACGAAACTTGCCCCCTAAAAAGAATTCCTCACTCAAGAGCTACATTATTTTTCTTTAACCTTCTTCCAAAGTGTGCAACCCCCCTTTATTTAAAAGGATGGACTGGTGTCAGAAATACGGTGAAAACACCCTCCAGCTATGTTGCACCAATCCAATACTTTTAAATTGTATGAGGCGGGATGAACGAGTGCAAAATTCTGGAAAAGGGTAACCTCGAACACCAGAAGGTTGTACAACAGAAGGGTAGAGAATCGGTAACCTCGTACAACCATCCGGAAGTCTCGCAAGTTTACATTCTGTTTCGCTTCACGGATTCCGCAGCAGTAATCAGCTTGGTAATACGAGGCTAGAGAATCGCAACCTAGCCAAAGACACATTATTGCACCAAGGACTGCAAGCGTCACTTTTATCCTTCAACTTCATTGGCTTGATGACGTTTCACAGACCCAGATGAGAAAATCCAGATGTGCCAAAATCGGGGTCAAATTTCGGCTTGGTTAAATCAATGTCTAAAAATGTGATTTTAAGGGAATAAATGTAATCTTGAAATACTTTTGGACTCACCAGACAGTGACCGAAACGGTTTAAAATAATTGTTTAAACAAAAGCAATGACTCTGATTTGTCAACTGTAATATATATATATATTCCAATATAACAAAGACAAGAAAAGTTGAAGTACTACCAGGGGAAATCAGCCAGTGTCCATTTAACTGGTCAACCACAAGTCACCCTGAATCAACGTGGTTGCAATTAACCCGTTCTCATATCTGTCCCAGCAAACGGATTGTCCACCAACAGCACACTGTCTGTCAGCTTATTCTTTTGCAGTCTCATTGTGATTCGTCAACTGCCTGGTCACGTCCTAAGAGTAACATTGGGAGACGTAGGGCAGATCTGAGATCAGCTTACCTTCCAACACTGCCTCGGTGCAGATCTAACATCCAACAGGGCTGTGGTCAATTTTAATTGAAGGCAGTCAATTCAGGAAATACATTTTTTTTTAAAAACACTAGAAATAGCTTCTACTCCTCAGTTTATTGAAAAGTAATTTAAAATGGTTTAAAATTATTATTCAAATTTACTTTCTGAATTGACCCACCTTCAATTCAAATTGACCCCAGCCCCTAGATTGGTTCTAACCCTTACACAGGCCCAGAGCTAGCAACACTCTGGAGATTGGCAAGGGCTGAAGTGCCCCCTAGAGGTAGGAGCTTGCCTGTGCAGACAGAACTGAAATCCCAGCAGTCGCGCAGGCACGCACGCACGCACACACTTCAAATTATATATATATATATATATATATTTTTAAACTGAATTAAGTTGTGTGTCAACATTCAGGGAGAGGAAAAATATACGCAAACTATGCTTTTATAAGATACCTCAGAGTGGATGTGTTAGTATATGGTGGGTGTGATAGTGTACTGCTGGTGTGTGAGTGTACTGCTGGTGTGTGATAGTGTACTGCGGGTGCGTGAGTGTACTGCGGGTGCGTGAGTGTACTGCGGGTGCGTGAGTGTACTGCGGGTGTGTGAGTGTGAGTGTACTGCGGGTGTGTGAGTGTGAGTGTACTGCGGGTGTGTGAGTGTGAGTGTACTGCGGGTGTGTGAGTGTGAGTGTACTGCGGGTGTGTGAGTGTGAGTGTACTGCGGGTGTGTGAGTGTGAGTGTACTGCGGGTGTGTATTTGCGTCAGATTACAAATATGTGCCGGTATGTATTTGTATCCATTCTCAAATGTGTGTGTGCTTGTACGAGCGTAACCAAACAGAAGTACGTGCATAAGGATATCAGAGTAGATGTATACACTTGAGGAGGCATAGAGAGTCAGGGGGAGCTATTGAACGTGACAAGGTGGTGTGGCTATCCTGTTCTGTAAAGAGCCACGGGATTGCGGAATACTCTGCCACCAGAGGTTTCTTAGGCAAAAAGCAAGAATAGCTTTAAAAAAACATCACCTCTCCTCTTTCTATAGAGCTAATCTAACTTTACTGTATATAAGAATATATGACGTGTGTGAATAGTACATTTGTTGTGTCTTTCTCTCTCTCTCACACACACACACACACACACACACACACACACACACACACACACACACACACACACACACACACACACACACACACACACACACACTTCATTGTTATTTTGAATTTAATGTAATATCTTATATTCTTGTCTATTACTGCTCTGTACTTTGTAATGTATTTGTACTATTTTATGTGGACCCCAGGAATAGTAGCTGCTGCATGTGCAGTCGCTAAACGAGATCCTAATAAAGTAAACTCAGCGAGGGGGGGGGGGCTATTGAACGTGACTGCAAGGTGGTGTGACTTCACTCCTGACTCCCAAACAGCTGTAGGAGGAAGAAGAAGATGTAGACCACGTCCATGTAAAGGCACATCGCTCCGAACACGTGCTCCTCAGGACTCAGGGAGTACCGCCGGTTGCCCATCAGTAGCTGCACGTCAAAGGCCAAGAACTAAGGAAGAGAGCGAGGAGGAGAGAGGGACAGCGAGGAGGAGAGAGGGAGAGCGAGAGCGAGGAGGAGAGAGGGAGAGCGAGAGCGAGGAGGAGAGAGGGAGAGCGAGGAGGAGAGAGGGAGAGCGAGGAGGAGAGAGGGAGAGCGAGGAGGAGAGAGGGAGAGCGAGGAGGAGAGAGGGAGAGCGAGGAGGAGAGAGGGAGAGCGAGGAGGAGAGAGGGAGAGCGAGGAGGAGAGAGGGAGAGCGAGGAGGAGAGAGGGAGAGCGAGGTGGAGAGAGGGAGAGCGAGAAGGAAAGAGAAAGAACAAGGGATGGGGGAGAAAGGAGAAGAGACCATTACTCAAGGTCCTAGAAAACTAAGTCGTCACTAACATTCACATTTGTGGCTTTTTAGAAATACACCACATGAACAAAAGTATGTAGACACCTGCTCGTCGAACATCTCATTCCAAAATCATGGGCATTAATATGGAGTTGGAACTAAGGGACCTAGACCGAACCATGAAAAACAGCCCCAGACCATTATTTATCCTTCACCAAACTTTACAGTTGGTATTATGCATTGGGGCAGGTAGCGTTATCCTGGCATCCACCAAACCCAGATGGTGAATCATGATTCATCACTCCAGAGAACATATTTCCACTGCTCCAGAGTCCAATGGCGGCGAGCTTTACACCACACCAGTCGAAGCTTGGCATTGCACATGGTGATCATAGGCTGCTCGGCCATGGACACCCATTTCATGAAGCTCCCGACGGACAGTCCTTGTGCTGAGGTTGCTTCTAGAGGCAGTTTGGAACTCGGTAGTGAGTGTTGCAACCGAGGACAGATTATTTTTTTACGCACTGCACACTTCAGCGCTCTACGTTCTTGTTCTGTGAGCTTGTTTGGGGTCTATACCACTTCACAGCTGAGCCGTTGTTGCACCTAGACGTTTTCCACTTCACAATAACAGCATTTACAGTTGACCGGGGCAGCTCTAGCAGGGCAGAAATTTGATGAACTTGTTGGAAAGGTGGCATCCTATGACGGTGCCACGTTGAAAGTCACTGATCTCTTCACGTAAGGCCATTCTACTGCCAATGTTTGTCTAAATATATACATATTATTATTACATCCCCTTACATTGTGTGTTTAAGGTAGTTGTTGTGAATTTGTTCGATTACTTGTTAGATATTACTGCACTGTCGGAAACTAGAAGCACAAGCATTTCCGCTACACTCGCATTAACATCTGCTAACCATGTGTATGTGACCAATGAAATATGATTTGATTTATGGAGATTGCATGGCTGTGTGCTCAATTTTATATACCTGTTGGCAACGGGTGTGGCTGAAATTGCCTAACACACTCATTTGAAGGGGTGTCCACATACTTTTGTGTGTATTTAATATATATATATATATATATATATATATATATATATATATATATATATATATATATATATAGTGTACATTCAGCCTTATATTTATACAGGTGATTCATTGCATTTAGATCAGAAATCTATTTTACAAAAGAGACACCTGTCCCAACACCACAGCAATCCTACACTCATTAAGTGGTGATTTTCAATGATAGATGATTAAGTACCAACGTGAAGACAAGGGCACCCAGTCCAGCGTACGCTGTCTGCAACCAAGGTATCTGTGAAAGACAAACGAGGTCAGAAAACGCAGCATAAAGAGAGACAGACAGTCACAAATGAGAGGAGACGGTCCTGTCCAACAAGGTACAAACTCTAGTCGACCTTTCAGGTAAAAATCACAAAAAGGTCAGTGGTAGAGTTGTGAGAAAGTTCCAGGTTCGTGATTATATCTCCGGGATAGGCTGTGGACACACAGAGACGTTTGAAAAAGCATATTCATTCAAACACTGTTCAACCGTTTCCCACGGACACAAAATCTCTGTGTAGCCTTAACCTTAAGGACTTAAAGCTACAGTCTGTGATAAAATAACACATCAACCCCACCACTTGTTTTGTTAAACAGCTGAGGGATGAAAACATTTTTTTTATTTTTACATGGCTGGTGGATCATAGGCTATTCATTTAAAATGGACAATTCCTCTGTTATACTAATCTATAATGAGCCCCCCCCCCCCCCCCCCCCCCCACCACCAAGATGGGCCGGCACGGTTGTCTGATAGGCTGAGCCGAGGTCATGTAAACTCGCGTTCAAAGTCAAACAAGGCATCAGCAAATTGACCTGCCCGACTCTTGTCATCAGATAGACACAGCCAAGATCATGGATCGTAAAAGACGGAAAGTTGGGAGCCGATAAACTTAGAAAAGAGCACATTCTACATCGTCACCCCAACCCAAAATGTCAATTTGGTCAAACAGTAAAGTTCTTTACCCTCGTGCTTCCTTTAATTAACGTGTCTACCCTGAAGCTCATCAAGCATTTAGGACTTAGAATGTTCAATGAGTAGAAGTCTCTGACTATACTGTGCAATCCATTTCCTTTTAAATGTTTTTTATTTTATTGACAAATAAAATCAATATATATATATATATATATATATATATATATATATATATATATATATATATATATATATCATTAATTTAAAGTAAAAAAAAAAATGAATATACCAATCACAGACTGTAGCTTTAAGAGGCATGTTGCTTACATATCCGAAGGGTGCGGTGAAGAGGAGCAACAGTCCCGTCACCATCAGCACCATCATGAGAGAGAAGAGCAGACCGTGACACGACGTAAAATCCACCTGGAACACAACGTCAAGACAAGACCGAAAACCAGGGGGCCACGTTCAGCAGGGAAACATAGCACATAGAAATGTACTGAAAGAGAGCAGAAATTATTCATTATTTTACATGTCAGAGAGGCATCTGAACGTTTTTTGCTCTGCTGAACATGACGAAGCATGACATGACGTCCAGTCAACCTAGTTAAATGATCAAAATGACGTCAAGTCAACCTAGTTAAATGATCAAAATGACGTCCAGTCAACCTAGTTAAATGATCAAAATGACGTCCAGTCAACCTAGTTAAATGATCAAAATGACGTCAAGTCAACCTAGTTAAATGATCAAAATGACGTCAAGTCAACCTAGTTAAATGATCAAAATGACGTCCAGTCAACCTAGTTAAATGATCAAAATGACGTCAAGTCAACCTAGTTAAATGATCAAAATGACGTCCAGTCAACCTAGTTGTTAAATGATCAAAATGACGTCCAGTCAACCTAGTTGTTAAATGATCAAAATGACGTCAAGTCAACCTAGTTAAATGATCAAAATGACGTCCAGTCAACCTAGTTAAAACTTCTACCCCCTCCTTTTTCGAACATTCTGTTAAAAATCGCGCAACTTTTCAGCGTCCTGCTATTTATGCCAGGAATATAGTATATGCATATGATTAGTATGTGTGGATAGAAAACACTCTGAAGTTTCTAAAACTGGTTAAATCACGGCTGTGACTATAACAGATCGTGTGTTTCATTGAAAAACGCAAGAAAAACTGCTCTCTGAAAGCTAAAAATAATTTCCATAAGTCACTTCCATGGGTTGTTAAAAGAGGACAAAATTTTATATCGACCTGCATGCAATTCATACAAATTCCACACGATGTCACCATTGTCGTCATTTTCAATTGAATTTTTTGTTGGAAAATCCATCTATCTGGCTTCCGTTTCTTCCAGTCTCCACCCGGATGTTGTTAATGTGGACATTGGCAGCCATTGATTTGCAAACGAGGAGCTATTGAATATACATCGCCCTGTAATCATTTTGATAGATTATAAACGTTTACTAATACCTAAAGTTGGATTACAAAAGGATTTCGAAGTGTTTTGTGAAAGTTCATCGTCGACTTTTTTAATTTAAAAAAATTACGCAGCGTTTAAAAACGATGTTTTTTTCTGAATGACACAGCTTCCATAGAAAGCTATTTTGGGTATATATGGACCGATTTAAACGAAAAAAAGACCCAATAGTGATGTTTATGGGGCATATAGGAGTGCCAAGAAAGAAGCTTGTCAAAGGTAATGAATGTTTTATATTTTATTTCTGCGTTTTGTGCTGCGTCGGATAAGCAGAGTCTTTGTTTACGTCGCATTCAGGCATTTTCAGGTGGTGCATGCTATCAGATAATAGCTTCTCATGCTTTCGCCGAAAAGCATTTTAAAAATCTGACTTGTTGGCTAGGTTCACAACGAGTGTAGCTTTAATTCAATACCCTGCTTGTGAATTTTGATCAAGGTTTGAGTTTTAACGAGTACATTTAGCATTTAGCGTAGCGCATTTGCATTTCCAGGTGCCTACTTGAGACATATGCGTCTCAAGTAGAGTCAAGAAGTTAAATTATCAAAATGACGTCCAGTCAACCTAGTTGTTAAATGATCAAAATGACGTCCAGTCAACCTAGTTAAATGATCAAAATGACGTCCAGTCAACCTAGTTAAATGATCAAAATGACGTCCAGTCAACCTAGTTAAATGATCAAAATGACGTCCAGTCAACCTAGTTAAATGATCAAAATGACGTCCAGTCAACCTAGTTAAATGATCAAAATGACGTCCAGTCAACCTAGTTAAATGATCAAAATGACGTCCAGTCAACCTAGTTAAATGATCAAAATGACGTCCAGTCAACCTAGTTAAATGATCAAAATGACGTCCAGTCAACCTAGTTGTTAAATGATCAAAATGACGTCAAGTCAATCTTGTTAAATGATCAAAATGACGTCAAGTCAACCTAGTTAAATGATCAAAATGACGTCAAGTCAACCTAGTTAAATGATCAAAATGACGTCCAGTCAACCTAGTTAAATGATCAAAATGACGTCCAGTCAACCTAGTTAAATGATCAAAATGACGTCCAGCCAACCTAGTTAAATGATCAAAATGACGTCCAGTCAACCGAGCTAAATAAATCGCAATGCCACTGCTTCCACAAAACAGAATGATTTAACTTGACAAGAGAAACACAAACTGTGCTGTTGGCCATCTGCTTGTAAAAGCTCACCTTGGTCTGGAAACAGAAGAGCGTGATGAACAGACACACCATGGCGGTAATGCCCACACACAGCATCACCACTTTAGTGTTGTGGTAGCTATGGACACAGAGGAAGGATAATCAAGTTACTACCACCTCTGATACACACACAAAGTGACCGTCAAAAAAAGTCGCTAGACAGCATTTCCACACATATAGAAAAAGAGTGGACAGTCTACATTCACACACAGCATCACCACTTTAGTGTTGTGGTAGCTATGGACACAGAGGAAGGATAACCAAGTTACTACCACCTCTGATACACACAAAGTGACCGTCATAGACGGTCAAAAAAAAAAAAGTCGCTAGACAGCATTTCCACATTAGACAGTCTACATTCACACACACAATTTACCTAGCCAGCATTCCTGCCATGTAAGACATTGCCAAAGTCTGGAGACAAGAAGAGGATCACAAACACACAAATATTACAGAGTAGTATGTATAGTATGAATTGCACCTCACATCATTTGGAGTACCACAACGTCAGTAGAATGGTCATAATATCATCGAGGCACTAACTAAGCATATCACTAACTGTCAAGCCGAGATGCTGTACCTCTGGCTGATACTTACAAATATCCCCAAGAGAATGAGATTGGTGGGATACTGTCGCCTGTAAAAAGACAACGGGATACAATGACAACATTTTAGTGTGAAGAGAACACCAATTCAGGAGTTAAGACTTGAGAAGCATAGCCAGATAAAACCTTTTCACAAAAATCTAAATAAATAAAACATCTAATAGCCATCAAAGAAAAATGTATCATGTTAAAGTCATGTACCTCCATCTCTTAGTTATGAAAGTATAAATTGAGAATGTTGTAAAGAAGAAGAATAAAAGGTGAAGAAAGTGGTAGAAATACAAAATAATAGTCAAAGTAAAGCTGGTAGTATTGACTAAAGAGTTGTCTTCTTACCGGGCACTTGTGCTGCAGACTAGCACCAGGTATGCCCCCATGAAGATGATGCTGGAACAGGAACAGTTATGTGGTCACCAGATAGGAAGGTTGGCTCAGAGTGCCATATCAGTGCGCCTAAATCCAATGACGACAACACCACCACATCTAAAATGCTGGGGGATACCACCGAAATAACAACATTCCCCTGAAGGATCTACACCAGTGGTCGCCAACCTTTTCTGAGTCAAGATTACTTTCTGAGTCAAGATTACTTTCTGAGTCAAAACGCAAGCCAAGATCTACTGCTCAGATTTATTTTAAACATGAACATTACGTCCTATGCAACATTACCCAATTAAAAACAGATCTGTAGCAATGAGGTTTGTGCAGTAGGCTATAGGCCCAATACATTATCACTACAAATTGGCTGTACTTGAATTGCCCTGCCACTGTTGTTCTTCTGAGACCACTTTGAAATTATATTTACACTAAGGTAACAGATAATTTGTTGAATTACTTGTGAGGCACAGCTGAGTGAGCGTAATAATTTACTTTTTTTTTTCTACTGGACTGATGGTCTGCATCTGATGGTCAGTCTGTGAGGAGGGAGGGAGCAGTGGTAAAGGCTGCCTCTCACACATCTCACCATCCCTCGCTAAAGAAGAGGGGACACGGTCTTCCAGCTGATGGCGAAACTTAAGTCGCATTGCATTACTTCTGCCTCATGCACCAATTCATATTTACTCCAATGACCAGAGAAAGTGAAATATTCCTCGATATTTAAAAAAAGACAAGACGCTAAAAACAACAACACAGGTGTAACAGAACAATTTGATACATCCATTCATTGCAGCTGCAGTGCTGGTTGTAGTCATTCATTGCAGCTGCAGTGATGGTTGTAGCATGAGTGGAAGTAGGGAGATTTTGTATGTATTTTATGTCTCATAAAAGTGTTGAACAATGTATTGACAGTGCTGAATAACAACTTAAACATGAACTAACTCATAAAAACAGCAGCTCTTTGTTGTATTCGTTGAGTCTCTCTCTAGTCATGGTTTCAATAGTTTTTACATCTCAAAGTGTCAACGTTGCTGAGCGTCCGATTCTTCTTTTTTTACGGTCTATGGCGCGAGGAAACTGTACAGACACGGTGCTCTGAGCTATCTGATTGGCCAGCGGTAGTCCTATAGGTGCACTTGATTTGCTCTCCGAGTCTGCCAGGTAGGCGGAGTTCTACCTTCAGACATATGAAAGGGTTCAAAATGGAAACACTTTGCATCCCGGCGCTAGGGCTGCTGAATCAAGTGCACCTACTGCCAACAGAGTGAAATGAATACAAAAAATAAGAACGCAAGGCTTTATCGTTTTTTTTTTACAGAAATGTTTGGAGATCAACTAGGAATGCCTTGAAGATCGACCCGTCGATCGCAACTGACCGGTTGGTGACCAATGATCTACACAATAAATGGACAAGTTGCTGCTTTCAAGGTAAGAAAATGTCTTAGGTGAACATTGGGATGAATCATCCTTTACTGTTAAGTCATTTTATGATATGCACTGTCTATTTTACCAGTTTGGCATTGGAAGACAGCACATAAAGTTGGAGATACTCACTATGAGGCAAGGTAGAGGATTCGATTGTACTGCACAAACTGCCGGACTGGTTCACTGTAAAGTTGAGCGAAAATACATTAGTTTTTAACAACTTATGAATGGATGGGAACCCATTTTTCAGCTTCAGATATACAGATTTTTTTTTACTTAGCCTCATCTTTATCAAACCATTCCAGTGAGAAGCACAAAGCATGTACTGAGTGTACAAAACATTATGAACACCTGCTCTTTCAATGACAGGCTGACCAGGTGAAAGCTATGATCCCCTTATTGATGACACTTGTTAAATCCACTTCAAAATCGGTGTAGATGAAGGAATGGGAGAAGACAGGTTAAAGAAGGATTTTTAAGCCTTGAGACAATTGAGAATGTGTGCCATTCAGGGGGTGAATGGGCAATACAAAACGTTTGTGTCTTTGAGTGGGGTATGGTAGTAGTAGGTGCCAGGTGCACAGGTTTGTGTCAAGAACTGCAACACCGCTGAGTTTTTTCACACTCAACAGTTTCCCGTTTGTATCGAGAATGGTCCACCAACCAAAGGACATCCAGCCCACTTGACACAACTGTGGGAAGCATTGGAGTCAACATGGGCCAGCATCCCTGTGGAACGCTTTGTAGAGTCCATGCCCAGACAAATGGAGGCTTTTCTTAAGGCAAAGGTGGTGGCAATGCAATATTAGGAATCTGTTCTTAATGTTTTGTACACTCAGTATATATCAGAAGGTGAGAATACATTTTTGATCACAATATGGAGACAGCATAATCTAACAAAGCGTTTGCACATGTTAAGGTGTTTGGGGTTTATTCCATTTGGAAAATAACCAGAGTTTGCGAGTGCAAAAAAAAATAAAAAATAAAAATAATAACTTTGTAAATTGGGCTCTCAAATGTTTTCTGGAGTGTGGATTCATGTTAGTGGCCCTCACCAAAACGTGAAGAGAGCCACGATACCAAAGGTCACCAACAGTTGGACCATGAGGATGGAGAAAACCTGAGGATAGAAATAAGACATGTTAGAAAGTCTCTCACAAGAGACCAGCTGAGAGAACTACACAGTACTGAGAGGCTAGCTGAGAGAACTACACAGTACTGAGAGGCTAGCTGAGAGAACTACACAGTACTGAGACAGAAGACAATATTGGGCTTTACACAGTACTGAGACAGAAGACACTATTAAGCTTTACACAGTACGGAGGCGAATCGAGCCGAGCCAAACCAAGCTGCACTGAACTGGCCTGGTAACCATCCAACATAGTTGCCGAAGAAAATCATGTAAAAGTGACAGCGCAGTTTAGTTCAGGTCGGCACGATAGAAGATTGTTTCACACTATACTATCTACCAGATAAGATTGCTCTACGTTTCTATGGTTACGTCTAGTGCTGTACTGATGAAATACCACTCACTGTGGGCACATGATTTCACGTTCTGACAGTAGTCTTTTGACAGTGATGTAAAGAGCGTTAAAAAAACGATAGGACAGTGTCAGAAGAGGACGGTTTGAGAGGATCAGAGTTAATGAAAGACTAAATGGGTCATTCCATATCAAAATGTTATTTTTTATTTTATTTAAACAAGGCAAGTCAGTTAAGAACAAATTCTTATTTACAATGACGGCCTACCAAAAGGCCTCCTGCGGGGATGCAGGCCTGGGATTAAAACAATATAAATATAGGACAAAACACACATCACAACGAGAGACACAACACTACATAAAGAGCACCTAAGATAACAACATAACAAGGCAGCAAAACATGACAACACGGTATGGTAGCAACACAACGTGACAACAACATGGTAGCAACACAACATGTTAGTAGCACAAAAACATGGTACAAACATTATTGGGCAAAGTCAACAGCACAAAGGGCAAGAAGTTAGAGACAACAATACACCATACAAAGCAGCCACAACTGTCAGTAAGAGTGTCCATGATTGAGTCTTTGAATGAAGAGATTGAGATAAAAACTGGCCAGATTGAGTGTTTGTTGCAGCTCGTTCCAGTCGCTAACTGCAGCGAACTGAAAAGACGAGCGACCCAGGGATGTGTGCGCTTTGGGGACCTTTAACAGAATGTGACTGGCAGAACGGGTGTTGTAGTAGATATCTCAGATAGGGGGAGTGAGGCCTAAGAGGGTTTTATAAATAAGCATCAACCAGTGGGTCTTGCGACGGGTATACAGAGATGACCAGTTTACAGAGGAGTATAGAGTGCAGTGATGTGTCCTATAAGGAGCATTGTTGGCGAATTTGATGGCCGAATGGTAAAGAACATCTAGCCGCTCGAGAGCACCCTTACCTGCCGATCTATAAATTACCCCTCTGTAATCTAGCATTGGTAGGATGGTCATCTGAATCAGGGTTAGTTTGGCAGCTGGGGTGAAAGGAGTGATTACGATAGAGGAAACCAAGTCTAGATGTAACTTTATCCTGCAGCTTTGATATGTGCTGAGACTCCCAAGTACTCCCAAGTACATGTATGAGGCTCTAAACCCTCAGAGGTAGTAATCACACCTGTGGGAAGAGGGGCATTCTTCTTACCAAACCACATAACCTTGTTCTGAACACCTCCAAAAACAAAGGTCAAGGGTAGAGAAAGCTTGTTGGACACTAAGAAAGCTTTGTTGTAGAGCATTTAACACAAAATCCAGGGAGGGGCCAGCAGAGTATAAAGCTGTGTCTTCTGCATATAAATGGATGAGAGAGCTTCCTACTGCCTGAGCTATGTTGTTGATGTAAATTGAGAAGAGCGTGGGGCCTAGGATTGAGCCTTGGGGTACTCCCTTGGTGACAGGCAGTGGCTGAGACAGCAGATTTTCTGACTTTATACACTACACTCTTTGACAGAGGTAGTTAGCAAACCAGGCCAAAGACCCCTCAGAGACATCAATACTCCTTAGCCGGCCCACAAGAATGGAATGGTCTAACGTATCAAAAGCTTTGGCCAAGTCAATAAAAATAGAGGCACAATATTGCTTAGAATCCAGGGCAATGGTGACATCATTGAGAACCTTTAAGGGTGCAGTGATACATCCATAACCTGAGCGGAAACCAGATTGCATACCAGAAAGAATACTATAGACACCAAGAAAGCCAATCAGTTGACAAGTTTTTCCAACACTTTTGATAAACAGGGCAAAATAGAAATAGGCCTATAACAGTTAGGATCAGCTTGATCTCCCCCTTTAAATAAAGAACGAACTGTGGCTGCCTTCCAAGCAATGGGAACCTCCCCAGAAAGGAGAGACAGGTAAAAAATGTTGGAGGTAGGCTTTGTGATGATAGGGGCAACAACCTTAAAGAAGAAAGGGTCTAAACCACATATGTCAGAGTCAAGGCCCGCGGGCCACATCCGGCCCGCAAGAAGGTTTTTTACGGCCCCTGGGATGATCTTGATTTATTATTAGAACCGGCCCGCAGCAAGCCGGCAGCCCGCAGATCTTTTACACGCACCAATACTACATTTCCCACAATGCAAAGGTGACGCACCGAGCAGTAGGCTGCTTCATTTCAATATTTATTGGCACAGCAGTCGTCAGCATCACAGTAAAATTAACTTTCAGATACCCATCAAAAATGGCAAAACGGAAGGTGGATACTGAGAACCGGGGGTTTCAAACAAGGTGGGAGTCGGAGTATATGTTCACGAAGGTAGCTGGAAAACCTGTGTGTCTTCTGTGTGGAGAAAGTGTGGCGGTACTGAAAGAGTATAATCTGAGACGACATTATGAAACGAAACACGCGGACAAAAACAAGAATATGGACATGGAACAAAGGCTACAAAAGGCAGAGGAATTAAAACGAGGCCTCAAATCTCGACAGGCTCTGTTCAAAAAAGCCAAATCACAAGGCCAGGCTGCTGTCAAGGCCAGTTTTATTTTGGCAGAAGAGATCGCTAAATCAGCCCGGCCATTTACGGAGGGGGATTTCATCAAAAACTGCATGATTAAAGTTTGTGACGAAGTTTGCCCAGAAAAAAGGCAACTCTTTTTAAATGTGAGTCTGAGCAGAAACACCATTGCCGAGAGAGTAGACCAGTTGTCCATCAATCTAAAAGAGCAGCTTGTGAAAAAGGGAAAAGATTTTATTGCATATTCCTTGGCTGTGGATGAGAGCACCGACATTTCTGACATTGCCCAGTTGTCAATTTTCATCCGCGGAGTGGACTCCAACCTAAGCGTGACAGAGGAGTTTTTGGCTTTACGTCCTATGCATGGCACAACTACGGGGCATGATTTGTATGAAGAGGTGTCAAGATGTGTAAATGAGATGGAGCTGCCTTGGGAAAAACTCGTGGGTTTGACAACCGACGGAGCACCTGCGATGTGTGGACACAGGAGCGGACTGGTGGCGAAGATACGGGAAAAGATGCAAGAGGAAAACGCGACAGGTGAGCTGACAGCTTATCATTGTATCATACACCAGGAAGCGTTGTGCGGTAAAGCCTTGAAAATGGAGCATGTAATGAGCATCATCACGCGCACAGTTAACTTTATCAGAGCCAAAGGTTTGAATCACCGCCAGTTCAAGGCATTTCTGACGGAGTTAGAAACGGAGCATGGTGATTTGCCTTATCACACAGAGGTGCGATGGCTAAGCCAGGGAAAGGTGCTTCAAAGATGTTTCGAGCTTCGTGAGGAGATTTGTCTGTTCTTGGACAGCAAAGGGAAAGACACAACACAACTCCGAGACGAAATGTTTCTGTGTGAAATGGCTTTTCTGTGTGACATTACGAGTCATCTGAATGCAATAAACTTGCAGCTGCAGGGTCGGGATCGTGTCATCTCTGATATGTACAGTACAGTGAAGGCATTTAAAACCAAACTGACTCTGTGGGAGACGCAGATGCGGAAAGAAAATTTGAGCCACTTTCCCAGCTGCCAGACCATGAAAGAGAAGCTCTCTACCAGTGCGTTCCCGAGCACACAGTTGGCTGATAAAATAGGTATGCTTGCCGCTGACTTTCGACGCCGATTTGCTGACTTTGAAGCACAAAAAAGCAGGTTGGAACTGCTCGGTAACCCATTTGCTGTTGACGTGGAAAGCTCACCACCAAACCTCCAAATGGAGTTGATTGACCTCCAATGCAATGATGCACTGAGGGCAAAATATGCGGCAGTGGGTGCTGCGGAGTTCGCCCGTTTCCTCCCCGGCACAATGCCCCAGCTGCGCATCCAGGCTGCTCAAACGTTGTCTATGTTTGGCAGCACATACCTGTGTGAACAACTGTTTTCTTTGATGAACCTGAACAAAACATCACACAGAAGTCGACTTACTGCTGAACACCTCCACTCAATTCTGAGGATTTCTTCAGCTCAGAGCCTTACCCCGAACATTGATGAACTTGTGGAAAAGATGGGACACCACCAAGTATCACCCTCAACCTCAAACAAGTGAACATTACTGTGCAATCACATATTTAGAGTTTTTACTCAGTTCAAGTTTAAAAGTTAAAATTTAATATTTGTTTTCACTGCATGTTACTTCTCCTTAAACAAAGTGTTGTTTTTGATTAATAGATTTTTGCACTTTATTTTTTTGTATTTCAATCCAATTATATTTTAAAAATATTTCAGTTGAGTGGATGATAGAAAATTGCTATTATTGTTTTTTCTTTGAAGTAAATTTAGCCCACTTTTGCTAAAATAGAAAATATAGTCTACTGATGGTGCCTTGAATACCGGTTTCTTTCATTTAATGTTCATGTTATGGGGATATTTATATAAAGGAAATTTGTCTTTTGTGTCTGTTGAAAATTAAAGATTACTGACAGAGCCATAAGAAAATATTGCTTTATTTATCTGATCATATTGTAATATATTTGTTAGGTTTTCAGTAGGTTCAATTAGGTTCACTAGACTATATGCGTCATTTAAAAAATTTTCAATGAACATTCGAACAGTCCGGCCCTCGTCTTGTAGCTGATTTTTTTATTTGGCCCTCCGTCCATTTGACTTTGACACCCCTGGTCTAAACCATCTGAAAGAGGATTCTAAACACAAGAAAGAGGATTCTGACACCCACCATTTCAAATTGTTCAGAATGGGTGTCATGACTTGTTGAAACAGGAAGCGGTTAAAAACACAAGATATGGTGACAAGGAGAAATCGAGTGTGGTTACAACAGGAAGTAAGCTCGTTTTGGTCCTTTCAAAAAATAAATAAATACAAATCCAGGAATGTAAATAAGAAGGGCACAGTGAAATGGCCTAGATCAGGCAGAACAACATTGAGACATGGTGGTGCTACACATTAGTGCTGCATATAGGGTGTTCACTCACTGCTGTGTATATATAGGGTGTTCACTCAATGTTGAGAAAAATGGGGCTATTCAAGAGGGTGATACAAAATTTAGGTCAAAATGTTTTCTTTGCCCATGTCATTATCAATTACATAGAATGAAATAGATTGTTTTCTACAATGTTATGGCCTTAACAGACTTGTACTTGACCGTGTTGATGAAATAAGAACGTTAATTTGCTGTGACCATTTAGACTGTACCGCTCTTGGTTTTGTCTCTTCCATATTTGGTATGTGAGGTGGTAACATTTGGAGGCGTTTCCACTGGTTGGACCAATCCGAATCAACTTGATACCTTTGTCATTTTCACCGACAGATCCTTGGCTTTCATTGCCTATATTGGCGATCAAACTAAGTTGAGAGGGGCTGTTTCTATGGCAATTTAAAGGGAAAGACTGAGAAATACACACTGAAAACAAGAACAGATTGTCTTCGCGGAGGGTGGATATTTAAATTCAGTCTGTTAGCTTTGTAAATTAATATATACACTGCTCAAAAAAATAAAGGGAACACTTAAACAACACAATGTAACTCCAAGTCAATCACACTTCTGTGAAATCAAACTGTCCACTTAGGAAGCAACACTGATTGACAATAAATTTCACATGCTGTTGTGCAAATGGAATAGACAACAGGTGGAAATTATAGGCAATTAGCAAGACACCCCCAATAAAGGAGTGGTTCTGCAGGTGGTAACCACAGACCACTTCTCAGTTCCTATGCTTCCTGGCTGATGTTTTGGTCACTTTGCTGGTGGTGCTTTCACTCTAGTGGTAGCATGAGACGGAGTCTACAACCCACACAAGTGGCTCAGGTAGTGCAGCTCATCCAGGATGGCACATCAATGCGAGCTGTGGCAAGAAGATTTGCTGTGTCTGTCAGCGTAGTGTCCAGAGCATGGAGGCGCTACCAGGAGACAGGCCAGTACATCAGGAGACGTGGAGGAGGCCGTAGGAGGGCAACAACCCAGCAGCAGGACCGCTACCTCCACTTTTGTGCAAGGAGGAGCACTGCCAGAGCCCTGCAAAATGACCTCCAGCAGGCCACAAATGTGCATGTGTCTGCTCAAACGGTCAGAAACAGACTCCATGAGGGTGGTATGAGGGCCCGACGTCCACAGGTGGGGGTTGTGCTTACAGCCCAACACCGTGCAGGACGTTTGGCATTTTCCAGAAAACACCACGATTGGCAAATTCGCCACTGGCGCCCTGTGCTCTTCACAGATGAAAGCAGGTTCACACTGAGCACATGTGACAGACGTGAAAGAGTCTGGAGACGCCGTGGAGAACGTTCTGCTGCCTGCAACATCCTCCAGCATGACCGGTTTGGCGGTGGGTCAGTCATGGTGTGGGGTGGCATTTCTTTGGGGGGCCGCACAGCCCTCCATGTGCTCGCCAGAGGTAGCCTGACTGCCATTAGGTACCGAGATGAGATCCTCAGACCCCTTGTGAGACCATATGCTGGTGCGGTTGGCCCTGGGTTCCTCCTAATGCAAGACAATGCTAGACCTCATGTGGCTGGAGTGTGTCAGCAGTTCCTGCAAGAGGAAGGCATTGATGCTATGGACTGGCCCGCCCGTTCCCCAGACCTGATGTCCCAGCACATCTGGGACATCATGTCTCGCTCCATCCACCAACGCCACGTTGCACCACAGACTGTCCAGGAGTTGGAGGATGCTTTAGTCCAGGTCTGGGAGGAGATCCCTCAGGAGACCATCCGCCACCTCATCAGGAGCATGCCCAGGCGTTGTAGGGAGGTCATACAGGCACGTGGAGGCCACACACACTACTGAGCCTCATTTTGACTTGTTTTAAGGACATTACATCAAAGTTGGATCAGCCTGTAGTGTGGTTTTCCACTTTAAATTTTGAGTGTGACTCCAAATCCAGACCTCCATGGGTTGATAAATTTGATTTCATGATAATTTTTGTGTGATTTTGTTGTCAGCACATTCAACTATGTAAAGAAAAAAGTAGTTAATAAGAATATTTCATTCATTCAAATCTAGGATGTGTTATTTTTAGTGTTCCCTTTATTTTTTTGAGCAGTGTATTTAATCCCCATTTAGTTTTGTTTGGACTACTGTATTTTTTTTTGTTCTTAGCCCTTTTTCTCCCCAATTTCATGGTATCCAATTGTTTTAGTAGCTACTATCTTGTCTCATCGCTACAACTCCCGTACGGGCTCGGGAGAGACGAAGGTTGAAAGTCATGCGTCCTCCGATACACAACCCAACCAAGCCGCACTGCTTCTTAACACAGCGCACATCCAACCCGGAAGCCAGCCGCACCAATGTGTCGGAGGAAACACCGTGCACCTGGCAACCTTTGGTTAGCGCGTACTGCGCTCGGCCCGCCACAGAAGTCGTTGGTGCGCGATGAGACAAGGATATCCCTACCGGACAATCCCTCCCTAAACCGGACGACGCTTGGCCCGATTGTGCGTCGCCCCACGGACCTCCCGGTCGCGGCCGGTTACGACAGAGCCTGGGCGCGAACCCAGAGTCTCTGGTGGCACAGCTGGCGCTGCAGTACAGCGCCCTTAACCACTGCGCCACCCGGGAGGCCCTGACTACTGTTTTTCTGACGTAAATTTTCTATTGAATGGACATATTTGTATAAACCTTTAATTAATTCATCCTTTCATGGGTAAGCACTAGGACTTTCATGGGTAAGCACTAGGACTTTCATGGGTAAGCACTAGGACTTTCATGGGTAAGCACTAGGACTTTCATGGGTAAGCACTAGGACTTTCATGGGTAAGCACTAGGACTTTCATGGGTAAGCACTAGGTGCAAATATAGGAAAGCAACGCAGAGAGGTTTGGGAGACAAAAGTTGTCCAGAGAACTCATTAGAAATTGATGGCAGATCGATCCAAAGTGCTTGGCTATTCCATGAATGGCTTATTTCTCTGATCATTGTCTTGTATCAGAAACACCTGTAAATTATACAAATCACCATTAATAACATACAGCAAAGAATTTTTACATGAACCGAACCAAAACCTCATCAACGTGGTATGGTGGCGAGCCTTTGTCAATAAAAATATGTTGACAAAAAAAAAAAAAAGAAGGGACACTAGAGCCTCTCACTTTGCGAATGAACATACGTCGGATGTTCTTGTCCTCCCAGTTGCTTCCATCCAAGCTGTCGCTGGTGCTGGGGTCAGAGAAGGGAGAGGACATGTCAGAAGCGTAGGGGTTGGTGTAGCCCGGGCCTAACAGAGGCAGAAAAAGAGAATTAGAAAAGAAGTTGAAAACTGGGCAAAATAAAGTGGCGCTCATCTCATTTCAGAACAGACCATCTAATTAAAATCTCAACTCAGAACTTATTCCAACAACAAAAAGGTTGGGATGCAACAGATCTGGAGAATGTATTGCAAATCCACACTTGTTTTTACATGTATAGACTAAAAATCTATTTTCTGGACATTGTACAATGAAGTACTTGAAGTTAGTGACCTGGTCTCTTTTAACGTGATCATTTTGCAGCGATACAATTGGGCCCAGGGTGTGGGGGGGGGGGGGGGATGAAAGGACAATACTCTTGGGAATAACAGCGGTCACGCAATGACCACACCAAGACAGTTATGATGAACAAGCAAGGCTAAACTCTGTGTCCATAAAACAGGATTAGGGAGAAGGTTATAAAACGGGATTAGGGAGAATGTTATAAAACAAGATTAGGTATTTTTTTTAGGATCCCCATTAGCTGTTGCAAAAGCAGCAGATTCTCTTCCTGGGGTCCAACACAAAACATGAAACATTACATAATACAGAACATCAATAGACAAGAACAGCTCAAGGACATAACTACATTTAAAAAAAATAAAGGCACACGTAGCCTACATATCAATGCATGCACACAGACTATCTAGGTCAGGAAGATTAGGGAGAACATTATAAAACAGCATAAAAAAAGGGGGGGTTAGTTTGGACATAGCAATTCCATTTCTATAAGATAAGGAGGTAGACCATGTTTCCCCTTGACTCACTGGGACTGGGGTGCACGTAGGCCCAGCTGGTGTGGATGGGCACCGGTGGAGGGGGCATGGGGGGCAGGTTGTCACTGTAGGGGGGCATTGCCACCATCACTCCACCGTACGTCTGCTCCTTGTCCCCTGCCATGGCTTCAGCGTAACTGGGCGGGGCGGCCGGTAGACTCATGGGTGAGGTGAGGCAGTCTGTGTGGGGAAAAAGCTGAGGATGACAAAGGACGTTGAGACTTAAACAATCTTTAACTTCTATCCCCTCAACTCCACTCTTTCAACGTTTGCAAATCTGAAGGAACCGGATAGACCTGAGAAGTGTGTCAGAAACCAAACTCTCCATAGCCATTAGAAGGCTACACATCTCCTGGCTGTCTGTTCAGAACTATAAACATTGAAGGGGTAAACTTAGGGCAGCGGTGCCAATCCTCCTCTCAGAGAACTGCGGCATCTGCAGGCTTTTGGTCCAGCCCTGCATAAACACACTTAATTCAACATCGAGGAGAAGTTGATTAGTCGGGTATGTTAGACTGGGGCTGGTACAAAATCCTGCATGAGAGACCATGGCATGAGAGGTAGCTGTTCTTAGAGAAAATGTGTTGGCTAGTTAGCTAGCTACTAACGTTAGTGTTTACTAGCTCTCACAAGGTGAAAATATTGATTATGCGCGTAACAACACAACAGGTGGCTAACTCAACTCTAGCTAGCAAGCTATTAGCCGAGGATCTATATAAGTCTAACATATTAGCTAGCATTACAAAAAAATGCATTAAAACGCATCATCTGTAATTTTACAATTGACACTATTTGCCATCGTTGCTAAAAACGAGAAGGAACAGCTAAATTAGCTAGCTAGTTACTGTAGCTAGCTGTAAGCTTGCTAGCTAACGAGTATCCCATCCACTTTTGTACTGTTAGCCAGGTAACATTATGTCTGTTATTTTTACATGTTATTGCTGGACTGCGGATATCAAATAATTTAAAATTGTCGTGTACACTAGTTAAATGCCAATGAAACAATGATTTTTACCTGTTACACAGTTGCCAATCGATCAATGACCCAAATAATAACGGGCATAGAAAGCTTAATGCAATGCGGGATCCTTGAGACGTCCCTAAACCATAAAGGCCGGTTTAGACTTTGTCTATCGACATGTCTGTAGACAATTCGAAAGGGACAAGTGTCGCTGATCAAAACTACATTTTAATTTATACTCCGGTAGAATATCTATAGACCTGTCGGTTTCCCTGGGAAACAGACAGATTAAAATAATAATAATAATAATTCAACTTTGACCCTGTCGCTGCGTCCGTTGTCATGGTTACCTGCCTGGTTAAAATTATTGCGTTCAAGACAGATGGAAGCTTTGGAAAAAATAAATAAAAAATAAGAGGTCAAATCATGACGTCCGTGATCTTCAGGTTTGAACTCTACAGAGAGGCCCGAGTTCCCAAATTGGAATTACGAGTTGGATGACCATTCAAATCGATTTTTCCCATTCAGGACTAGTTCTCAATTATCTTGTTGTGAGTTTATTTTCTATAATAATTTTTAAAAATAATATAAAGTTAATTAAGAAGTTGTCAGTTATGCTGGTCATTATTTGAACTGGCTAGGCCGCTAGCTAGCTAACAAGATGGAAACGAACCAAAATATTGTTTAGAAAGTTGATTGTAGTTGGCTTTACTAGATTTGTTTTTAAAATGATGGGTTTATTTGCATTAACAGTGGCTACCCGTCATTCAGGGCAGCATGTTATTTTGGCATTAATACGTGTCACATATCAGTTTATAAACCATGTAAAAAAATATATAATTGAGTTAATAAAGCTGCATACAAACATGGTCTCTTTTTTTGTTTTCTTGAGTAAGGCAGTTCCAAAATGCAGTTGTTTCAGCCTAGCTAAGTGCTTTCTGTGGGGCAAACCAGCATACAATTTGGAACGTTGCGCCGTGATTGGCACAGTGTTCTGTCACTCATGGAGACACTACCTCACCGCCAAGTCTTAAGGGTAGAGCTAGAAAATTCTGGCCCCTTGGGTGCTGCCATAGAGTTACATTAGATGTGCCCATCCAAGAAGGCTCGAGGTTATTGGCCACAGATAAAAATGAAGTCAAATCACGTTATATATACAGAAGCTTTGATTGGACTGATCATGTCAACATCATACTTTCAAAATATTAGCTAGCAGTAATCATCATGAATCAAGTTGACAATATACTGGCAAATCCTTTTTAATCCTTGTCATGTGAAGAGAAATAATGAAGAGAAATTATAGATAAAACGTATCAGTGCTCATCGGCCATTGGACTTAAACATTACACAACAAGTTGGAAATCGCAAATACAACAATAAGTGGTTTGGAAGTAATTGGTGACAGTGGCTAACTGCAAGAATTGCACAGCAATCACTAGCCTGCTATTCAGTGGAGTGGCTGTGGGGTCCCAAATCTGGGATTAAGGGGCTCTTTTCCAAGTTTAAAAGGAAAAACATTCAACATTGGCCATGCTGTCAATGAAGCATGATTTGTGGTGTGCTCAAAACAACTGTTAACTCGGAACTGTGAAAACTTGACTTTAGTGAGTGCAAGACAACTGGGAAGTCGGGAATAAATTAGCTCCGACTAGGAAAATACGTTTTGAACGGTCATCCAACTAAATCTGACCTCTTTCTAGAGCCATGACCTGTAGATGAATGACGCCCTCATGATTCAACCTTGTTTTTGTTCCCAGTTGTTTTGAAAGCCCCATAATTCCAGAGAATGCCAGACTTGTGACAAAATTTGCCCACGAAGGCAAGTGAGCACAGCACAACAAGGTGAGTCCAAAAATGTATTGCATGCTGCTGCACAAATTATGTAATATGCCAGGGAGATATGTATATTATAGCTAAGAAAGTAAAACTAAGTGTATGTTGTGTAGTAAGATGTTAGTAGCCAATGTGCCTCACCATAATACTTTGGTCTATTTACCCCTCTTAATTTCACCTACTGTTCTGACTTAGTGGTGCACATGAAGCCTTTAACCTGTTTTAGAGAAATATAATCATTGAATATTGTAAGAGTTTTCATTGTCTGCTGATATGCCCCCTTTATTTATCCTACGATTCTGACTTTGTGTACAGGGAGAATATTGTAAGAACGGCCCATATTCTGAATTCTGTTGCTGTACATTTCAAAAGTGCTGAACACATAGTTATATTGTCTACGTCCGTCCTAGCTCCCTCATTAATGTCTTAATCGAAATTGCAGATTGTCTCTTATCTGCTTGTTGCTCCCTAATTCCATAGTTTGGAAATCTTTGTCTATCGACCTGTCTGTAGACAATTCGAACGCGAAAAATTTCAGATTGCCTCTCTTTTAGCATGTAAATCTTGGTGGATTTTTTAAAAAGTGGGATGCATGCCAGCAAAGCCACTACACAACACTAAACAATACATTAATTATCCTATAATGGTGACTAACGGTACCCACAAACTGTTAGGGCCTATATAAAGCTGTCCCAACTGGTTTAGTGATGTGATTTGTAGTGGCTTTGCTGGCATGCATCCCACAGGTGTTTTTTTTTTGTCCCACTAGGATATATATATATACACACACAGTATATCAGCAGCGACTGGAATAATTGTTTTGAACGGTCATCCAATTTAAGAACTCGGGCCTCTTTCTATAGGTTTTTTTTTCTAGAGCTCTTCCTTTCGGACCTGAAGATATCTGACGTCATGTTTTGACCTCGTATTTTTTCCGAGTTCCCAGTTGTTCCGAACGCGGCATTAATCCCCTACCGTAACCATTTTAAATGTCAACTCCAATGGGGTAACATGGGGTAGGGACGTCCCAAGGATGCCAAGTAGCAAGGACGTTAATAGAAAACACATACAAGTATTTTCCAGTTTCTGCCTTCAAAATAAAAGCCCCTACACCAGAAATATTAGCGAAAGGAGATGGGAATCCCGTTTTCAAATAGCGAGCAATAGTAATGTCGTCTTTTTTGTAGGCACCAATTCCGACATGGTTCGTTGGTTGGGGAAAGCCTATGACACAAGTATCAAACTCATTCCACGTAGCGTACTTGATGGATGAATTAAGGTCACTATTTAGTCAGTGGTGTAAAGTACTTAATTAAATAGTACTTTAAAGTATTTTTACTTAAGTCGTTTTTTGGGGTATCTGTACTTTACTATTTTGACAACTTTTACATTCACTTCACTACATTTCAATTTTTTTTTTTTAAACACGTTTGCTCTATACATTTCACTGACACCCAATAGTACTTGTTACATTTTGAATGAAAGCAGGACAGAAATGGTCCAATTCATACACTTATCAAGAGAACATCCCTGGTCATCGCTCCTGCCTCTGACCTGGCGGACTCACTAAACACAAACGCTTTGTTTCTGAATGAAGTCTGAGTGTTGGAGTGTGTCCCTGGCTATCCATAAATTAAAGAAACATGACCAATTGAGCCATATGGTTAGCTTAATATAAAGAATTTGTAATGATTTTTGCTTTTGATACTTAAGTACATTTTTGCATTTACTTTTGATAAATAAGTATATTTAAAACCAAATACTTTTGACTTTTACTCAAGTAGTATTTTACTGGGTGACTTTCATTTGAGTCATTTCCTATTAAGGTATCTTTACTTTTACTCAAGTATGACAATTGGGTACTTGTTCCACCACTGTAATTAGTAAGGTACTCCCTTCACCTGGTTGTCTAGGTCTTAATTGGAAAAGGAACAAAAACCCGCAGCCCCTTGGCCCTCCATGGAATGAGTTTGACACCCCTGATTGGCCATAGGCCAGGGGTGTCAAACTCATTCCACGTAGGGCCTACCCTAGCTTCTGTGGGGTTTTGTTTTTGCCTTTCAATTAAGACCTAAGGTGTGTTTGAATACTCATACTAACTGCACTATTTGTGACATAAATTGAGTATGTAGTATGCTTATTGGTCCATACTGTTAGTATGACAAAAGTTCCCGGATGTCGTACAACATTTGCCAAAATACGAAGTAAACAAGCAGGACACTATTTCCATGGTTTTAGGGCCCATAATTCAATTCTTTAGAAAATGGGCGTGGCTTCCACAACATTAAGATTTGAAGAAAATGACAGAAAATATGCAGCCGAAGTCCGACAAGAGCGGATACAAATTCAGGTTGCAAGTTCAAACCCCCGAGCTGACAAGGTACAAATCTGTCGTTCTGCCCCTGAACAGGCAGTTAAGCCACTGTTCCCAGGCTGTCATTGAAAATAAGAATGTGTTCTTAACTGACTTGCCTACTTAAATAAAGGTTAAAAATAAATATATATAATATATATAATATAATATAAAATATAAAATATAATAAATAAAAATTGAAATGACAAATGTTGATCAATGTAATAGTCATGACTTTTCAAATAAGTTAATTTGAAAAGTCAATAGGCATACTACATACTCAATTTACATCAAATAGTATGGTTAGTATGAGTATTCGAACACAGCTTAGGTCTTAATTGAAAGTTAAAAACAAGTTATTACAGAGAACAAGTAAAAGATCACAAAATATGTAGTTCGCAAAATTAATTTGTTGTGCCCAATTGATTCCCATTCACTACTTGGGAGTGCTTAACTTTTCCCCAGAATGCAATTGACACATAGGCAACGTACACAATGGCCATACATTGGAATCATATAACTGAGGAAATCTCTGCCCATATTTGACAAAAGATAGATCCCTCTAGCCCTAAATGTGTGAAGGTCAACAGTACTACTAATAGGAGTGGCAAGTAGACAGGATTCTTCAATTAAGTGTTTCATTCAACAAGAAACTAGTTTTCATTTCACTTGACAAATACTGTACCAAACATCTTAGATGTAAAATAGCATGAGACCTATTTGGCAAAATTGTCAATTTCTGATATTTTTTTATTTATCCTAGTTAACTATTTTGAGGAAGTGTATACTGGCTGCTGTTGCCATGGCATCTCAAGAGGGACAAATTATATTGCTGCTTTGCTAATTTTTCAAGCAAATGTCTTAATTAAGGGAGGATGCGAGGCAGACGTTGACATGGCCTAGCCCTGCTAAGAGCTAACCAAACCTAGTGTGTGGGCTCTAACGCCAATCAATTTGAAATATCTAGACAAATTTCAAAAAGGTTAAAAAGACACTTTAAAAAGAAAGCACTGTCAACTTACTGATGAAATCAAAGTTAATCATTGTCATGTTACTAAAAACAGACCACGTCAGTTATTTTGCTCCTTTATTTCAGACATTCCCATTATTGCTGGTACAGTGTTAAATAATGACAAAATAATAAAGCTCTTTTAAAAAGTGAAAGGAAACTAAAAACCGGGCGGCAAGTAACTGATTACATGTAATCTGATTACTAAAAACTAATCAGTTACGTTCCCAGCAAAAAATATTGTAATCAGATTACACACTTGAACTAGATTACTTTTTAGATTTAAAAAGTATGATCACAAAAAAAAAAAAAAACACCTTTCTCAATGACAATTCAGCATTGGGGGGGGCATGTTTAAATTTGTTCCACCTGAGTGAGTCTGACAAGTCAGACCACCGATGGCGACAAATGCGTTTTATGGATCATTTGTCTTCAAATGCCTCCTAAAGGGGAAAGTTATCAAAAGTAAGTCAGATTACCGAGTTTGGGTAATCCAAAAGACTGATGACAATTTTGAACAGGTAACTAGTAACGTATTTCATTTTTACCTACCCAACCCTGCAGGCAGTTTATATCCTACCTAGATCTGATCTGTGGAAAGGTCATGAACCGTGAATTAAAAACAAAGTGCACATGTTCTCCACTACATTAAAAATGGATACATTATTTTTTAATACTTCTTAAATCAGAGAAATGAAGATACCGTATGTATGCCTGTTGAAGGGGTAGCAATGGAAGGCAAGTAGGACGCACCACAACCTTCCAGCAGTCTGTAAAGAGGCTTTAAGCAGGAAGGAAATGGGCATCAAGAAATGGAGCAACATGCTTCTTGAGATAAATAGTCAAGTGAAGATGGAATGGGAAATTGGGAGTCCACAGTCTTGAATCTGGGGAGGTTGTTTTTTTTTTTTTTAAATAAGTTTTTTTTATTTTTTTATACACCGTGCGAATTTTTGTCAATCTTCTTTTTCAGATGGTGTTTGTAAGCCAAGATGTCCCGGTTCCATTTGGTGATCGTCTGCTTTTCACAAACCCAGATCTCCTGGGCCACCTAGGGAGCAAAAAGGAGAAACGGGGTTGAAAAGGGACAAATGTGCATCAATCCCAGTTCTTCCAACAAAGATTTCTCATAAGTATATATAAACTAGGACTATTTATAATAAACTCATTCAAAATGTTGACTCTGCTACTGTATATTAGTGGAGTGCAACAGTGCAGCACCAGTATGCCAATGGCATGATGGAGTATATTCAGACAGTGTGGCAGTTGTCCAACAATGTATTTAAAAACAACCCTTTCATACAAAGTGTTCTAGTCTTTTTATCCAAACCTGCTGGATGAGCCTGAAGTCGTGGCTAACCAACATCATGCCGCCCTCATACTCGTTGATGGCGTCGGCCAGGGCGTCAATGGTCTCGATGTCCAAGTGATTGGTGGGCTCATCCAGGAAGAGCATGTGGGCATTCTGACCAGCCAGCCAGGCGAAGCACACCCGGCACTTCTGCCCATCAGACAGGTTCCGGATGGGGTTCACCTGGTAAAATGCAGAAAATTGCCACCAATGTCAGTAAAATCAGGGCGGCAGGTAACCTAGTGGTTAAGAGCGTTGGGCCAATAATCAACAGGTCGTTGGGTCCAATCTTTGAGCCGACTAGGTGAAAGATCTGCCGATGTGCCCTTGAGCAAGGCACTTATCACTAATAGTCACTCTGTACAAGAGTCTGCTAAATGACTAAAATGTAAATTGTCGTAAGACAGCCCCCCAATTCATCTATGGGTTTAATTACATTTCCGACTTCAGTTTAATTTTAAATGACCTACAACCCTGCAAACCTGGGCTCAAATAGAATTGTTTTTTTTCTCTCCAAATACATAAGCTACCCTTGGAGCTTGAATGGTGCAAATGGAATAGTCCCAAAAGTACAAACACCACTCCCGTGGCATGCCAGACGGGCTCAATCAAACCCTGCTACATGACAATGTTTTAGGATCACTAATGATCAAACTGACCTGCTGTTTGCCCGTCAGCCCATAACGGCCAATGATCTTCCTCATCTCCTCCCTCTCCTTGATCTCTGGGTAACACTTCATCATGTAGTCCAGGGGCGAGAGGTCGAGTTCCAGCTGCTCAGTTAGATGCTTTAGAGGGGAAATAAGGAGTAGGTTAGGTTCATCCATGTGAATCGTGTAGAGTTGTAAAAAAAAAAAAGTATAATTTCTGAAGTTGTCCCGTGATGGATGCGGTGGATTGAGACATCAATTTAAAAAATAAAATATAAAACATATCTAGCTTAAACTGACAGATTGATGGATTTATTTTAACGCTAATTAGATTTCTGCAGGGACGCAGACATCGACTCTAGAACTTAATGTGTACATCACTTTTTATAGTTGGGACTTCGTTTTAATAATAATAATAATAATATCACTGGAGGATGACTTTAACTTCAAGTAATTCAATAAAACTAAAGATGCCACTGACCATCCCGTCATCTCAAAATTTGCAGTCTACTCCAATTTTTTGCCATTGTAGGAGCACACAAAAAAAAAGTGTTTCTGGACACAATTGTCAAGACAGTTTAGGCTATTAGTGCATTTTAAAATGGTACGGTACCTGGTGATATCTGCCAATCTTGACGTGGGAGTTCTTGCGGATCATACCGTCAGTAGGGAGGAGCTGAGGACAAAGAATGACGAGACGTGAGTCGGGATGTCTGATCAGAAACATGTATACTTTTGAGAAGTTGAATAAAATAAAATGACATTTAACTAGAAAAGACAACTGAACAGGAAATGGAAAGAAAAAAAAAGTGACAACGTACATGGTTTCTACTCATTGGCCCCTCACTTGTCAGTAAAAACAGTACCATTAAGGTAATGCCTCATGGCAGGGCCGAATAGCAGAACAATTAGTTAGCTAAATGACCATATAATCATAACCATGTCAAGACTCACCTCTCCAGTGAGAAGTTTGAGCAATGTGGATTTCCCGGCCCCGTTGGGCCCCACAAGGGCCACTCGGGTGTCGAGGTCTATGCCGAACTCAAGGTTCTTGTATATATGGGGCTGAAATGTCAAACAAGGGGAAAAAATAAGAAATTCACACTAACAATATCACAAAAAAACCATGATTGAGTAGTTCGGAGCTGGAATTTCTCTTCTCATAAATAAAACAAATAGATAAAAAAAAACATTCAGTCAGAAGTGAGAGGTTGGACAATCACCTACCTGGTCATCGGAGTACTTGAAGCTGACATTCTGTACCATGATGACCGGAGGGGGAATCTTCCCACAGGGAGGAAAACAAAATGACAGGGTCTAAAGGAGAAGAGAAGAATGAGCTTACTGTCTTCGGGGAGGAGTTTAGGATATAGCTTAGTGTCTTCGGGGAGGAGTTTAGGATATAGCTTACCGTCTTCAGATCTGAGGATGATCCCTGCCTTGTGACCTACCACCCTGAATGGAGCTATGAGATTTTGGTTTCTATTTTGCAATTCTATAAAAAACAAATCTATTATCCTGGAACTAACTCACTCTGTGGCATCTACTGTACACTTCTTTGCATCACAATAGAGCATAACTATGTTCAGAATTTTCTAAAATAAAAGTTACCTGCAGTAATATCCACTTACTATAGTCCAGATAATTCTGACCATGTGACTTGCCCTGGGCTGTAAGTCAAAACTAATTACACACCCCCCCCCCAAAAAAGAACCTGTTCAAACCCTATATGGGAAGCACTGTCACCTTTGTCCACCGAGTCAAAGTCACTAAACAAACTTACTTTGTCATTGGAAACGCTCTCAGTCAGGCCAGAGGCCACCATCTTCTGCAGGGTTTTCTCTTTACTCTGGGCTTGGCGAGCCAGCTTGGCTGAGCCGTGCCCAAACCGGGCTATGTAGTTCTGGTGGGGTGGTAAGGAGAGAAAGGGAGGTTTACAAAATAAATAACTGTTTGGTGAAGCCCTTCACTCCCAACACTCCCTCATCATTGTTTGTCACATGAGTTTATTCAACTTAAAACAGTTTGTATGAAACAACCACACCCTAGGTGGTTCCAAAATAACCCACCACTATGCTTGATCCTTCACATAATACTGGCGTCAGCCCGAATTTCACATAAATAAATGGCCAAACCACTAGTGAATGAGAAAGCATGTTTATAGAAAGGGAATCTTAGATACCTTCATGTGTTTGATCTGGTCCTGCTCCCAGTTGAATCTCTTCATCTGGTTCTCTTCCAGCTCCTCCCTGGTCTTTATGTACTGATCATAGTTGCCCTATCAGGAAGTAAACAAACAGTTGCCCTACCAGGAAGTAAAACAGTTGCCCTATCAGGATGTAAACAAACAGTTACCCTACCACAGGGATAGGCAACTGGTGGTCCCCCTTTGAAGGCCCTCGGATCAAGAGTAGAATACACAAGGTCCAATTTTGTCGAAATTTGGTTGTCCATCAGTAGTTTGTCTTGTTGTGTCAGTCACTGATAGTCACTCAATTAAACTAGCCCATGTCAGGGGGAGGATGGATGTTGGTACACAGACACAAGTGCAGCTCGTCATCATATTTTGTGCCCCCCCCCCAATCAAAGTTGCCCATCCCTGCCCTACCAGGAATTTGTCTTTACACGAGTACCATTTGACACTTGAAATGGGATGTACTCGTACACCGGAGTCATTTTCCTTTGTTCTTATGACTTGAATATACTTACTTTTATCCAGAGTAACTAACCATGGGCAAATACAATATAAAACTACTAGATGGTTGAAGTCTGAGAAAGTATCAGGGTGTAAAACTAACTTTTTTGTATGCCAATCATGGTGGCAGGTAGATATAATTTCTACCAGCCACAGATTTTTGTTTTCTTTCCCCAGACAAAATATTTTTGCAATAATTACACAACATGAGCATGCTTAGTAATGTTTCTAAAAACAAATGTATTGCAAATAATAAGTGATGTGGTATATGTTCGATTTAATTTTACACTGAACAAAAATATAAGACACAAGAAGTGTTGGTCCCATGTTTCATGAGCTGAAATAAAACAATCCCTGAAATGTTCCATACGCACAAAAAAACGTATTTCTCACAATTTGTGCACAAATTTGTTTTACATCCCTGTAATTCACATGGATGGTGAATTAGACATACTTACCCGCCAATGCCAAGTTCTACCCATGTTTGGTAGGTGTTAATTTTAGGCCCTGGTAAGTATGATAAACTGGTGTTTTATTTATCAACTGAAGACAGGAAATGCAACTGCTCTGACTTGGAGCATTATTCTAAACCAGACAAACATCCCATTGGTCCATGTTGGCTAGTTGCAGGGTGCAGTTGCTCTTACCGTGTAGTATTTCAGCTTGCGCTCGTGTAAGTGCATGATGTTGGTGCACACGCCGTTAAGGAAGTCTTGCGAATGGGAAATCAGGACCAAAATACGTTTAAATCTGTTGAATTGGAGAGAGAATTGTTTGGACACTTCAAAATACAGACAAAGCTAATCTTGAGTTACACCAAACATGGGGATTCTTCATCCAAATGTAAAGGATTATAGTCAAAGTATATAGCTAGTGGTTAGCACAGATTAGTAAACTCCATGAGTAATGTCTAAAACATCTCATGTTGGAACTAACAAACCCCGTGGTGTTCGTTCTACACTTTGGCATACTGCTGGGATCAGATAAACGCTTCGGTCTAGTTTTTGTCAACGCGCCCCCTCACTGACAACATACTGCCAGGCAGGGACACTATAATTCGGCCTTTTGTTTACATCATGTCACAGCAGCAGTAATATCTTAAAGGCGGAAACACATTTACACAATTTCCTAGTTTACCTCTGTAGGTCATAGCAGAAAGCTGCCGTCAACCAATCAACGGTGGCTTTTCGAGTTAATAAAAATAAATGATAAAAACGGCACAAATCTGTCTAGAAAAGTAATGTCCTACATCTTACACACACAGGTAATGGGCCTTACTGGCTAAGCTCTTCCTCCAGCCACACACAGGCATCCAAGTCCAAGTGGTTGGTGGGCTCATCCAGCAGCAACATGAAGGGCTTCAAGAACAAGGCTCTGGAGTCGAGGAACACAAACAAAACATTACTTTTTGGGGGGTGGGGGGGGAGATGACCCAAAACATAAAAAATAAAAAAACAGGGCATTTGTAAATGAAAAACACCCATTCACTCTTAGGTTCTTATTGATGTGTGATTTATTTTTTAAATCTTAAAACCTTTTAAATCTATAAATAGTTTTTAATGACTAAAGGCATCTGGGCAAAGTGAAAGGGAACACAAAGAGTAGAGTGCCCAGAACTGTAGGGATCAGATAAACGCTTCGGTCCATTTTTGTCACCGCGCCGCCACACTGTGAACATACTGCTTGGCGGCGGCGCTATCATTCGGCCTTTCTTTACATCACTTCCCAAACAGTTCTGAGGCAAACGCCTACGCAGCATTAAAATATATATATATATCCCATAGCGCTAGGCCCTTCAGAACCCTAGCGGCATTGGCTCCTACCCCTTTCATGAAGATCTGACATTTCTTCTAGACAGATGTTAAAAAGGGAATTTCTGTAGCGATGCTTGAGAGTCTATGAAAAAGACTGGGCTCAAGGCCTGCATTCATAAAGTGTCTCACAGTAGGATTGCTGATCTAGGATCAAAAAAGGTGTCTACCTGTTATGATTCAAAGGTTATATAACAGATCCTAGATCAGCACTCCTTCACTGAGATGTTTTATCAATACAGACCCAGAGCTGTGGATAATGAAGACCTGATCCTAGATCAGCACTCCTGATCCTAGATCAGCAGGTTTGTATTGTACAGGGTGGGTTTTACCTGGCCAGAGCGACACGCATCCTCCAGCCTCCGCTGAAATCCTTAAGCTTCTTCTGCTGCATGGCGGCAGTAAAGCCCAGGCCGTGGAGGATCTGGGAGGCCCGCACCTCGGCCTTGTCTGCGTCCAGCTCCTCCAGACGCTCGTACAGCTCCATCAGCTTCTCACACTCAGCTTTAGGGGAGAGAAAAAGGAGAGAGAGAGCGTAGGAAAAGAGAAAGGTGGTGAGTTGGAGTGGTGGACAGAAGGGAGGGAACTTCCACTCAACGGTTTTCATTTTAACTGGTTGGGGGGGGGGGGGGGGGGGGGTGAAATGTAATCACGGTTGTCATGCCACCAAATAAGCCTTTGTGCCCGTTGCCCGACGCTACATCACGAAGGGAACTCATTCTGTAGGACTGTTCGGGACCTGGGAAGTAGTGTACCACGCCTAGGAAGGGAAGCTGCCACGGTGAGCACAGTTCCCATGGTAACGTGGAAATACTCTTAAATTACCACAACCCATCCACCATTATAAAAAGGCAATCGCTATCACCACAGCAAGGTACAAAACGTTTAGATAAATAGGAACAACCTTAAACTGCTCCATTTGAGACAGTTTTAGCAATGGTCTTCCTATGAGGGCGAAGTAGACGAAGGACGAATGCAAAACACTCACAGTCCTCGGAGGCCAGGCGCTCGGCCTCCTTCTCCAGATGGATCCTCTCCGCGTCCACCTCCATGACACACTGCAGGGCCGTCTTGTCGCTGGGCGCCATCTCACGGGTCAGGTGGTAGATGTCAATGTGCTCTGGGATAGGTATCTCGCGGTGGCCAATGGCTGACAGCAACATGGATTTACCTGGAAAAAGTAGAGTCCCCATAGGAGGTCAAATGTTGTATACGTAAATAAGGTGGACATTTTTTATTTGACCTTTATTTAACTAGGCAAGTCAGTTAAGAACAAATTCTTATTTTCAATGACGGCCTAGGAACAGTGAGTTAACTGCCTGTTCAGGGGCAGAACGACAGATTTGTACCTTGTCAGGGATTCGTACTTGCAACCTTTCGGTTACTAGCCCAACGCTCTAACCATTAGGCTACCCTGCCGCCCCATTGTTCCAATAAACGGCTGAGATGGTTGAAAAGCGTACCCACTACTGAAGATTACATGGCAAAAAAGGTGTCCCAAAGGCACTGGGTCATGTTCATTAGAGCAAAATGTTTTGCAATGAAAAAAAAATGTACATTTGTGTTTCTACCCAAAATGTAATTTGAGGCGTTTCTTCCGTTTTATGCCCATTGAACACAACTCAGGCGGCGGTAACTACTTACCAGTGCCGTTGAGGCCAATGAGGCCATAGCGCCGGCCCGAGTTGAGCTCCAGGCTGGTGTCCTGCAACAGCTCTTGCCCGTGGAAGGTGAGCGACAAGCTGGCGACGTGGACGTCCGTGCTGTTGGGGTGCGACGCCAGGACGCCGGTTACAGCCCGCGCCTCTGTTTTCTTCAGCTCAAACTCGTCCATCTCCTTGGTCAGCATATCCACTCCTGTGACACAGTGAGATGTTTAGTTTGTCATTTTATACATGAAAAAAAAAGGGGTTATCCATCTCCACTGACAGACATGTGTACCAGTCAACCCATATTTAACATGAGATACCAACCACCCACCCACTTACATGACAGAGTAATTTAGCAGACGCTCAAGAGCTATTTACATTTTAGTGCAAGAAGAAAACAAAACACATCTCTGAGCACCTAATGTAGCTGTGAAGAGGATTTAGACTTGAGCCCTTTAGTTCCTCTATGATAGACAACTATTACCGTTGCTTTCTGCTCCATTCTGCTGGCCTTGCTCTGGTATCTCTCCCTCTCCGTCCTCTCCTGGTTTTTTGGCCTTCTGTCGGGATTTGGCGGCTTCCTTCTTCTTCTGCGCCTTCTTCTTGGCCAGGTCGGAGGGCATGGCTGCTGAGGACCTCGAGGGAAAAAAATTCAACCTGAAGACACAGCGAGAAGGGGGACAAAGCAGGGGAAACTGGGTCAGTGACGTTGTGTTCCCTGCATCTGGATTATCAGAGAGGCTAATACGGTAGCTAAGCAGTCTTAGGGTGAAAGTAATTTTATATTGTTTGATGCAGCCACTAAAATGGAAAAGAGTAGCAAGCCAACACCTAATTTCCATTAGCTGGCATAAGAGTAAACAAATTAAAGTAATATTATATAAATGGTTGACTTAAGGGGTTGCCTGTGTTAGATTAAAGGTGACTTGTTGCTGACCAGCTAAATGGGAAATTCAATGCATTTAACCCTGATAAAGCCCCACTTGATCGGGCTTTAGTGGAAGTCTTGCAAGTCCTCCCTTCCAGCCTTAGTTGCAATTAATGATATGTATTAACCCTAGATGACATACAGGGGGCACTGTTTTGAAGCCACCGCACAGCCATTTTGGTATTCCAAAGTAAAAAAATATTTGAAAGCGTGTCTGTATATTCTATTAGACTCCTCAATGCATATTTTAGTATTATATTATGTAACCTAAACATTAAAAAATATATATAAACATGGCCTCCCGAGTGACACAGTGATCCAAGGCACTGCATCACCATGCTAGATTCATCACTACAGACCCGGGTTTGATCCCAGGATGTGTCGCAGCTGGCCACGAGTCCCATGAGGCGGCACACAATTGGCCCAGTGTCGTCCGGGTTAGGGGAGGGTTTAGCCGGCCGGGATGTCCTTGTCCCATCGTGCTCTAGAGACTCCTTGTGGCGGGCCGGGTGCATGCACGCTGAATTTGGTCGCCAGCTGGACTGTGTTTCCTCCGACACATAGGTGCGGCTGGCTTCCGGGTTAAGCGAGCAGTGTGTCAAGAAGCAGTGCAGCAGGGTCGAGTTTGAGGACACATGGCTCTCGACCTTCACCTCGCCCGAGTCCGTACGGGAGTTGCAGCGATGGGACAAGACTAACTACCAATTGGAAATCATGAAATTGGGGAGAAAAAGGGGTAAAAAGAACAACATTTTTGTACCAATTTAACTGCTCCCACTACAAATACATGTAATTTGGTGCTTAAATGATATTGAAATACTGCAGAATTCCATTAATTTCTATGGAGGACTGGGCCTACTGAGGAGCACCAATATGGAGGCCAGTGGCTTCAAAGCCTCATTAGCTACATCGTATTAACACAAGCTGGTGTTCATAGACATCATTGGTTTCCATTCATATGAATCGCAAGCAAAGACGAGACATTGGAAATTGCCAGTTCATATCTGGTTACACAGCTGATGAATTTTACGCCAAGATCGCTAACGGTATGTAACTAGCTAATTATATTGGTGCCGTGGTGATTGCAACATCAGTACATTCCGGGCCTAGCATCGTTACTCAACACCAATTAATGCCAGCATAATTTCCTACAAGGGAAGCTAGCTAGTTCGTTCTTACAGCATAGCGGTAAGCGCTGAAGAACCGGGGTAGTTAAGACAGGTGGGTAATGTAATCTCACGTGTCGTCCTCACACGCATTTCCTGCCATTTACCTAGTTGGCTATTTTAACCAATATCCTGTAAGAACTGTGCGTAACTAGTAGCTACATAATTTAATCAAATAGCCCAACTGCGGTAGTTAACTAGATGCGAAACTGGCGCCCAGGGCCATTATATATTGAGGTTGATAAATAGAGGCCCCTAAATGACCAAGCTAATGTTCGCTAGCTAAACGGCTAGGTCGAAAAATATATATACACACACACAACGGTTATTCAACCAAAGGTAAAATTGTCTAGCTAAAATTACGTCCGAATATAGTTATAAAATCTTATCACAAATCCAGGAATCCCGTGTGGGCCTTCATGTCCTTTGATTTGACAGATGCCAATAAATTCCGCTGGCTATAAATCCCCCCACCCCCACAAAACGATTGAGTCAGACTCCAAGTAATGATTCAGCTAACTGGTGGCTAATGCCGAAGCAACTCGTGGTCCTCTTCACTGCATTGTGTAACTAGCTAGTTTACCGGCGGGTACGCTAGCTCGACTTTAGTTAGCTAACGTTACTGATCGAATCAATCTTGTATCTTCTTACTAAAATCCCACATACGAATTTTTTTTGTATACTATTATTTGTGACTATGTCAGGTGTGGTTCATATACGTTTAAATATAATGAAATATATTTTCTTACCGGTCTTGTACCTGTTCACCGGCGGCGGCGACGACGTTGGAAACGCACAAGAAAGAATGATCTCTTTGTCGCGTGTTCCCTACGCCGGCTCACCCGACCAATGAAACGCCGAGTTGTCTTTGTAGCTCCACCTTCTCATTTTAATGTAGGGCGGGTAAAGGAAGGGTTGCTGGGAAATGGTGTATTCTGTACGTCATTACCGACAACAAAAAAAGCGTCAAGACGAGAAATGATTCATTTATTGCAACATCATTGATAGTGTGGCCAGAACTCCTGTGATTTGTAACTATTGAACAGTAGACACGCTTGTTTACTCATCTAAATCAAATAAAATGGTATTTGTCACATGGATAAAATCAACAGGTACCTCAATTTTACCGTGAAATTCTTACTTGCAAGCCTTTAAACAATGCAGTTCAAGAAATAGAATTAGAAAAATATTTACAACGTTTAAAAAAAAGTAAGAGGCTATAGGGCAGCGCACAATTGGGCCAGCTTCGTCCGGGTTTGGCCGGGGTAGGCAGTCATTGTAAATCAGCCTGAAACATGGTTAGACTTTGCATATTCGGATTATTTATTATAATATAAGATATGTTAAATAAACTCCAGGAGGTTTTCACTTCTCAAATTGAGGAAACATGCAATTGGCATGCTGACTGCAGGAATGTCTACCAGAGCTGTTGCCATAAAATTGATTGTTCATTTCTCTCCAATAATCCGCCTCCAATTGCATTTTACGGATGCCAGTTTGAACGCACAGAAATACCGTAACGAGATCCTGAGGCCCATTGTCGCGCCATTCACCCGCCACCATAACCTCATGTTTCAGCATGATAATGCACGGCCCCATGTCGCAAGGATCTGTACACAATTCCTGGAAGCTGAAAATGTCCCCGTTCTTCCATGACCTGCATACTCACCAGACATGTCACTCTTTGAGCATATTTGAGATGCTCTGGATCGATGTGTACGACAGCGTGGTCCAGTTCCGGCCAATATCCAGCAACTTTGCATAGCTTGAAGAGGAGTGGGGACAACATTCCCCAGGCCACAACCTTTAGCCTGATCAACTCTATGCGAAGAAGACGTGAGGCAAATGGTTTGTCACACCAGATACTGATTGGTTTCTGATGCACGCCCCTACTTTTTTTTATTTTTTATTAAGGTGACTTTGACCAACCGATGCATATCTGTATTCCCAGTCATGTGAAATCAATAAATTAGGGCCTAATTTATTTATTTCAATTGACTGATTTCCTTAACTGTAACACAGTAAAATCTTTGAAATAGTTGCAGGTTGCGTTAATGTTTTTGTTCGGTATAGTTTCACGTCTGTCTTGAATACTGCAGACTCCTCCGCCACTTTGTTTAGAAGAGAGAAAATGCAGCCCCTATGGTCATTTTCACCGTTGCAATGATTACGACACAATCGGCGCCCATAGAAACAAGCAGTGAAATAATCCTCCGATCTCTTCTGGTAAACTTGTTATATGAGTACTTATTCACTATCTTGATTGTTTTTTTGTGGCGTGTTATTGTTTTTGTGATTGCTTTTGAGGAGTAGACAACTGGAAACTATCAACAAAAAACTATCAAGATAGAATCCTTTGATTCTTTGACTCTTGGATCAGGGGGAACTTTTGTATAATGTGGGACATTCATTGCAGCATTTCCTAAAATGTTGCTTTGGAATAGGGATGTACCGTATTACCCTGTGATGTAAGACCTTTGATTGACGTGTAGGCACTCTAGCTATAGAGATTCCCCCACAGTCAATCATTGAAGGGTTACAAGCACAAAGTTCCTCTGAATGCATGTCCCCTCCAACTATCTTTCATAAAAAAGAAAACATCCCAGGTCATAATTACATTTGGTGATTTTCTCATTGTCCTTATAGACCCAAGCTTATCTTCAGATCTGTGTGTGTGTTAGTCTTTACGTTCACATGAATTATGCATTAATGGCAATGGGAAGATTTGGGTGAACTTCTGATTGACACTTTGTTAAGTAACAGTTGATCCATTGTCCTCCGCAGAGTGAGATAAATGCGGAACATCAGCAGGAGCCAGTTGTGCAGGAGAAGGGGGACCGATGACTCCTTCCAGAAACCCTCACATTGCTCTTCTGGCTGCTACTCTGTCATATGTGGCCCCACTACAACACGATCACCACGCCAGCGAGGTGAACCATAAGGACACACAGTGGTGGGAAAAAGGACTCAATTGTCATCCTTGAGTAAAAGTTAAAGATACCTTTTATAGAAAAGGACTCAATTGTCATCCTTGAGTAAAAGTTAAAGATACCTTTTATAGAAAAGGACTCAATTGTCATCCTTGAGTAAAAGTTAAAGATTCCTTTTCTAATAAAAGGTCTCAAGTGAAATTAAAAAGTACATATTTTTTTAGGAATGTAGTGAAGTAAAAGTAATGTACAGATACCCCCAGAAATGACTTAAATAGTACTTGAAAGTATTTTTACTTAAGTACGTTACACCACTGAGGTCACAGTCCATAACAGTCCTTATTTATTGAATACCCTCAGATCAGTTGTTTTTTTGTTTCGCTACACGTTCTGTATCTAAATTTAACTTAAGTTGAGCTGTTTCTTAATAAGTTGTACAACTGCCTAGACACACCCTGCAGGATCTGGTTTCCTCCTTACAGAGGAGAAATAAACAACCCAGAATCCCCAGTAAATGAAGAAAGAACAAAATACTAAACTCGAGCAACTTTCCTCCAAGGAACTGTCATCCATATGAATGTCATCACTGACACCCACTTTGTTTTCACAATTCCATAATTTATATTGAGGACACACTGTGTTGTTGAACTTCTCTATGTGTTTTCTGAGATGAATGAAAGTCTCTGTTTCATATGAATTGTGCAGTGTCATGTATATGGATGAATGTGGTCTTAACCCCTGTTTGGGGTTTTAGGCTGGGTTTCTGTACAGCACTTTGAGATATTAGCTGATGTAAGAAGGGCTATATAAATACATTTGATTTGTGGGAGCGTGCAATTGAAATGTCCTTTCCCCCGTCCTCTTTTTGACTCACAAGGGCAAGACCGAAGATTTGGGCCTGTCATTATCAATGACTTCAATTTAGATCTCTACACCTGCTAAGTCATAGCCTGGTTAAACCAGACTGAATGCTGTGCTCACCATTGTTTTACGTCAGCGTTCAGTGGTTTACCCAGGCTAACTGAGTCATATAGCCTGCGTGAGACATGATTGTTTTTTTGCTTTTTTAAATGAGTAATTGAAACCATGGCACAGCATTAATTACAACTCCAAAACCATCTGAGTGGAGAAATTCATAGGACCGAACCACACCTTACTCAGAATTTTAGTCAATGATGTACACAAACAGCCAGCAAAATACTCTTTAATGTTAGAGGGGAAGAAAAAGTCTAACATTTGAAAAAAATAAAATAATAACTAGAAAAGGAAACACTAATACACTATTTATACAAAAGTATGTGGACATCCCTTCAAATTAGTGGATTAAGCTATTTCAGTCACACCTGTTGCTGACAGTTGCATGAAATTGAGCACAGAGCCTTGCAATCTCCATAGACAAACATTGACAGTAGAATGGACTTACCGAAGGGCTCAGAGACTTTCAACATGGCACCGTCATATGATGCCACCTTTCCAACAAGTCAGTTTGTCCAATTTCTGCCCTCCTAGAGCTGTTCCGGTCAACTGTAAGTGCTGCTGTTGTGAAGTGGAAACATCTAGAAGCAACAAAAACGGCTCCGCTGTGAAGTGGTAGGTCACACAAGCTCACAGAACAGGAACGCAGAGTGCTGAAGTGTGTAGCGCGTAAAAATGGTCTGTTCTCGGTTGCAACACTCACTACCGAGTTCCAAACTGCCTCTGGAAGCAACATCAGCACAATAACTGTTCGTCGGGAGCTTCATGAAATGGGTTTCCGAGCAGGAGCTGAGCAGCCGCACACACAAGCCTAAGATCACCATGTACAATGCCAAGCGTCAGTTGGAGTGGTGTAAAGCTCACCACCATTGGACTCTGGAGCAGTGGAAACGCGTTCTCTGGAGTGATGAATCATGCATCACCATCTGGCAGTCTAACGGACAAATCTGTGTTTGGCAGATGCCAGGAGAACGCTACCTGCCCCAATGCATAGTGCCAACTGTAAAGTTTGGTGGAGGAGGAATAATGGTCTGGGGCTGTTTTTCATGGTTCGGGCTTGGCCCTTTAGTTCCAGTGACGGGACATCTTATTTGTTTATTATATTTTATTATAATTTTATTTTTAACCAGTTTTGTGGTATCCAATTAGTAGTTACAGTCCTGTACCATCGCTGCGAATCCCGTACGGACTCGGGAGAGGCGAAGGTCGAGAGCCGTGCGTCCTCCAAAACACATCCCAGCCAAGCTGCACTGCTTCTTGACACAACGGCCGCTAAACCCGGAAGCCAGCAACAATGTGTCAGAGGAAACACCGTACATCTGGTGACCGTGTCAGCATGCATTGCGCCAGGCACGCCACAGGAGTCACAAGTGCGCGATGGGACAGGAACATCCCTGCCAGCCAAATCCGTATTAATGCCCATGATTTTGGAATGAGATGTTTGATGAGCACATACTTTTGGTCATGTAGTGTACCTTGCATTCGGAAAGTATTCAGACCCCTTCACTTTTTTTCACATTTTATTACGTTACAGCCTTATTCTAAAAAGGATTAAATAAAAACATTTCCTCAATCTATACACAATACCCCATAATGACAAAGCAAAAACAGGTTTTTAGAAAATGTAGAAAATGTATTCAAAATTAAAAATGGATACCTTATTTACATAAGTATTCAGACCCTTTGCTATAAGACTCAAAATTGAGCTCAGGTGCATCCTGTTTCCATTGATCATCCTTGAGATGTTTGTACAACTTGATTGGAGTCCACCTGTGGTAAATTCAATTGATTGGACATGATTTGAAAAGGCACACACCTGTCTATATAAGGCCCCACAGTTGACAGTGCATGTCAGAGCAAAAACCATGAGGTTGAAGGAATTGTCTGTAACGCGCTGAGACAGGATTGTGTCTAGGCACAGATCTGGGGAAGAGTACCAAAACATTTCTGCAGCATTGAAGGTCCCCAAGAACACAGTTTGCCTCTGTCATTCTTAAATGGAAAAAATGTGGAACCACCAAGACTCTTCCTAGAGCTGGCCGCCCGGCTAAATCATGCAATCGGGAGAGAAGGGCCTTGGTCAGGGAGGTGACCAAGAACTCGATGGTTACTCTGACAGAGCTCCAGAGTTCCTCTGTGGAGATGGGAGAACCTTCCAGAAGGACAACCATCTCTGCAGCACTCCACCAATCAGGCCTTTATGGTAGAGTGGCCAGACGGAAGCCACTCCTCAGTAAGAGGCACTGGACAGCACGCTTGGAGTTTGCCAAAAGGCACCGAAAGAAACAAGATTCTCTGGTCTGATGAAACCAAGATTGAACTCTTTGGCCTGAATGCCAAGCGTCACATCTGGAGGAAACCTGGCCAATACCATCCCTACGGTGAAGCAAGGTGGCAGCATCATGCTGTAGGGATGTTTTTCAGCGTCGGTTTCAAAATATGGAGACTGGTAGTCAGTAAGGTGTTGTATTGGATTTGTCCCCAATTTTTTGTTGTTGTTCAGTATTACTTTAGTGCCTTGTTGCAAACAGGATACATGTTTTGGAATATTTTTATTCTGTACGTGTAACAGTTGTTAAAGTACTATGTGAATTTCACCAGGTTCATATATCAATATGTTGTGTTGATTTGTTATGCATGCCTGCATCCTGGGAGAAGGGGAGTGTGTACTTACGTTTTGCCCGGCGTGCTCGTGCTCAAATTTTTTTGATGCACTGAGAGAGAAAGAGGCGACGATTCTCAGAACAGATGTGCTCTACAAATGTGGAAAAAGTCAAGGGGTTTGAATACTTTCTGTGTGAATACTTTCCCATTCTAACCCAAATCTATTTGAATAGAGGACTAGTTGGGGAAAAAAAGAGGTCCAAACGCTTTCTTGCAGAGGTTTTGATTTTATTCAACTCTGTAGTGAAAACGTGGTTTCAAAATGATACCTTGCACAGAAACCTTGGAGAACAACGGTGTGAGAGCTTTATTCCCCAAATGGCCCAAAGTCCTTCCACTAGGGACTAGATGTGTTGGAGCCTGAAAATACAAAAAATTATTAATAAGTAGTTAATTTTACCAAAATAGTATGAAGGACTTGAAAAATGCATAATAAATATATATATATATATATATATATATATATATATGAACCAGCAAACTACTGGTCTGGAACACCAGGAGTGGAAACAAAATACATCTGGAAACATATTAAAATATCTAAATAAATACAACATTTGGAAAATACTAAATAAATGCATACACATAAACCCATGATTAAATTACAAAAGTAATTGACAATGAATGCATTGATAATGCATTTGTGATCATTAAAAAGATGATAACAAATTCCAAAAATGATGAGGAGGAATTATATACATGGATATGTATACATATTCATTGATTTGATTTTTAATCATTCCTGGTTCTCCATAATTACAAACAACCTAACAACAATGTCTTAGCTAACTACAAAGCTAACGACTTTGCAAGATAGTTTAGCTAATAAATTGCCAGCACCTAGCTTCCACTTGTCAGCTAATTATTTCACATTCAAATGACCAGGTAATTCAATCGTATTGGCAATGCGTCTCAATGCGTCTCAATGCGTCTCAATGCAGCAAATGTGATATTTCAGTATAAGACCCTTTACTCAGTACTTTGTTGAAGCACCTTTGGTAGCGATTACAGCCTTGAGTCTTCCTGGGTATAACGCTACAATCTTGGTACACCTGTATTTGGGGAGTTTCTCCCATTATTCTCTGCAGATCCTCTCAAGCTCTGTCAGGTTGGACGGGGAGCGTCGCTGCACAGCTGTTTTCAGGTCTCTCCAGAGATGTTAGATTGGGTTCAAGTCCATGCTTTGGCTGGGCCACTCAAGAACATTCAGAGACTTGTCCCGAAGCCACTCCTGCGTTGTCTTGGCTGTGTGCTTAGGGTCGTTCTCCTGTTGGAAGGTGAACTTTCGCACCTGTCTGAGGTCCTGCGCGCTCTGCAGTAGGTTCTCATCAAGGATCTCTCTGTACTTTGCTCTGTTCACCTTTGCCCTTGATCCTGACTAGTCTCCCAGTCCCTGCCGCTGAAAAACATCCCCGCATGATGCTGCCTCCACCATACTTCACCATAGGGATGGTGCCAGGTTTCCTCCAGACATGACACTTGGCATTCAGGCCAAAGAGTTCAATCTTGGTTTCATCAGACAAGATCATCTTGTTTCTCCATGCGGGCTGTCATGTGACTTTTACTGAGGAGTGGCTTCCGTCTGGCCACTCTACCATAAAGGCCTGATTGGTGGAGTGCTGCAGAGATGGTTGTCCTTCTGGGAGGTTCTCCCATCTCCACAGAGGAACTCTGGAGCTCTGTCAGAGTGACCATCGGGTTCTTGGTCACTTCCCTGACCAAGGCTCTTCTCTCCCGATTGCTTAGTTTGGCCGGGCGGCCAGCTCTAGGAAGAGTCTTGGGGGTTCTAAACTTCTTCCATTTAATAATGATGGAGGCCACAGTGTTCTTGGAGACCTTCAATGCTGTAGAAATGTTTTGGTAGCCTTCCTCAGATCTGTGCCTCGACACAATCCTGCCTTGGAGCTCTACGGACAATTCCTTTGACCTTATGGCTTGGTTTTTACTCTGATATGCACTGTCAACTGTGGGTCCTTATATAGACAGGTGTGTGCCTTTCCAAATCATGTCCAATCATTTTAATTTACCACAGGTGGACTCAAGGATGACCAATGGAAACAGGATGCACCTGAGCTCAATTTTGAGTCTCATAGCAAAGGGTCTGAATATTTATGTAAATAAGGTATCTGTTTTTTTTATTTTATTAATTTGCATAAATGTCACAAAAAAACGATTCTCTCTTTGTCATTATGGGGTATTGTGTGTAGATTGATGAGGATTTTTTTTATTTAATCCCTTTTAGAATAAAGCCGTAAGGGAACAAAACGTGGAAAAAGTCAAGGGGTCTGAATACTTTCCTGAAGGCGCTGTATGCATTGTAGGTAGGCCCACATTATTTTAGCCTTGCAGGAACCATTTTGGATGTGCGTAAAACTCCATGGTCTGCGTTGTTTTAATATGAGAAATGACGGTGCCTGTAAGTGTGACATGACCTATTTAAAGCAAGTTGTTTTGTTTTAGAAATTGATTAGAATTTTTTGTTCTCTTGTTAGGCCTTATCAATAATGAATTTAATCGTGCTTATTGACAATATTTGTCATGTCCATGCTCAGCCATAATGCAATTTACAGTAGGTCTAGCCCCTATATCAGTGTGAATGCTATTAAAGCCACACAATTACTTAGAACAATGTGGACTGCAAATGGATTTAAGTTAACCTATTTAGGTCTACATTTTGTTATTTCATTTCTGTAAGCCATTTAACAAACTATAACGAACTAACATTGGAATCGGAGTTGATTCCACGGCAATACATAAAAGATCGTAAGTACACAACTTGAAGCACCCAGCATATGGAGCACGTTCTGATTGGCCAGTGAGGGGCCAAGCCTCGACACACCTACAACGTATTTATTCATCAAAGCCCAGCCCTTTCACGCCAACGCCAGCAAGCTCTCTGATAATTGTGACAGTGAAAATAGCAAAAAAAATATTTCTGACACACCCCTGAACCAATAGCACTACCGCCTGCACTTAGATTTACCATTGTGTTAGGTTAGTTAAAATAGAGCCCAGAGGGTTCTACATGGAACCCAAAAGAGTTATACTTGGAACCAAAAAGGCTTCTACTTGGAACCAAAAAGGGTTCTCCTATGGGGACAGCCGAAGGACCCTTTTGGAACCCTTTTAGCACAAGGAAGATGTTTCCAGAAGCACAGAACAACTTCACACACCTCTCACGAGCCAGTCAGATTTCACAGGTGTGTGAAATGTTTGTGAAATTCAAGACCATTGTGATCTGTGTGTGGATTTATGCTTAAGCAAGAGATTAAATGCCTCTGTCAATATTCTCAGCAAGCTGTTCTCCCCGACGAATGCTTTACATTACGAAACAAGTCTTGCGTTTTTAAAGATATTGTTCAATTGAACTTGCCATCACAATAGAGCCATTTTGAGGTCATAAAGAGTGCCTTGCTCCTTGTGTTTTGAACCGGGCTGTAGACTTTACCTTGGAGGGCTGTGTTGCCAGAGGGCTCTGAATGGGGAGGAAGGGGAGTTTGTTTCCCCTCGGGCTCTGATGCACCTGTGCACCTGTTGAGAGGAACACTGTGTCAAAAGAGGTCATGCTATTTCCACCCATTGGAATACATTACGTGCAGTTCACCTTGCAATCATAGCATAAACACAAAACCAGTTTACGACCAGAAAATGAATTTGAATTTTTAAGTAACCTTTATTTTAACTAGGAAAGTCAGTTAAGAACAAATTCTTATTTTACAATGACGGCCTAAAATTATGTCATTACAACGTCATGTGTCAAATTTTGCCTGCTGGGCTATTAATCTTCTTCTTTGAAGTTAGCTACCCTAACCCTACTCACATGGAGGGGTGGTAGCGGCTCTCCTCCCCGTCCAAGATGCCGTGGTAGGTGCCGATTTCCAGCTCCAGACGCATTTTGTTTCCCAGCAACGTCTCATAGTCGCGACGCTGTTGTTCGACGTCGCCGTGGACGTCACCCAGCTCCGACTCCAGCTTGCCGATGACGGATCCCAGGTTCTGCAGCTCGATGTCGTGCCAATGCCTGGCGTCGTTCAGGGAGTTCTCCAGACCTCGCTTCTGTTGAAGCAATAAGAACAACACGAAGGATCAGGCCAGAATTCAACTGTAAATACCCACAAAGAAACATGCTTCATATCGCACAAAACAGCAAAAAAATATTTATTTAGATGAAAATGTCCACAATATATCAGTCTTTGAGAACGGGTGTGTTGGGAGGTGTGCCGGCTTTGAAGCAGTTGACACCTCCAACCACCCCCCCACCCCTCCTGGATCTTACAGCACAATACGTACGTACCAGTGCTCTGATAGACTCAGTTTGGGCCTGCAGACTCTGGATCTTACAGCCAGCATCACAATACGTACGTACCAGTGCTCTGATAGACTCAGTTTGGGCCTGCAGACTCTGGATCTTACAGCCGGCATCACAATACGTACGTACCAGTGCTCTGATAGACTCAGTTTGGGCCTGCAGACTCTGGATCTTACAGCCAGCATCATTACACTCTGTCTTCAGACTCTCCAGCTCCTCCTCCTCACGGCTCAGTTTACTGCCCACACTCTCCGCCTGCTGAACTCACACACATATACACGCACACATACACACACACACACACACACACACGCATACAAATGTACAGCCGTCAAAGCTACATCAAAGAGCAGGTGTGTTTCATTCGTTTTGACTGGCCCTTTTAGTAAACACAATAAACCTCAAGCTGACCTCAGAATAGATAAACAACTGACAGACAAATGTAAATAAATGTCAAGTACACATCTGTTTAAAAGTAAATGGTTGTTTTACCCCTTGCTTATTCAGGTGTTATAGCTTGTACAGATGGGGCACAACATTATGAATTTACCTTGCATTCCAGATAGGCGTCGGTCTCGGCACGGTTCTTCTCGATGACTCTTTCCCAGTGGGAGCGAATGTAGGCCAGTATCTGGTCCAGATTGGTCTCAATGGGAGCGTCCAGCTCGTCCATCTCGCCACCTGCCATCTGCTTGTAGAGCACCCTCACGTCCTGTAGGGGGCAGCAGAACACAACACTAACACACCGGATTCACATAATCAACTAAATGATCTTGATTTTAGATAACAATTAGCTCGATGAGGTGTAGTCTCTCACTCTGTGGAGGCAAATGATTGTCAGTGGAACATTTGTCATAACACTTGAAACCCCACAAGAAAGGAATACTATGAAAATGTTAGCAGTTAGGGTTTCATATGTGTCGTATTTATTCCTATGCTGGGTAAGTAAACTAAATGAATATCCCAAAATTGTCTTGTGTATTCTAAGTGAGAAAAATCCTGTTAGCTTGGTATTCCGACTGGTTTATGGGCTTTATTCCTTCATGCTGGACCCACCTCCTCGTGGTTGCAGGCCAAGTCCCGAAGCTCAGCCCTCATGCTGTCCATCTGGCTCTCCAGGTCCGACTTGGTCAGGTTGGCGTCGTCAATCACCTTGTACAGAGAGCTGATCTCTTCCTCCATCGCCTTCCTGAACGGCTGTTCATTCTCATACCTACAGGACGACAGAAGGAAACGGAGACAGAGTGAAACTCTGTCAAGGAGATCAAGGAGATCTTCTCGAATTCCCTAGGTACTGACATTTTGGGAAGGAGGTGAGGAGAGAGGGTGTGAGGGGATGAGGAGAGAGGATGCAAGGAGGTGAAGATAGAGGATGCAAGGAGGTGAGGAGAGAGGAGGTGAGGAGAGAGGATGCTAGGAGGTGAGGAGAGAGGGGGTGAGGGGATGAGGAGAGAGGAGGTGAGAGAGGATGCTAGGAGGTGAGGAGAGAGGATGCTAGGAGGTGAGGAGAGAGGATGCTAGGTGGTGAGGAGAGAGCATGCGAGGAGAGAGAAGGTAATGAGAGAGGATGAGAGGAGGTGAGGATGAGAGGAGGTGAGGATGAGAGGAGGTGAGGATGAGAGGAGGTGAGGAGGCGAGGATTCTAGGAGAGAGGATGGTAGGAGAGTGTATGTTCACCGGTCCTTGAAGTCCTCAGCGTTGGCCTGCACATTCTCTGTCTGCAGCATTAGCCTGGCATTGGCAAGGATGGACTCACTAACCTGTGGGGGAGTTTTTGCAAATTGTCAGTCTATCCACTACAGCGCAACAGATGCTCTGAAGTGCAACATCAATGGGTATTCTGCATGCATGTATAATGCACTATTACTTGTTAAACCCCTTTTATAGTGTCTTAATATAACCCTTATGATATCTGAAGTCAAGGGACTCAAAATGCCTTATTTAGGTAGGACCATTATGAGAGAACAGTAAGACCGGTGGTGTATTGGAGGGTTAAAGCAGGTGAACGTCGAATACACACCTCGTTTATTTCGCGTGAGGATTTTACCCACCTATCGCTGAAAACCAAATATACTTTATTCCCCCCTCGAACAGCATTACCACACCTATTTTTCTCCCCAAAATAAATGTGATCTCTTTTGATGAGATTTTCAGTCAGTGAATCAGGTCGTCTCCATGGTAACCAGAGACTCTTTCTGCCTAACGTAAAACCCTTAAATGATGTCCTCACCTAAGGAAATGTCTGCGGGGCTCTATGCAACACCCTTAAACAATTCATTTAGGTAAGGGACAATTAACCCTTAAGGGAAACACCTTTTTATGCAACCCGGGCCCAGAAACACTGCATCGAGGTTAGACTCCCATTACAAAACTGTCACTTCTAAATGAAAGAGCTATCCAATGCAAACCCCGCCACAATCTCCAGCTCTGACCACCCACTCAATCAGTGCTTCAACCTTTTTGATTTGATTTGACCTAATGCCATCAGGTAGAAGGTATAGAACAGTAGAATGTTGCATCGCTGTCATCAGGTAGAAGGTATAGAACCGTAGAATGTTGCATCGCTGTCATCAGGTAGAAGGTATAGAACAGTAGAATGTTGCATCGCTGTCATCAGGTAGAAGGTATAGAACAGTAGAATGTTGCATCGCTGTCATCAGGTAGAAGGTATAGAACAGTAGAATGTTGCATCGCTGTCATCAGGTAGAAGGTATAGAACAGTAGAATGTTGCATCGCTGTCATCAGGTGGCAGGTATAGAACAGTAGAATGTTGCATCGCTGTCATCTGGTGGCAGGTATAGAACCGTAGAATGTTGCATCGCTGTCATCAGGTAGAAGGTATAGAACAGTAGAATGTTGCATCGCTGTCATCAGGTAGAAGGTATAGAACAGTAGAATGTTGCATCGCTGTCATCAGGTAGAAGGTATAGAACAGTAGAATGTTGCATCGCTGTCATCAGGTAGAAGGTATAGAACAGTAGAATGTTGCATCGCTGTCATCAGGTAGAAGGTATAGAACAGTAGAATGTTGCATCGCTGTCATCAGGTAGAAGGTATAGAACAGTAGAATGTTGCATCGCTGTCATCAGGTAGAAGGTATAGAACAGTAGAATGTTGCATCGCTGTCATCAGGTGGCAGGTATAGAACAGTAGAATGTTGCATCGCTGTCATCTGGTGGCAGGTATAGAACCGTAGAATGTTGCATCGCTGTCATCAGGTAGAAGGTATAGAACAGTAGAATGTTGCATCGCTGTCATCAGGTAGAAGGTATAGAACAGTAGAATGTTGCATCGCTGTCATCAGGTAGAAGGTATAGAACAGTAGAATGTTGCATCGCTGTCATCAGGTAGAAGGTATAGAACAGTAGAATGTTGCATCGCTGTCATCAGGTGGCAGGTATAGAACAGTAGAATGTTGTATCGCTGTCATCAGGTAGAAGGTATAGTACAGTAGAATGTTGCATCGCTGTCATCAGGTAGAAGGTATAGTACAGTAGAATGTTGCATCGCTGTCATCAGGTAGAAGGTATAGAACAGTAGAATGTTGCATCGCTGTCATCAGGTAGAAGGTATAGAACAGTAGAATGTTGCATCACTGAAGACTCAGCAGGAGCTTCTTAACTTAATTCTAGGATATGGTACAGAGACTGGACTTGTATATAGCTCAAATTCTTGTGTGTTTTATTTCTCATGTGTTTTTCGACAGTCTACAACTGTTGTTTTCTGCACGTGTGACAAATAAACAGATTTAATTGATCAACCTTGTGAACCATTCACACAACAACCTCTCTTCTTTACCTGTCTGTAGATGTCTTCATGTCCTTCTTTACACCTATCTTCCCCTCCTACCTGTCTGTACCCTCTTCCCCTCCTACCTGTCTGTACCCTCTCTTCCCCTCCTCTCTCCCCTCCTACCTGTCTGTACCCTCTCTTCCCCTCCTACCTGTCTGTACCCTCTCTTCCCCTCCTACCTGTCTGTACCCTCTCTTCCCCTCCTACCTGTCTGTACCCTCTCTTCCCCTCCTACCTGTCTGTACCCTCTCTTCCCCTCCTACCTGTCTGTACCCTCTCTTCCCCTCCTACCTGTCTGTACCCTCTCTTCTCCTCCTACCTGTCTGTTCCCTCTCTTCCCCTCCTCTCTCCCCTCCTACCTGTCTGTACCCTCTCTTCCCCTCCTACCTGTCTGTACCCTCTCTTCCCCTCCTCTCTCCCCTCCTACCTGTCTGTACCCTCTCTTCCCTTCCTACCTGTCTGTACCCTCTCTTCCCCTCCTACCTGTCTGTACCCTCTCTTCCCCTCCTACCTGTCTGTACCCTCTCTTCCCCTCCTACCTGTCTGTACCCTCTCTTCCCCCCCTCTCTCCCCTCCAACCTGTCTGTTCCCTCTCTTCCCCTCCAACCTGTCTGTTCCCTCTCTTCCCCTCCTACCTGTCTGTACCCTCTCTTCCCCTCCTACCTGTCTGTACCCTCTCTTCCCCTCCTACCTGTCTGTACCCTCTCTTCCCCTCCTACCTGTCTGTACCCTCTCTTCCCCTCCTACCTGTCTGTACCCTCTCTTTCCCTGCTCTCCTACCTGTCTGTACCCTCTCTTCCCCTCCTACCTGTCTGTGCCCTCTCTTCCCCTGCTACCTGTCTGTACCCTCTCTTCCCCTCCTACCTGTCTGTACCCTCTCCTCCCCTCCTACCTGTCTGTACCCTCTCTTCCCCCCTCTCTCCCCTCCAACCTGTCTGTTCCCTCTCTTCCCCTCCTACCTGTCTGTACCCTCTCTTCCCTTCCTACCTGTCTGTACCCTCTCTTCCCCTCCTACCTGTCTGTTCCCTCTCTTCCCCTCCTACCTTCTGAACCCTCTCTTCCCCTCCTACCTGTCTATACTCTTTCTTCCCCTCCTCTCTCCACTCCTACCTGTCTGTACCCTCTCTTCCCCTCCTCTCTCCCGTCCTACCTGTCTGTTCCCTCTCTTCCCCTCCTACCTTCTGTACCCTCTCTTCCCCTGCTCTACTACCTGTCTGTACCCTCTCTTCCCCTCCTCTCTCCCCTCCTACCTGTCTGTACCCTCTCTTCCCCTCCTCTCTCCCCTCCAACCTGTCTGTTCCCTCTCTTCCCTTCCTACCTTCTGTACCCTCTCCTCCCCTGCTCTCCTACCTGACTGTACCCTCTCTTCCCGTCATCCTCTCATTCTCATCCTTCCTTTCTTACCTGTCTTCAGAGGTCCTTCCTTCTCTACTCCTCTCCTCCCTCTCTCTCTTCCACTTCTCTCTCACTCCCCACTTATCAGTCTGTACCCTCTCTTCATTTTAAAATCCCTCCTCTCTCTCCCTCTCTTTCTTTCTTTCTCTCTTACTTCCTTACTTACATGTCTGTAAACATCCTCCCAGTCTTGTCTGAGGGGACCCCAGGCTCCAGCGCTGGACACCTTACGATCCAGGCAGTGATTGATCTGCTCCTCCAGCTGCTGGTTGAGCTGCTCCAGGGCGTGCACCTTGTCCCTGTACTCCATCAGGCAGCTGTTGAGGTTCTCGGCACCCCCGGGGTACTGCCTGCCACCGGTCCCGACCCCGTGGGGCATCACAGGCACGGCCGTGCTCCTCAGCCCCTGCAGGAACACACTGCTGATGCCCAGGGCTCGTCGTGACACGCGCGTGCCCATGCTGGAGGTGACGCCCGTGGGGGCCGTCCCCACAAAGACTCCCCGGGGGGCAATGGTGATGCCTGCGGTGCCAACCCTGGTGTTGGCACTACCTGGGCGCTCCTTGGCAGCAGGTTGGTTCAGGAAGGAGGATCGACGTCTCGGCAGAGGCATGGCCTCTTGTTCTTGGACAATGCGGGTATGAGATGGGAGAGAACAAGGTGTGTGGGTGTCAGAAGAAGGCTAGTCACCCTGCATGGACATCGTCGAGAGGCTTAAGAATCTGTTCGATGGCCTGATCGTGTCAAACAGCCGTAGTCCCTGGGCGCATGGCTCTTTATTGTGGCCTGAGCTTCTGGAAAGCAGAGGGGCTTATTGTTCTCCTGTGGTGTTTGTGCTGTGATTGTGACTGGGACTGGCTCAGGTTGGTGGATTGGGGCTCTTTGTGTGTGGCTGCTGGTTGTTATTTTTTGGCTGACCCAGCATTGGAGCCCTCTCAGGAAAACTCCATCGAGTGCTGGATTGCTCACCCCATCCCCAAGCACACACTGCCACCGATACTTCTGACTGGACAAAATCTGACTGGAGATACTTCTACCTCTTTTTTTGTGTGTGTGTGTGTGTGTGTGTGTGTGTGTGTGTGTGTGTGAGAGAGAGAGAGGTGTGCGCATGAGTGAGGTGTGTGTGTGTGTGTGCACGAGAGAGGTGTGTGTGTGTGTGTATGAGAGAGGGGTGTGCATGAGTGAGGTGTGTGTGTGTGCATGAGTGGGGTGTGTGTGTGTGTGTGCATGAGAGAGGTGTGTATATGAGAGAGGTGTGTGTTTGTGTGAGAGAGGTGTGTGTGTGTATGAGAGAGATGTGTGTTTGTGTGTATGAGAGAGGTGTGTGTGTGTGTGTGAGAGGTGTGTGTGTGTGTGTGTGAGAGGTGTGTGTGTGTGTGTGTATGAGAGAGGTGTGTGTGTGTGTATGAGAGAGGTGTGTGTGTGTGTGAGAGAGGTGTGTGTGTGTGTGTGTGTGAGAGAGGTGTGTGTGTGTATGAGAGAGGTGTGTGTGTGTATGAGAGAGGTGTGTGTGTGTATGAGAGAGGTGTGTGTGTGAGAGAGAGGTGTGTGTGTGTGTGAGAGAGGTGTGTGTTTGTGTGAGAGAGGTGTGTGTTTGTGTGAGAGGTGTGTGTTTGTGTGAGAGAGGTGTGTGTGTGTATGAGAGAGGTGTGTGTGTGTATGAGAGAGGTGTGTGTGTGTGTGAGAGAGGTGTGTGTATGAGAGAGGTGTGTGTGTGTGTGAGAGAGGTGTGTGTGTGTATGAGAGAGGTGTGTGTGTGTGAGAGAGGTGTGTGTGTGTATGAGAGAGGTGTGTGTGTGTGAGAGAGGTGTGTGTGAGAGAGGTGTGTGTGTTTGTGAGAGAGGTGTGTGTGTGTATGAGAGAGGTGTGTGTGTGTGAGAGAGGTGTGTGTGTGTGAGAGAGGTGTGTGTGTTTGTGAGAGAGGTGTGTGTGTGTATGAGAGAGGTGTGTGTGTGAGAGAGGTGTGTGTGTGTGAGAGAGGTGTGTGTGTGTGAGAGAGAGAGAGGTGTGTGTGTGTGAGAGAGGTGTGTGTGTGAGAGAGGTGTGTGTGTGTATGAGAGAGGTGTGTGTGTGTGTGAGAGAGGTGTGTGTGTGTGTGAGAGAGGTGTGTGTGTGTATGAGAGAGGTGTGTGTGTATGTGAGAGAGGTGTGTGTGTGTGTATGAGAGAGGTGTGTGTGTGTATGAGAGAGGTGTGTGTGTGTGTGTGAGAGATAGGTGTGTGTGTGTGAGAGAGGTGTGTGTGTTTGTGAGAGAGGTGTGTGTGTGTATGAGAGAGGTGTGTGTGTGTGAGAGAGAGGTGTGTGTGTTTGTGTGTATGTGTTCTGAAGTATCCGTTTAATATGACAGACTGGAGAAGGGCCAAAGGAATGTTCAGTATAGCCTGTTTTAAAGGCCATAATTGGGATATGCTTGATTCAAATAGTCAGTGAAGGAATGAACTAAAATCTGATTTATGAATTGAAAAATAATGTACTGGTGTTTAAGGATAATTTTCTCAAATGTTAAATTTTTTTTACATTTCAACACGTCCTGAATTGACCACCCCGGAGAGCACGACTTCTGTCTCTAAGTGTGGTCTTCTTCTTAGCCACAGAAACATACTAGACGTTCCAGCGAGTACTGTCAAGACTGCATGTGGGATTCTGTAGAAGGCTCTATTAGCTTTGTGGGGACAAAGGCCATGTGATAATGTCATACAACATAGACCGTAGAGCCCAGGTCAACTACCAGAGACAATTGAGTCACCACTCACCCTTCCTGAATTCTCTCCAGTGTGAGTGAGTGGATTGGATGGTTTTTCTGCCATGTCACGCATATCAGACAAGCTAATGAGTTGCTGTCAAAAGGAGAGACTGGCCCATTTTGAAATCAGGTGAAGTGCGTTTGATCTCAGTGATCAAAACAGACAGGTGTAAAACTCCAAAAGTTGAATAGAATTGTGCTGTTGTGCCGTGCGGTGACAGAATAGATCAAAGTCATATCGTCTGTATCAAATGGGGATTTTGACACTGGTTAGAGGGATGAGTTATTTGCTTGATTTTAAAGGAGACCGTGTTCCTCGTGTCCTTTTGTAACGTTGTCCATGTTTATTGAAAGGACAGTGATCTGGCCGATAAGGAGACAGACAGGGAGATACTCAGAGAAGTTGAGACGGGGCTCGGACTCCGTCGCCAGGGTTTATGTGATCCGGGGTTGGGAGCTATGAACGCTATACCACAATTTGGCACATTTTATTATTATTTATTTTAAACATTTTAATCAAATTATTTAAAGAGGAATTTTACATAGACAGTTTTGAATCCATTATTCTCCAAAAGGTAGATACATCAACGAAACTGTCTCATGTCAGAATACATGTTGAAGAGTCATCTGTAGACAGAATTATTTCAGGATTTTACAGTCCTATTAGATTATATGGTGGTGATAGTGTGTCATGTAAAATCTAACCAAGAGTGTCATTGCTAGAAGATAAGAACAGAAAACGTTTACAATGTGATCATATAAGGTGTTTGTGTGCTATGTGTTGTGATGTGATATTGCAACATCTACTTAATGTAAAAATTGTAATTCATTTCACTACATGTTGTGTTTTTATTTGCTTGAGATTGTACAGATTCTGGCATATCACAGTGAGAATTAAAAAAAAAAAGTGTTTTTAGGAGAGGCTCGTAGCTTTGTTTCAACAGTTCCGGAAAAAACACTTACAAGAAAGAACCTTTCAGCCTTAGGTAGGGCTTTTTGCAGCATTTCTTAATCTCTGATTATGCGACACACAATGACCTCTGCACTTGTCCGAACCACAAAGTCACAGCGTTAGACATTGCATACAAACATGTGAAGTTGAACTTGGTAATATCGATGATTCTTCTTTAGGCGCAGTGATTCATCCAAACAGAACTGTGTGTCATCACTGCACCCTGTCAGGCCAGCACAGTATTTGTATGGGTACTTAACTTCATGGGTTCCTCTATCCACAACAGGAACAGTTTACCATTCCATCTGGGGATGCCCCAAGATCAGATTGACCAGAGAGCTTCACACTGAAATGTTGATGTCTTTTTCTAATTTTTTTCTGGCTGTGTCCTCCATGTCTTTATATTTTTTTCTGGCTGTGTCCTCCATGTCTTTATATATTTTCTGGCTGTGTCCTCCATGTCTTTATATATTTTCTGGCTGTGTCCTCCATGTCTTTTTCTAATATTTTCTGGCTGTGTCCTCCATGTCTTTTTCTAATATTTTCTGGCTGTGTCCTCCATGTCTTTATATATTTTCTGGCTGTGTCCTCCATGTCTTTATATATTTTCTGGCTGTGTCCTCCATGTCTTTTTCTAATATTTTCTGGCTGTGTCCTCCATGTCTTTATATATTTTCTGGCTGTGTCCTCCATGTCTTTATATATTTTCTGGCTGTGTTCTCCATGTCTTTATATATTTTCTGGCTGTGTCCTCCATGTCTTTATATATTTTCTGGCTGTGTCCTCCATGTCTTTATATATTTTCTGGCTGTGTCCTCCATGTCTTTATATATTTTCTGGCTGTGTCCTCCATGTCTTTTTCTAATATTTTCTGGCTGTGTCCTCCATGTCTTTTTCTAATATTTTCTGGCTGTGTCCTCCATGTCTTTTCCACAAAGTACAGCTGGGACATGATGCAACTGCCACTGTCATGGTAACGCGTTGTCCTTTTTTAACAAGTTGATTTTATCTGTGTTTTCGCCTGCCTCGTACACGCGGTGGAAGGCGATGCTTGTTATTCGTTGATTCTGTGTGTGTGCCAGGCCTGGCATTTGGACTGCTCCTTGGAGGTAAACTCAATGGTTTCACACGTTAGTTTCTGTTTCAATCCTCTGGAAAAAGCCTCTTCACTCTTCTCCTGTACTTCATGTGGTGAGAGGTCCCTTAGATTTGGCGACATAGAGAGCCGTGAGTGGCTCTGACAGGTCCTCTGTGTTTGGTGTTGGATTCCCCGGATGCCGTGTCAACAATATCACTGTCCTAGTGAGTACAGTTCCTTTTGGCGCAAGAGATTTCAGTTATGCCATGTTTTTATTTATTCTTGTTTTCTTTTCGTCGTAGGCAATGTAAAAAAAGTAAATCAGCTTTTAGCTGCAAATGTGTACCTCGAAATCAAACGTATTCTTCATAACATCAGCTGTTGTGTTTTTCGTCAACTCCCAAGCGGTTGCTAAGCGACAACTTCTTCACTGAATGTAGCTATATATTTTTTAAAATTATGAACACAACAAATAAAATAAAAACAGAAATATACGAACAAGAGTACATAAACCTAACAGACAGAGAGGTATTACATATCAAGATTCATTTTCAATTTGTATTGCTTTTACTGATCATTTCAATTCTATCTTAAATAATGTGAAGAGGGGTTTGTTCTCTGCCCACTGAATGTATCTACTGCCATCTGCACGTGCGGGTATCCACTTATCGTGCCAATGTTTGCACACGATGGACGGGGGTCTATAGCTACCTGTATGCTCTCATGACCTGTAATATATGACCGATAAATTAGAAACATCATGAAAAAAAAATGTGGGGGCCAATTGCAAACAATGGCCAGAATTGAACTCGCAGCTGTATCTTAGATCTCATGTTGTTACCGTGTCAAACGAGTTTGATATCAGACAGCTGCATATAAATGATCAACTCCCGTCCATCAAAATATCAACCTATCAGCATGGTTGAAATTCTCAAGGCTGGTAATTCATCTAAAATACTTATTTTAAGAATATAAGATTCTATTTCATACAGACATTAAATCGTAAAGTAACTGTCCAGTGTTTCCACATCATCATGTTGATGTAAAATGAGTGAATATTGAGTGAATATAGTATTACTTTATACAACGGGTGGGTCTAATCCTGAATGCTGATTGGTTAAAACCGCATTCCAGCCGGGGTCTACTTCACAAATCACCACCAGCTAAATATATGACGTTGAAATGCCTATTTACTCTGTTCCATCTCACTGCGCAATCCACTGTCTCATCAACCCTGCCAGGAAATGTACACTTGATCTCCACTATATAAAGCATCTAGACATTATCTCCCATTTCTTTTAGACTAGCATTTGGTTTTCAACAGCAGAGATTTGTATGAACCTTGCTGTCTGTCTCTCCGACCTTTTCAATATTGTTTCAATATTGAATTGCGATCTCCGCCGTCTCATATAAAGTGAATGTATCCGAACGACACCGACAGAAAAATCGAACTGGTTATCATAGCAACATACACCTTTTTCAGTTGATTGGATAAATCGATACTTTGTTACGAAAACTAAGATGGATGAGGGGAACATTTATTTTGATATTTTCGGCGGCATGACTATGGATGAGTTGGAAAAAGAGATGGCAATAATACCCAGGCATGCAGATTTGGAGGATACTGCATTGAATGACAGAGCAGGAATTCCCAAATTTGGGAACGTGTAATGCCGTCGGGGTTATGCCAAACAACAGACAGGGACGTTGGAACATCGAAGACGCGCAAACATGATGAGAACTACATTGATTTGGGATTCACTTATATTGGGAGTAGTGCCTTTCGTCAGCCACAGTGTGTCATATGTGTAAAAATACTGTTATGAAACATAAGGTCTCGAACCCTCGACTTTTTAGTCTGAAGTCCAGCGCACTATCGACTGTGCCGCAAAAGCATACACCAGCGGCAGAGTCGACATTGGCGCTTATAAACCCAGGGTCGTTACAGTACTATCTCACAACTTGATGAAACCTTCACTCTTGCACAGACATTTAGAAACAAAACATGCCAATTTGAAAAGCCCCCCCCCCCCCCCCCCCAAAAAAAAAAAAAAAGTTTTTTGAGCGAGAATTAAGACTTTCGAATAGTAATGTATAAAAGCAATAGATACCATTAATAAGAAGGGGCTAGAAGCGTCTTATATGGTGAGCTACCAAGTGGCTAGGATTTTTTCTGCTGCCATGGATATGGCTGGGACAATGCTGGGGTGAAAAGGCAAAAAAAAACTATACAGACAATGCTTCCATCAAATACCACTGTTTCGCGATGCATCAGTGACATGGCAGGAGATGTTTTGAAACAATTACTGCTTTGAATACAAGCCAGTGAATTATATGTGTTACAGCCGGATGAGTCAACAGATGTGGTGGGCCTGGCACAGCTACTAGTATATGTATGTTACGTTTATATGGAGTCAATTAAGGAAGACAACTTCTGATTCTAACATGTATTGACTCAGGGGTGTGAATACTTATGTAATATAGACATTTCTGTATTTAATTGTCAATAATTGTCAAAATCTGCAATTTTTGACTACTTTAACTACTTTATAAGAATCTTTAAAGGTGTCAATAATTTTGACCCCTACCTTATTTGAGAAGAAACAAAATATTACTTGTTAAACAAAATCTCTTTCTCTGAGCTATTGTATTAGTATAAAATAATTTAAGCATACAATACAGCTTATTATTGCTCATCTTTATCAAGGGTGTCAATCATTTCGGATAGCCGACTAGGTGAAAAATCCGTCAATGCCCTTGAGCAAGGCACCAAAAAGAAACGATTTCTTTTACAAAAGAGAACAGTTTTTATTGCAACACAAATTATTGCAGTTTTACCATTTCACCACCAGGGGGTGCTGCAGCACCCCCAGTACCCCTACTTCCCGCAGCTTTGGTGGAGCACATCTAAAGATTGAGGATAAAAAAAAATAAGAATGCACTGTGGGGGGAGAGCATTACCCTCTAATAGGGTTGTGCCAACATTTCCATACTCATATTCGTAATAGTATCCGTAAATTGACATGATACTCGTGATCAGAAAAATGTTTTAATATGCCTAAGTAGATGTTGGCAAAATATCTCCCTGCATGTTCTAACTGAAAATAAAACTGCAGATTGGGAGCAGCGTGCAGAGGGCTGTCTGTGCCACCAAGTTTGTTGTCACTCAGTCAGAATGCGCATCAGCATTCAAAGTAAATGTCCAGTTCAAAGTAAATGACACAGATCCATATATGGCAATGGTTTATATATAGGCCTACTGCAGCTCTGATTGGTTATGCTGCACCAGTCTGTTAGGAGTACGGGCTGAGTCTGACACAGATCCATATATGGCAATGGTCTTTTTGCATACAGTGATGTGTGTTTTGTCCTATATTTTTATGACATTTATTTTTAATCCCAGCCCCCTATCCCCTCAGGAGTGTCACCTGTCCTTGTGACTGTCCCCACCCCCCTCCAGGTCTCGCCCATCTTCCCCCATTATCCTCTGTGTATTTATACCTGTGTTCTCTGTTTGTCCGTTGCCAGATTGTCAAGTCAACCAGCATTTTTGTTCTCAACTCCTGCTTTTCCCGGTCTCTCTTTTTCTCGCCCTCCTGGTTTTGACCCGTGCCTGTCCTGACTCTGAGCCCGCTTGCCTGACCACTCTGCCTGCCCCTGACCCTGAGCCTCCCTGCTGACCTGTACCTTTGCCCCCCTCTGGATTACCGACCTCTGCCTGACCCTGAGCCTGCCTGCCCTCCGGTACCGTTGCCCCACCTCTGGTTTACTGACCCCTGCCTGCCTTGACCTGTCTATTGCCTGCCCCTGTTGGATTATTAAACCATTGTCTATTCGACGTGTCTGCATCTGGGTCTTACCTTGATTCCTGATAAGGAGGCCTTTTGCTTTTTTTGTAGGCCGTCATTGTAAATAAGAATTTGTTCACAACTGACTTACCTGGTTAAAAAAAATATATATACTAATTAAATATAGGCCTACTGCAGCTCTGATTGGTTATGCCACACCGGTCTGTTTAGAGTAGGGGTTACAACAAAATCTCTTGTATAGTTTGTTTTGGTGTGTTGCATTGAAGTGGCTTGCGTTGATTCGATCACAGTTGCCACAGTAAAGGGAAATGTTGATAGTATTACCTAACAGGAAAAACTCAATCTTGTGCTTTTCTCCATGGGCTGATACAGTATTTCTTCTGTCCCGGGGGAGCTGAGTGGCAGTCTCAGGGCTACTGCGCATCCCACTTGCAGCTTAGAGGGAACATTGGTGGCCACACAGTAGTGGGTAAACAGAGTACAGGAGGGGGCTAAGCACACACCCCTGGGGGGCCCCCGTGTTGATGGTCAGCGTGGCAGAAGAGTTGTTGCCTACTCTCACCACCTGGGGTCGGCCCATCAGAAGGTCCAGGATCCAGTTGCAGAGGAAGGTGTTCAGTCCCAGGGACCCGAGTTTGGTGATGAGCTTGGAGGGCACTTTGGTTTTAAGCGCTGAGCTGTAGTCGATGAACAGCATTCTCACATAGGTATTACTCTTGTCAAGGTGGGAGAGGGCCGTGTGGAGTGCAATCGTCTGTAGATCTATTGTGGCGGTTTGAAAATTGGGGTGGGTGTCTGGGATGATGGAGGTGATGTGTGCCATGACCAGCCTTTCAAAGCACTTCATAATTACAGATGAGTGCTACAGGGTGGTAGTCATTGTGGCAGGTAACCTTGGTTCTTGGGAACAGGAATGATGGTAGTCAGCTTGCGACATGTGAGGATCACAGACTTGGACCTGCTTGCTGGTCTGCACATGCTCTGAGAACACTATGCCGCCAGGGACTCAAATTCATTAAAAATCCTACAATGTGATTTTCTGGATTTGTTTTTCTCATTTTGTCTGTCACAGTTGAAGTGTACCTATGATGAAAATTACAGGCCTCTCTCATCTTTTTAAGTGGGAGAACTTGCACAATTGGTGGCTGACTAAATACTTTTTTGCCCCACTGTATATATCCATGGCTGCCAATGTCACATTGAATGTGTGAAGTAAGCAGCCTAGCAAGGCACATGCTAGCTGAACGACTTATCAAGGGCTAGCTTCATGGCTTATGTCACCTAGCTAACATTAGCTGGATAGCTAGCTACAGATCTTAATTTGAGCCAGTTTGCTACAGCAGGAAAATAATCCTCCAGCAACAGGAAATTTGATGTTTTATGTAAATTATAATTCATGGACATTCATGTTGGGGTTTATACATTGTTCGTTTGTGAAAATCAGGTCTGAAAGTGGAAATTACAAACTTCAGAAGCCTTTTAAAAACTCAAATACACTACAAGTGTTAAATGTGTTGCAGGAAAGTTCTGCAACACGATGATCAAATTAAGATCCTACATCTGTAGTGACATCAAAAGTGGATGACGTGGATCGGTGAAATGTCAACACAGCTGGGATACCTCGTTGTTTCTGGATACATGTTATAATGCATGGCGCGCTAAAGTAGCAGCAAGAGTAGGCCTATGGGTCACTAACTGGCTTAGTTAGCAGATTGTAACGGGCTAATGTGATGCTTCATTAGCCCTTACAGATTACGTACTGTTTGGCATAGCACAGAAAATTTTGGACTTAACTTGAAGATACTTCCTCAATTCCCGACTAAACATCCATGTCTAATTTGAAGGGGGGGTTCGTTATTAAATAAAATGTTTTGCTCCTTGAAGTAATCCAACAATGTGAAAGCTACCATCTAGTCTATTTTCAAATCTTATCTCATTGATCGAGACAGGTGAGTGTCATCATGGCGTGGGGTGTATCAATGAGAGAAGATTTGAAATAGACAAGATGGCGTTGTACACATTGCTGGATTCCTTCCAAACATGCCCGTGTCTTATGTGTTTCAGGAGTCAACAGACGACAACAATTCAGCCTTATTGAAGTTTGTCCAGAAAAATGCAGTGTACACATGTATGTAACCTGTATGTCACTGTCAATCAAATCTTTACTCACACAAGCCCAGAAAACAGAGAAATTATTTTCTCTCTTTCTGAAAATCAGATCCTAAATTAACCCCAGTTTCTATCCTCCTAAAATCCTTCCACCACCCAGGGGAAATAAAGTATAGGATATGAGGACTACAAGGCTGGACAATCATGGCTTGAGCCGGCCATTGATCTACATAGTTCCTATAAATGAAGCTATACGTTGATCCATGACAGACAGACAAGGTGCCTATTCACTAACTCCACCTACAGTATTTGTCTGTGTTTCAGGAGTCACCAGACAGCAACTATTCAGCGTCGTTGAAGTTTGTCCAGACAAATGCAGTGTACACATTCATTGGAGTAGCCTGTAAAGGCATGTCACTGTCAATCACATCGATACCCAGACAACTGAGAAAGAGTATTCTCTCTCCAAAAACAGCCAATCAGATCCTAAATTTTCATCAGACCACAAGATTTTGTTTGTCCACTTAATGATGAATGTTGTATGTTACGTTGTGAATTTGAACATGAATTATGCCCCTTATTTAAGATTACTCTGATGTTTTTCGTACGATGTACCCAATGATTAATGAAAACGTGCTCGGTAGGTCGATGTCCTCATTGTTGTTTTACAGACGTGTTTAAATACATCTTATTTACACACTTTATTCTAATATTTATGAAATGAAAATAGTTATATTTGGTAACACTTATCTGTTTTTCCTTCACCTCAGCGCCTCTCGATGCGTGGAACAGATGTGGGTGGGGCTAGGTCTACATAAGGGTGATACATTTTTTTTAACTGACAAAAGCTCTGACGAAGGCCGTGAGGCCGATACGTAAAGCTCTGACGAAGGCCGTGAGGCCGATACGTAAAGCTCTGACGAAGGCCGTGGGGCCGATACCTAAAGCTCTGACGAAGGCCGTGAGGCCGATACGTAAAGCTCTGACGAAGGCCGTGAGGCCGATACGTAAAGCTCTGACGAAGGCTGTGAGGCCGATACGTAAAGCTCTGACGAAGGCCGTGAGGCCGATACGTAAAGCTTATTAAAGATCAGTGATACGATCAAGAGCAGTGTGCGGTTTCCTTTTTCCTTCATTTTGTCCATCCCCCTAAAACTTCTCTACCACCCAGGTGAAATTGAGTAGAAGAGGGGTCTTGAGCCTGTCATTGATCTACACAGGGTGGGGTAGGAACTTGACAGCACTGTCTTGACTGTATACAGAAAGAGAATCCCTGCCTGATTCTGTTCTCTGGACTAAACTGAGAACATCACAATGGTAATGGTATGGACTGGACCCCGTGACAGACATAATGACAAATTCAACAACCTACCTATGCAATTCATGTGTCTTACGGACGCTCAGTAGCGATATTGTTATATTGACATAAAGTGAGTTGTGGATGACATTGTACGTTTGGGTCCAACATGGGTCCATGCTTTGCTTTGTTTGTCATACAATGCCTGTTCTGAAGAATCCAGTATATAAATATGCAGTGTGTGTATAAACAGTTTAATTAAAAATGTATTGTACAATAGTAGATACTGTATATTAGAATGAGCTGTTTGAAGAAAACAGCAAATACACAGTGTGAAAAAAATATATAAAGTTGTTTGTTAGTATGTTTAATGTGTGTGTGTGTGTGTGTGTGTCTTTGTCTCTTACTACAGGAGCATGATGGCTGTTCTCTCTGTGTGTGTGTGTGTGTGTCTTTGTCTCTTACTACAGGAGCATGATGGCTGTTCTCTCTGTGTGTGTGTGTGTGTCTTTGTCTCTTACTACAGGAGCATGATGGCTGTTCTCTCTGAGCAAACAATAAAATGGAAAACAAATAGTTCATTATAGTCTACTCTTGTGCTCAGGGTTCTATCGCATATTGATAAGATGTTACAATCTTTTAAAGGGTTATGTTGGCTGTGGGTGAAATAGCCCAATCCACTATTTTGAAGGGATGTCCACATACTTTTGTATATACAGTGTACACATTCTGTTACAGGAACATTGGTATTAAAAAGAATACAAGCTAACTCGTAATGTTGTACTCCAGACTCATCAATAGTGTGATATCTGGATGACGTTTGATAATACTAAGTAAATACAAAGGAACATATTGTAGAATGACATGATATGCATACATTGCAAGATCTTTATTGATTTACAATATATTTAGTATAGAATATGAATTATGATTTTAACCAAGTGACAGCCTTATTCTAAGGCCACCTGTTCATCACAACAATGTGCAAGAAGTTGGCCTATTGTAACGGTTTTCTTGTGTCGAAGGAGAGGCGGACCAAAACGCAGCGTGGTTATTATTCATGGTTCTTTAATAAAGAAACTATACATGAGTAGACTAACAAAAGCAAGAAATGTGAAAAACCAAGACAGCCCTATCTGGTGCAAACACAGAGACAGGAACAATCACCCACAAACCCCAACACCAAACAGGCTACGTAAATATGGTTCCCAAATCAGAGACAATGACTAACACCTGCCTCTGATTGAGAACCATATCAGGCCCAAACACAGACAAACTAGACACACAACATAGAATGCCCACTCAGATCACACCCTGACCAAACAAAACATAGAAACATACAAAGCAAACTATGGTCAGGGTGTGACAGCTGTTGTATTAGCAAAAATATTTCTAGCACAGATTTACTATTGCATTTAGTTTGGCTAAAATAGAGCCCATAAAATGCGTTCCTGTTTTTCTTTTTTTTTAATCAATTATTCTTTTTCTATACCTTTGATGCCATTTTCACAAGTATATGGAACATTTTCACAACTCTTAACATTTGTGACTCGACATTTAACTATGACTTAAAATGGAATCTGCCAGAAAAAAAAACACCACTGGTCGTCCTACAACCGTGGTTAAAAAAAAAAAGAGGCCGACCAGTACTTACAAAATTGCAGTACATATTATGCTCTTCTATCACACGTGCAATGATGTCCGAGGGGGGGGGGGGGGGGAAACAGCGTCCATTGTTTGAAGTAGCTTCTTTGTTGTTGTAACATCGTAAACAGATGTGGCCGTTTCACCCCAAAGGAGTCCAGCTTTAATGAAACTGCTCAAAACTGATAATTACTGAACCAAAATTATATAGTTTCATTTCTTTCCAAAACCTTTTTCAAAAACATTTGTAAATAGGCTTTTATTGTTTAAAGAACTTATGAAAAGGATTGGGGTGTCTTTTCACTATCTAATCATGGCATGGAGTTGATCAATGACAAACATGTAGTGGTTTGAAATTTACCACTTGATGGTTTCATTTCGGTGGGACAAATAATCTTGTTTTTTATTAAAACGCTATATACAGTATCTGCTTCACTCTCAGAGAAATAAGTAGTACAGCTAGATTTTACACAAATGTTTAATACATAACTTTACAAATAACACATCTGTGACACCAATATTTAAAAAACTTTTATTTTTATTTTTTTAATCAATACAGTAATATTAGATCTGTGTTTATATTTGACATGTTAGTCATTTAGCAGATGCTCTTATCCAGAGACTTAACAGTTAGTGCATTCATCTTAAGATAGCTGGGTGAGACAGCCACTTATCACAGTCAACTATACAGGATCTGAAAGTTCCATTCCAGCTGAACAATGGATATACAGCACCTTCAGAAAGTATTCAGACCCCTTGACTTTTTCCACATTTTATTACGTTACAGCCTTATTCTAAAAATTGATTAAATTGTTTTTTTATTTTGTAGTATACAAACATTCCATTCCATTCCACACTGGCCCAACAAGTGCTAACCTACATCGAGCCCACACCGGTCCAACAAGGGCTAACCTACATCAAGTCCACACCGGCCCAACAAGGGCTAACCTACATCAAGTCCACACCGGCCCAACAAGGGCTAACCTACATCGAGCCCACACCGGTCCAACAAGTGCTAACCAACATCGAGCCCACACCGGTCCAACAAGGGCTAACCTACATCAAGTCCACACCGGCCCAACAAGGGCTAACCTACATCGAGCCCACACCGGCCCAACAAGGGCTAACCTACACCAAGCCCACACCGGTCCAACAAGGGCTAACCTACATCAAGTCCACACCGGCCCAACAAGGGCTAACCTACATCAAGTCCACACCGGCCCAACAAGGGCTAACCTACATCGAGCCCATACCGGTCCAACAAGGGCTAACCTACATCAAGTCCACACTGGCCCAACGTGGGCTAACCTACACCAAGTCCACACCGGTCCAACAAGGGCTAACCTACACCAAGTCCACACCGGTCCAACAAGGGCTAACCTACACCAAGTCCACACCGGCCCAACAAGGGCTAACCTACATCAAGTCCACACCGGCCCAACAAGGGCTAACCTACATCGAGCCCACACCGGTCCAACAAGGGCTAACCTACATCAAGTCCACACTGGCCCAACGTGGG